>NW_006399824.1:2575906-2579198 GCF_000299155.1 Elephantulus edwardii | reverse complement strand
CAAGCAGATATATGCACACCCATGTTTATTGCAGCTTTGTTCACAATAGCAAGGAGTTGGAAACAACCTAAGTGCCCATCAACAAACGAACGGCTAGAGAAGCTGTGGTATATTCACACAATGGAATACTACATATGGTTTTTTAAATAACATTAATTACAATTGTATAATGCTATTATTTACAATATCTGTTGTTCATAGGGTCACTGTGAGTTGTAGTTGACACCATGACATCTAACAACAGATTGAAACCCAGCTGTACTCCCCCTTCGATTTACCTTTCATTTGTTTATGTTTGTTTCCTCTCCCTCCCTCTGGTCCTGTGCCTGCTTGTCAACTCTCCATGCAGTCACCTTTTCTTAGATTATTTTTTGTCCTCTCCTCCTTCCTTCTCATTTAGTCACTTATGCATGTCATTTTTCAGACTTTTAATTGCAATGTACAAGCTGTTTGATAGCCCATTAATTTCTGACTTCTTTCCCTAGTCTATTTCTGTTCATCATTGATCTTCCCATGCCCTATTCCAGCAGTGCTCAGCGTCTATCCATTCTGTTCCTATTGTCCATGCTTGCACCATAACCATCTTATTTTTATAATATTGCTCTTACACAGTATTTTTCTTTTGTGCTTTGATTATTGCACTCAGCCTAATGTCCTCTAGTCTCACCTAAGTTGTAGTGTTTTGTGAGTTCTTTAATACAACATAATATTTAATTGTGTGAGTACACCAGAGTTTCTGAGTCCATTCACTTGTTTATGGACACTTGTGCTGCTTCTTTGCTGTTGTGAATAGTGCTGCATTAAATATAGTTGTGCATATATTTGTTCATGTTGCAGGCTCTGATTTTTTTAGTAGTGGGATAACTGGATCAAATGATATATCTATTTTCACCTTTTTGACACAACCAGACTGACTTCAATAGTAGTTGTACCATATTATCTTCAGAGGTAGCAGTGCATGATAATTCCAATCACACTGCATTTTCACAAACATTTGTTATTTGTTGTCCTCTTAAACCTTGCTATTGTTGCTGGAGTGATGTGATACCTCATTTCTGTTTTGATTTGCATTATTCTCATAGCTGGTGTCCTTGAGCATTTCTTTACTTGTTTGCTGGTCATCAGAATATCTATCTTATTTGGTGAAGAATCTTTTCATATCTTCTCATTTTGTAGTTGAGTGTTCTGTTCTTGTTTGTTGAGGTGCTGGAGTATTCTAGAAATTTTAGTATGAGGCTTTTGTCAGGTATCTTGTTGCCAAATATTTTTTGCAAGTCTGTGGGCTTTCTTTTCACCCTATTGGAGTAGGTTTTTGATGCACCCAGCGATTTTTTACATTTTAGAAGGTCCCATTTAACTATTTTATTCTCTCTTGGTAATGCATTTTTGGCTATGTTTGAAAGCCTATTCATGCCATAGAGTAAAGCATCCAAATGTGTTCTTATTTTTTCTCTGATGATTTTTAAAGCTTTTTGTTTTATCCCTAGATCCCTAATCCACCTAGAGTTGTTGTGTATAGTATGAAACGTGAACCTTGTTTTAGTTTTTGCACATAGGTCTCTTGTTTTGCCAGTACCATTTTTTTACCACATTTAATTGATTTCATCTTGTCAAATATCTCTCCACCTTAGGTGTATGGATTGATTTCTGAGTTCCCAATTATATACCACTGATCTATATGTCTGTCATGGTACTAGTCCCATGATGTTTTGATTATTATAGCTGTGTATTAAATTTTGCAATCAGGGAGTGTGATGCCTCCTACTCTTTCAGCAGAGCTTTGCTTACTCAGATCTCTTCCCTTTCCAAAGTTGGAAGAAACCTTTTCCATCTCCTTGAAGAATGGCATTGGTTCTATATTGAGATTACATTTCACGTGTAGATTACTTTTCATATAATTGTGAACTTGACAACATTGAATCTTCCTTTCTATGAACATGGCATCTCTTTTTTGCTTATTATGGTAATGTTTTGTAGTTTTCTTTATATAGGTCTTTTGTGTCTCTGGTTAGATATGTTTCTAAGTATTCCTTTTGTGGTTGGTTGTTATAATTAGCATTGGTTTTTCTTATTTCCTTTTCAGTGTTTTCTTTGGCACTGTAGAGAAATCGGACTGATTTTTCCTTGTTGATCTTGTACCTCGCTCTTTTTGGTGGGTAACTATTATTTTTATTGAGCTGCTTTTGTTGTTGTTATGTGCTGTCAAGTTGCCTGTGACCCATAGCAATCCTATGTATAGCAGCTCTGAGGTTGGCCCTGTCCTGAGCCAGTCTCACTAATTCTGACACACCAACCTCCATTGTCCCAGTCACTGTATCATCTGGGATCTTCCTCTCCTGCACTGTCCCTCCACCCTTCCAACCATGTCTTTCTCTAAGGACTAGTCTCTTCTGGCCATGTGCCCAAAGTATTTTGAACTGCTTTTAGTATTCTGTAATTGTTTTTTATTTTTAAAAATCTAACTATGGTATTTTTTGGTATTTTTCTTTTGGGTTATGTCTTTTTTGAGGTTTCCTCAGCTTCTTGATATATATTTTCTCATTTTTTATGATACCTATAGAATTTTCATCCACAGTTTTCTCAATGTATCCTCCTCACATTCCTGATCTGGAATTCCAATCACATGTATATTATTTTTCTTGATGGTATCCTACATAATTTGTATGCTTTCTTCTTTTCTCTTTCTTCTTGTTTCTGCTTTTCCCTATAGTAGATCAGTGTTAAGTGCCTTGTCTTCAGTTTCACGGATTCTGTTTTCCATTTCTTCAGTTCCGCTCTTTCATCTTTCTCACATGTTGATAACGTCTGTGTTGCTGATCTTATTATTCTGGATTACATTTTCATGTCTTTCTTTGGTTTCTAATATCTCATTGACTGCATTAGTCATGTATTGAGTTTTTTATTATTTATCTTTGCTTTTGCCTTTAACTATTTCTCTCATCCTTTCTATTTTTGTGTGTGTGTAGGGGGAGGGTATTGATTTGTATACAATCATTCATACGCATTGTATTTTAGATAATCTTTTTATGTACGTTTCATGCAATCATTTATATACATTTTATTTTACATAGGTAATTGTTGTTTGTTTGTTCTTATGTGCAGTCGAGTCGCCTGCGACTAATAGCGACCCTTTGTACAACAGCCCTAAACTCCGCTCTGTCCTGTGCCAATCGCACCGTCTCTGACACTCCCATCCCAATAATCCCAGTCACTGAATCAATCCACCTCATAGAGGGCCTTGCTCTCCTGTGCTGTCCCTCCACCCTCCCAAGCATGATGTCCCTCTCCAAGG
>NW_006399824.1:2550950-2572711 GCF_000299155.1 Elephantulus edwardii | reverse complement strand
TAGAAAAGTATCAGACAGACCAGCATGTTAAAGGTATATCCCTTATTGTGGCGTTAACTTTAGTGTCAGTGTTGTCCCTGCCTTTCTCACACGTGTCTTTACCCACTTATTTCCCTGCTCCACTATCCACCAGGATACCCATCCACTTCTACCCCCTCCCTTCACATCTATCTCCATTTGACCAGCCTCCATCTAATAACATATATGAGGCTTCCATGGCTTCTGTGATTCCAAACACATCAGCTGATGGTAGTTCCTTATGTTGGGATCAATATCTCTGAAGTTTAGTCGTAATGTTTCCCGAGTGAAGGTGATGCATCCTGTAGAACCGGTGTGTAGATAGGTTTTTCTTGGCCCTCGGGCTGGAACGAATATGGCACAGTTTTTTGCGTCTTTGATTACCTGGGGAGATGGGAGGTGTCGGAGGCTGGTTTCTAAGCTGCCCTGCCTAACCCCTCCTCTGAGTGGCCTGCCGGAACATAGGTAATTACTATTGTTTTATTCCTATTATTACCCTGTATTTTCAAATTCTCATTGAATCTTTCCTCATTGAATTCCTTACCTCCTCCAATTGCCCCTAACCTTTGCTATCCTAGTAGTTTTTACTCTTCCCCTTTTCCCACTTCTTTCCTCTTTTGGACATTTATACACATCTTAATTAGTTATCCTTGTATTTTTACAATAATGGACTTGTGTAGTATTTGCTTTTATGAGCCTGAGCTATTTTACTAAACATAATGTTCTCTAGACTCTCTCATGTTATACAGTATTTTACAAAAATCGATGTTTCTTAGTGATGTATAGTATTCCATTGTGTGAATGTATAAAAGTTTCTCAATCCAATCATCTGTTGATGGACATTCAGGCTGTTTCTATTTTCTTGCTATTGTGGATGACGCTGCTATAAACACAGATGACTATGTCTCCATTTGTGTCTCAGCTCTAATTTTCTTGGGGTATATTCCTAGCAGTGAAATAGCTGGGTCATATGGGATTTCTATATTTCTATAGTTTAGTTTTTTAGGAAACATCAAACTGCCTTCCAGAGTGGTTGTACTATTTAGTAATCCCACCAGCATTGCATGAAATTTCCAAGCTCTTCACATACTTTCCACCATTTGTTGCTTGCTGTAATTTTAAACTGTGCCACTGAAACTGAGGTAAGATGGTATATCATAGTTCTTTTGCTTTTCATCTCTCTTTTTGCCAGTGATTTTGAGCATTTCTTCATGTGTCTGTTGGCTATCTGAATGCCTTCCTTTGTGAAGAGTATTTTCACGTCTCTTGTACATTTTGTTATGTGATTATCAATCTTTTTAATTTTGGAGGCCCTGTAGTATTCTTTAAACTTTGTTATGAGAGCCTTATTTTAGATATCATTGCTAAATGTTTTCTTCCCAGTCAGTAGACTTTAACCCTATTGGAAAAAGTTTTTGAGGCAAACAGGGACTTAATTTTTAGAAGGTCTCTTTAGTCAATTTTATCTTCGCTTGGTTGCTATTTTCAGGCTATATTTGTCTTTAAACAAAAGGATTGTGCTGAAGTCTCCTACTACTTTTATGGTGCTGTTTCCTCAGTTCTGCTAACCATTGTTTTATTTATTTTAGAGGTCTATCATTTGATATGCAGATGTTGACCAAGGTTATGTCTTCTTGATCTATTGTGGCTTTAATAGTATAATGCCCTTCTTTATCTCTTATTGTGGTTTTCATCCTGAAGTCTATTGTAGTAGAGATTACTTTTGCCACTCCTATTTTTCTGTGGATATCATTTGTCTGGTATATTTTTTCCAGCCTTTGAGTTTTAGTCTTTCCTCTCCTTTCTTAGGATGTCTTTTGTAGGCAACATATTGCTGGACTTTTTTTCTTTTTATGCATTCTGATACTCTTTTTTGTCTTACTTAGTGTGTCTAAGCCATTTACATTAATTATGGTTGTTGACAGGCCCAGTTTTATCATAGCCATTTTGCCATCTTCCTTTTTCTGTTGTTTCTTATTACTATAGTCTATTAACTTTATTTTATTGTCTCTCAGGATGGATGGTGAAGAGATTGAGATTGTTCATAGCTTTAGTTTGCTTGGCTCCACAGTCAACACTCTCGGCACCAGTAGCCAGGAAATTAGAAGATGTATTGCCATGGGAAAGTCTGCTGTTAGGGACCTCTCCAAAGTACTGAAGAGCGATGGTGTCTCTTTGGAGACTAAGGTGCGTCTGATACAGGCCATGGTCTTTGCTATCACTTGTTATGCATCAGAGAGTTGGGCAATGACTAAGGAGGATAGAAGGAGAATTGATGCCTTTGAGCTGTGGTGCTGGAGAAGAGTATTGAGGGTACCATGGACCGCTAGGAAAACAAACAGATTCATCCTGGAAAGGCTCAAACCGGGCTGCTCCTTGGAGGCAAGGATTCTAAGGCTCCATCTAACATACTTTGGACATGTTGCAAGAAGGGACAGGTCCTTGGAGAGGGACATCATGCTTGGTAGGGTGAAGGGGCAGCGCAGAAGGGAAAGGCCCCCTATGAGGTGGATTGATTCAGTGACTGGGGTAATTGGGATGGGTGTGTCAGAGATGGTACGACTGGCACAGGACAGAGCAGAGTTTAGGGATGTTGTACATAGGGCTGCTATAAATCACAAGCGACTCAGTGGCAAATAACACCACCAACAACAACTATGTGAATAACTTCCTTTAGTATTTCTTATGGAGTTGGTCATGTTTTCACTAATTCCTTAAGTCCCTGCTTTTCTTTAAATGACTTAATTTCTCCTTCATATTTGATGAACAGCTTTGCTGGATATAGTTTGGCTGGCAACTGTTTTCTTTCAGCCTTCTGGTTATAGCATTCTATTGTCTTGTTATTGACATGGTTTCTGTTGAGAAATCAAAGCTTAATATAATTGATTCTCTTTAGTATACGACTCTGTTACCCCCCCTCCTGCTTTTAATAGATATTTTTAGTAGATACTCAATCCCTATCTTTGATTTTGGAGAATTTGACTATGATATGTCTTGATGTTTTTTTCTTTTGGCATCTAGTCTGTTTGGAGTTAGCTGAACTTCTTGAATATAGATTTTCTTGTTTTTCATGATATCTGGGAAATTTTCTTGTAGTATCTCTTCCAAAATTTACTCAGTACTTTTTGTTCACTCCTTTCTGTTTTAGAATTTAGATCACACATATGTTATTGTGTTTTATATTATCTTACATACTGCTAATGTTTTCTTCAAACTTATCTCCTATTTTCCCCCTCATTTTTCTGTTGAGGTTCTTGTATTCTAGCTCATTGATTCTCTGCTCCATCTCTCCTATTCTACTTTTTCTTTGGTCCTTTGAGCATATTTGAAAATTCTGTCATTTTAGTCTTTATATTCTGGATTGCATTTTCAGATATTTCTTTTCTTTCCAGTACAGTGTGGGTTGTATCCTCTCTGACTTGTGATGATTTTTGAAGTTCTCTTACCTCTTTGTTTATGATTTGATTTTTTTTCTTCCATAATTTGTGATTTCTTTCATAGCTGTTTATGTCACTTCATGATGATATATTTTTTTTCTGCCTCCCTATTTTGGGGGTGCATTCATCGGGTCTGCAATGTGATCTGCAGGAGAAGGCTTGCTTTGTTTTTTCCATAATGTTTGAAACTGTCTCTTGCTATCCTGGTCTGTGAAAGGTGGTTTCTGTTGTGTCTGCATATATTGTTGACAGTTCTTTATCTTTATGATGCTATTAATAAATTTCCTTTGACTGAGTTTCCCCAGTGGTAATCTTTCCTGTTAGTCTTCCATGGGCATATATTTTCCATGTTAATAGAGAAAAATTTCTCAAGTCAAGCTTCTTATCTTGTCCTTTGATGCCAAGGAAGTTGGGATTTTTTTCTTTGCCCAGTTGTGGTGGGCCAGCTTTTCTGTCCTGTCTTGTAGCTTGATTGAGAAGTGAGGTTGTTTCTTCCAAATGTAGGCAAAGTTCTGGAGTGCTTCCTAGGATGTATTGCTCAGGGGGAAAGTCCAGGAAAAGGACAAATTCCCAATAGTGCAGCCCCATATCTCAGCAGTTGTTAATGGTCATATACCTGTTTCCTCTCCTGGGATTGGTTGGGGGAGAAATGTTCCTGCTTGAACAGACAAAGGCTCAGGGAAGTAACAACTTCTCAACAATTCAGCTCCCTGTTCTGGCTTGTTGCTCGTGTCCAACTATACATGTGTCTCCTCTCTAGTAGTGGCTCATTGTTAGGGCAGCTATTTCTATCTGAGCAGACAAAGGCTCAGAGAAGCAATGACTTCCCAACAAGGCATCTCTCAATACTGACTACTTGACTCCTACTATTCTGACTTCTTTACAATTTCATCAACATTGTTGTTCTAAATTCCTCCTCAAAGTATTCTATCAGTCTTCCTACCCTTAGAATATTCATTGACTCTGTGTTCTGCTCTCATGTTTTTTGCGACTATTTTGTGGGGCTTGAGGGACATTGTGCAGACACAGCGCTGTTGCTTGGGTGGTTGTTGGTGATTGTTGTGATCGAAGACTGATCAACTGAAGTATAAGTTGAACTTTGCTTTAATAGAATATGTGCTTTCTCTAGTTTGACATACCATGGGGGCTACAATAAGGATGATGTGTGGAGCTGCCCTACATGTGAGGTTATGGGATTTTTACCTTTTCCTGTTATCCCTTGCTAAATAAGATTTTTTAATCTCTGCCTTAAATTTCTGATTCCTTGACTGTCTTAGACTCAGAGACTCTCTGTCATTTGGACTCACTGTTATTCATTGAAACGCTGTGATACTATTACTTTAGTTTTTTTTCTTTTTCATCTGTGGCAAAAAGCAGGAGTTTAAGGCTGATGGCTTAACATCAGTGTAGTCAGCTGTATTGCAGTACAGCAAGGCAAGAACCTACTACTGGTGGTGAATGCGGCCTGGGCTTTCCCCATATGATTCCCTGTTTTGTCATTCAGTCAGCATCATCTGCTGCTCTTCCCACAGACTCTCAGATTGAGGGCCCTCTGAAAAAATGAACCAGACCCTATTAATGTCAATGTGTGTAGTTTTAGCATAGAGCACTGCTCTTTCTATGGGAATATACATACCCATACCCCTTATCCCCTGCCAAAATGGAAATGGTTTTATTAAGTGCAGGAACATCTTTCCGGGCTCAAGAGGATGATGACTTCTTGCTTGCCATCAGGGATGAAGGTTAGTTGCGTTGCTCTCTTTGACCACCTATGTCCTACCTGTTCAGATGGAAGTTTTCTTGGTTTGTCATCTGTTAGCAGTGAGGAGATAAGGCCCTGTTTTCTCCATGCTGGATACTCCATGCTGGATAGATCTGGACACTTCTTTTCTTTTGTGGAACTCGAATTCTACCCAGGCTGGTAATAAGTCACACATTCTACCTGGCTAGTTAATTATTGTCCATGGTTGAAATTCCCTGTAATTTCAAGATCCTACAGAAGAGAGGTGGGTTTGCCAATCTGACTAGCTTGTTTTCCCATTGGATATCCTCTCTATTGCCATTTAGCACGAGTTTATGCCAATAGTTGTTTAAGTATTATAATGAAAGGAAATGATTTTGTATTTCCATGTTCCCAGTAAAAATAGGTAGATAACTTACTTACAGTACTTATCTGCCCGGGGAGTAATACACCTTCCCCATCATGTTGTATGCTAACCTTCTTGTCTATCTCAAGAGCTGTGTTTGGTCCCTGTTCTTGTTTCTGCCACAACCACCACCATCATGATCACCATTACATAATATTTATTAGCACTCACTAGGTCTGTGTACATAGTGAACTATGTTGCGATTGACCCTAATATATCTGCTCATTGTGCTTAGAAGACAGAAAATACAGAAGTTAGGATAGAAGTGGTTAAAGCAAATACAATTAAAAAGTGATCATACTTAAAATGATGCAAGGGAAAGGCCTTAAAACGCAGACATGGAACAGTTTGGTGGTAACGGGTTCCTAGCTTCTTTCCAGCTCTGGGCCCAAGGTGTGTGCTATGGAAAGGGATTTCAGTTCATGAGCCAGTTGAAGCTCATTTCCAAGGCTCAAGGATAGCAGAGAGGTAAGATAGTTTGGACAAAGAGACTCAGTGTTGACCTGTCAATTCAGCCACTTCAATTTAAAGAAAGAAAGCAAGAAACTACGGAGCCTCATTTTTTTTGTTCTCTCTGTGAGAACTCCTTCAATTGGACATACAGACCATTAGAGGCCTGCCGTCCTCACCACACTGCCCCACTTCGGTTTCCTGGTGGCTCCCCCAGAAGCCCTTGAGAGGCGTACTCCTGGCAGGTATCCCCCATCAAGTGGGGCAAACACTTGGCATGATATTGGAATCTCAGCTGACCGTGGGACAGCTTGCAGTTCACTTGGTGTGTGCCCGAGTGTGGAGACAGGTCACAGGTGCCAAGTTGTTTATCCTTCAAGATAGTATTCTCATCCCAAACCTCTACCTTCAGGTACTCTGTGGTGGAGAGGCACACATCCCCAAAATCCAGCTCTATCATCCATGCAGGGTTATCATCATTCCAGATGGTGTTTGTTCTCTGCTCCTTTCTACCAAAGAAGACCTTGAGGTAGGCATCTGTGGCAGTGATAATGTCTCCCCACAAGCCTGTTGCCTGGAAGTTCATCACCTTCAGCTGGGCCAGGCCCCTCTCCCGGGGACAGCAGTCCTGGTTGGTGCTCCCTGAGCCTGGGCACACACACTGACATGGGTCATGGGGGTTCTTCCATTGTCCCTGGGGGCAGGGTCGGTTGCAGTCCTTCCATCTTGCCCTGTTGTTAAGATACTTGCTCACGGCCTGTCTCAAGGCTTCCCTACGGGGGTCTTTACTCTCCAAAAGCACGTGGAGAGGCTCCAGGCTGTAGTCTACCAGGCCAGGACTGTCCTGTAGTGAAGCTATCCAGGTAGAAAACTGCTCAGGCCCAGTGTTTGCCCCAAACAACAGGTCAGATATAGAGGTATGATGACCCCCAAATACTTCAGAATAGCGCTCACTGTAGATTTGGTGGAAAGAGGAGTTCATATCATGCTTCTCTTTCATTTTATCACAGACCTTGGCTGATGCAGAATTTCTGTTTATGCCACCTATGCTCAGGGCTGCCTCGACCTCCAGGCAGTCACTCACTTCATTGGTAGTGAGCCCTTTCAGGGCCAGCTTGCAGGTACGCAGAGCCGTGATGGCTGAGACCTGGCCCCCGAGATTCACAGCCCGGGTGAAGTGGGTGCCATAGTTGGAGATGAGCCTGAGGTAGTTGGGCTCAGTGGAAGTGTTGAAATAAGGAGGTAAGTCCTTGATGGCCCGCTTGAAGTCAGGGTGCAGTGGGGGAGTGTGCACCATGCGAAAGCTGTGAGGGGGGAGAAACATCAGCTGAGGCGGGGTGACTGGTGTTGTGTGCGCTCATTAATTCCCTCATGAATGCACAAGGGCACAGCTGAGTGGAGAACTGGCCTGTGAACTGGGAGGTCTGGCTCCAAAACCCACACCTTGACACACTGAGCTGACAGAGAATCCTCACTTCTTGCTCTTTGTTGACCCAGACATTGTGTATGTTTATCTTTTCCCGTTTTCAACAGAAAGTTTGTCTTTTCTTTTTGTTTTGTTATTATAAAAACAAGATATCATTACAGTACTAAGTGATAGTAGAAAAGTAGAATCAGTTCAATCTCCAACAACAGAGCAATGGATTAGCAAAATGTGACAGTGAAAGAGGATGTTCTGATACACATTCAAGTAGGACGGGCTTTGCAAATCCCACTGTCGTTATGTGCATCTGAATTGGGACGGACTAATAGCTCACTCTCAAGAAGGTCTTCTCCCCCAGAGGTTGTAAATCATGCTGGAGTAAACTGCCCATCATGTTGAGGAGCTTTGGGTAAATTCAATCCATGTGCCTTTTATTTGCCAGCACAACTCTTTTATTACTGGACAACCATCGCTCCCTTTGCAAACTCTAAGCTAAGGGAAACAAGTCACAAAAGGCACAAATGTCACGTGATACCACGTAAGTGAAATGTCTAGAAAAGGTAAATGTATTGAGACAGAAAGTAGAGTGGAAGTTGCCAGGGCTTTGAGAGAAGACAAGATAAGTCTCTGTTTACGAAGTTCTGTGTTTCTGTTACAGGTGATGGAAAAGCTTGGAACTAGTAACATACAACAGGGTGAATGCAGTTAGTGTCCTAAATTATGTGTGTATAAATGTTAAAATGGCACTTTTTAACCACAAAAAGATAAAGCAAACATAATAATATTGGTGGTATTCATCTTGCTTCAGAGCTAGTCAAGGTATTTTGTGTACCTGTCCCTCTCCATGGTGTCCTGCCGCCTAGTTCCTGGCTGTTGTTGGCAATGTGGCAGGAGCATCAGCTTCTTAGGGGTGGGAGAGATGACCTCACAGGCTAAGAAATTAGTTGATCACTTTGGGTCTACCCAGGATCACCCTGCATTTCTCAGACTAGTTTGGGGAGCCGGAACAGTGACAAGAGCGACTTTCCACTGCAGCCCTAACCACCAGCTCAGTGGTTGGCCCAAGGCACATATATGTGTTGAATTGATGAGTGAGACCCAGAGAGGAGGAATGAGACGCCCAAAGTCACATGACAGTGGGGGTGGGTTGGCAATTGAGGCCAGCTGCCTGCTCTCCAGGGAGAAGGAACCCATGCAAGAATGTCACAAAATTTCCAAGAAAGTGGAAGATTTATGCATTTGCTAGACGTCCATGTACCGTGTTTGGCTCTTAACACTGTCATGCTCCATTCCCCTCCATCTGCTCTCTTCCTGGCACTGTCATTTCCAAATTCCTACCCTCATGAAGGGATGGGATCATGGAGCACTTTAGCTGTGGGTTTTAGAATACCTGTTTCTTCCTATGGAAGGGAAGCTGGGGACACTCTCCACCCCATTATTCCAAATGTACCATTGCCTCCTTTCCACACCTGTCTTCAGTCCCCTCTCACCCCTTCTGCCAGGTGCTCACCTGTAGAAGCGACACTCCACCAGATCCCTGCTGAAGACATATCGGTCTTTGTGAGTCTTCTCTGCTGCAAAATTGGCTGCCTTTGAATGGGAGCCAGCCAGTGTCACCTTCACATTGATGGTTGGCTTGGGAGTTACATCCAGTCCAATTTTCCAGTCGTTGGTGATGCTTTTGGCTACTTCCTTGGCCATGTCCTCAGTGGAGATGATGTTGGTCTTCGTCACTTGGTGCCGGCAGCCTGCACCCTGGGCACGCCAGTCAGTGAAGGCTACGGGCAGGAGCCAGAGAGTGTCTGGCTTCTGGGCGCTACTGCAGAGGGTGCAGGTGCCGTCAGGCCTCAGGAAATGCTTCCTGTCCACGAGGAAGTAGCCCGAACGCCGAAGGGTGGTCACATCCACACCTTCTCCAGCCAACTCCACACCAGGTACAAAGTGGCGAATCTTTTGGCACTTAGAGCGTGTAGCAGTGTGGCAGGGGGCCGGGACAGGTGGGGGAAGAAGGAGGAGAACACCCAGGAGGAGCACCCAGGTGGCCATGGAGCTTCAGGGTCACGGGACTCTGCGGATAGAGAGGAATGGCAGGTGGTTGACACTCATTTTTATAAGGGCACAAGCAAGGGAGAAGGACTGAGATATCTCAACTCAGAGATATCCGAATGATCAGTGATATTCATTGATATCTCAGCAAATACCAGAGCTGAAATGGGTCTTCCCATTCCAACAATGAGACTTGGTTCATTGTTGAATCCAGAAAGTGAATGTGACATGCTTAAGGTCACAGCCAGGCGTAGCACCTTGCAAGGGTTTCACTACCCATGGCTTCTGATAATATGGTGAACCAGAAAGATGGCAGTGTAAAATTTTTGCACTAATGACATAGAAAACAAGGATATCAGCTATGGATAAGAATTCTGGAACTCACAGTTAAAAAGTCAAGATGAAGAAATACTTTAGACACTGACTAAAGAAAGAAAATGAATTTGATGGAGATCAATAGGACACAGAATTGTAAAAAGAGCAGCACTACTATTTTGAGCAATCAATCTTAATGTCATATTCTTCTTCATATAGTAAAATCTCAACAGAGGTATTTCAGAGAACAGATGCAGCCCCAGAAGTACTCACTAGCCCATGCCAAGAATTTTGGATGATAGCTACCTGGCCAATTGACTGGCAGAGATCCATATTTGTTCTTATTCAAGGAAAGATTATTTAATAGGGTGGAAATTACTGAACAACGTCATTAATAACACATCCAAGTAAAAGTTTCTGAAGACTGTTCTAAAATGTCTGGAACCATTGCCTGTGCACTCCTACAAATTCAAGCTGGATTCAGAAGAAGCTGTGGAATGAGAGATATCATTGCTGAAGCCAGGTTGATCTTTACAGAAAGCAGAGAATGCCTAAAGGTGTGTTTTATTGACTGAAAGAAGGTATTTGACTGTGGGAATCATAGCAAGTCTTTGATAACTTTGAGAAGAATTGGAATCCAGAACATTTAATTCAAACCAATACATAAACCATGAAGCAGTTATTTGAAGACAGCAAGGGAACTTATATTTGTAAACTGTGTGGTTTTAAATCAGGAAAGATTTGCATCAGGTTTTACCTCTACTTCACATTTATTCAATCTGTTCAATCTGTATATTGTATAACTATAAAAATTGGACCACATGATGAAGAATGTCAATCTGTATATTGTATAACTATAAAAATTGGACCACATGATGAAGAATGTGGAATATGATTGGAAGAAGATTCATTAACAGTCTGTGTTACGCTGAAAATAAAGAAACAAGGTAGGAGGCAGCACACTCCCTGACCTTAAATCCTATTACACTGCCATAATGGTCAAGATATCATGGTACTGGTGCAGAGACAGACACATAGATCAATGGAATTGAATTGAGAACTCAGAAGTCACCTCATGTACCTATAGTCAACTGATTTTTGACAAGGAGATGAAAGAATTTAAGTGGGGAAATGACGGCCTCTTTAACAAATGATTTTGGGAAAATTGGAAAACCATTTGCAGAAAACTTAAGCAAGACTCATCCCTCACACTATACACAAAAAACAGCTCAAGGAGGATCAGGGACCTAAAAGAAAACTCAAAGACTATAAAATTCACCAGAGAAAAGATAGAAACAATTCTAGAAGTCTTAACCTACAGCTTGAATGGTATAATGAAAAACCTATAGCCAGGAGAGAATAAAATAGATGAATGGGTCCTTCTAAGAATCAAATCCCTATGCACATCAAAAGACTTCTCCAACAGGGTAGAAAGGAAACCCACAGACTGGGAAAAATATTTGGCAATGACATTTCTGATAAGAGACATATCTAAAATTTATAGAATATTCTAACACCTCCACAAGAAAAAAGTAAACAACCCAATCACAAATTAGGCACAAGATAGGATTTGGGTAGACACTTTACCTAAGAAGACATTCAGATGGCAAACAAACACATAAAGACATGTTTAAAATTCCTAGCTATCTGATATGCAAATCAAGACAGCTAAAAGAGACCATCTTACCCCAGCGACAATAGCAAGATTCAACAAGGCAGCAAACAACAAACGCTGGCAAGATTGTGGAGAGATTGGAACACTGACTCACTGCAATGGGAATGTAAAAGGGTACAACCACTGTGGAAGGTCATTTAGTGCTTTCTTAAAGAGTAGAAATATTATTATTTGACCCAAATAATATTCCACTATTGAGGAATATACCCTAAAGAGACCAGAGTCTCAACTCAAACAGATGTATGCATGCCCATGGTTATTGCTGTATTCACAATAGCAAAGAAACGGAAGCAACCCAAGTGCTCATCAACAAACAAATGGATAGAAAAAAAATTGGTGCATTCACACAATGGAATATTACCCAGCACTGAAAAATAAACTCGTGAAACACTACACAACATAGGGGAGGACATTATGTTGAGTGAAATATGTCAGTCACAAAAGGACAAACACTGTGTAACAAAGCTGTTATAAGATTGACATGGAAGATTGGGGAGAGAATAGGAAAGAGCGAATAGATAATGAACACTGCATTGAACAGATGAGGGGGAAAACAATATAAAAGAACTATATAATTAGGTATTATATGTATGACAACAATCTTTAACAAGAGGTGCATTGCAAAGTAGACTCGGTAGGGCAGGAAGGGAAGGGAAGAAAATGTGCAATAATGAATGAATTTTAAAAAACCAACAAAAAACAAACCCAGAAAGAAAAATAAAAGAATCCCATTTAAAAAAAGATGTATTGCATAGGAGAAATCTGCTGTCAAGGACTATGTTAAACTATTTTTTAGTATTAATTTCAGTAAAAATTTAGAGACTTTAGATTTCCACTCATTCATTGTTGCACTTTTCTCACCTTCCAAGCCTCCCCCCTAGTACAGTACCCTCTTGTAAAAGTAAAACAAAAATTCTTTCATTGTTTTACAAACCCTCCCCCAGGTCCACTCCACCATGTAGCCTTTGCTCTAGACTCTTGTCATGACAAAAATACCTAATTACATATCCCTTTTAAACAGCTTTCTCCCTCATCTTGTTTCAATGCAGTGTACATTATTGAAGCCATCTTTCTCAGTCTCCCCCCAACCCTGATGTCAGTCCTGTTTTACACCAGTGGCACTATACAGTATTTGTCCCTTTGTGACTGAGATACTTCACTCAGCATAATGTCCTCCAGGGTCACCCATTTTTAATAATATTGCATGAGTTCCTTGTTTTTCAATGCAGCATAATATTCCATTGTATGAATATACCACAGATTCTCTATCCATTCATTTGTTGATGAGCACTTAGGTTGTTTCCAGTTCCTTACTATTGTGAACAAAGCCCTGATAAACATGGGTGTGCATATATCTGCTTGGATGTCAGTTATGGTCTCTTTAGCGTATATTCCCAGTAGTGGAATTGCTGGGTCAAATGGTATCTCTATTTGCAACTTTCTCAAATTTTTATTTTATTTGAAACTTTTTGAGAAAGCGCCACACTGCCTTCCACAGTGGTTGCACCATTTTACACTTCCACCAACAGTGAATCAGGGTTCCAGTTTCTCCACAACTTCTCCAGCATTTGTTGCTTGCTGTTCTGTTAAGTTTTGCTACTCTGACTGGGGTGAGATGATACCTCATAGTTGTTTTAGACTCTGTTAAATTCTAACAAGCAGGGATAATAGTTCAAAGACTATGCTGTCTATGATATGCTTGATGCAAGCCATCATATGTTCAATTGCTTTCTATGCATAGGAAGGCAGGACAATAAATAAGGATGAGTGAAGAAGAATTGATGCCTTTGAATTATGATCTTGATGAAGAGTATTGACTATCCCACGGACTGCCAAAACTCAAACAAATCTGTCTTTGGAAGAAGGATAACCAGAGTGCTGCTGAGAGGCTTATGTGCTCAAACTTTGTCTCATATAGATTTGCTATGTGGTCAGACTGGAGTATTCTGGGAGAAAGACGCCATGCTTTGAAAGAAAGAGGTTCAGTACAAGAGAGGAAGCCCCTCAAGGATATGGATTGACAAGATGGCTGTAACAACAGGCTTCAGATGACAAAAATTGTGAAGATGGTGCTGCAGAGGATAAGATTTTGATCTCTTGTTAGACTTGTTGCTATGACTTGTAACCATCTCTGCCGAACATAGCATCATCAACAACAAGATTTATCATGGATCCAGATTGATGACTCTGCATCCATGCCTGAACTGCTTGTTTGTGGGAGGAGCTCTGGGCACAGAAGAGAAGGACCAGTTTCTAGGAGCGGGCTAACTACCCTGGAGAATCTAGATTTTAGGAGATTGTTGCTCTTGCTCCCAGCTCAGGCCTTGAGCGCAGTCTCATTGTCTCAGATTTCTTCCCTCCTCTCCTCTCCCTCCCTCCTTCCTGCTCTCTCATCACTATGATTATGCTTAAATCTTCCTTTTTAACTATGATTAGCCTTCGATCTTGTGGAGGGAGACTTGAAAGTCTATTAGCCTCCTCTCTGATATTCTCACCCAAACTGGCAGGAACAGGGACCTACCTATCATCAACATTTGGCTAGAACTTCATTTTAAGGTAAATCTGGTGGTTCACCTGGACCTGTTCATGGCCTGATGTCTCCTCGTCCCCAGTTAAAACTATGCTCCTGTGAAGACTTTCTTGAAGAAAGGGACTGGTTAGTCATTTTTTTTTTGAAGCACAGAAATTTCTGAGAACAAGAATTTCCCATGCGGCCCCACTGGAGCTCTCCAAGCTTTTACCCACAAGTGTGACTTAAATGGTGGCAGCACGGTAGGCCCCAGGGAAGAGAATACGTCAAGAGGAATCTTTCAAAGATTCTGAGGTCTCCCACTTAGGAGGCTGGGCTGGATCCTTCAGCCAGAGTGAGATCTCTATCCTGGTTCTCATCATGTCTCAGAAAGCTTTTTAGAAACATTTGAAATGCCAGCATTTGAAGGGGCTTGGAGATGATATTCTCTAACCCTTTCATTTGTTACATTTAAATGCCTGAGACTCAGATTGGCATAAGGATCCCAGGTCTCTGGTTTTCAGGTTGAAACACTTTGACCTCCATCGGCTCTCTTCCGAAAAAGAAACCTTCCCCTGTCCCCCTCCCTGGGTCTTTCCCTGCTGGGACCCCGCTTTCATTCTACCTGAAGTCTGATGTGGAACTTCTGCCAAAATGTCCTCTCTCTTCACTGGAGATTCTTCAAGTGGTGCTGTCAGTCTCAGGCAGGTGCTGGGTCATCATTATATCCCTGCTTCTTCCTGTCCCACCCCCTGCGTGTGGTCACAGGTTCCCTCTGCTCTCTGTCATCCCACTAGCACCCACCCTCCACCTCTTCATTCAGTGATGCTGACAGACCTCAGGAAGTCGATGTGAGGGGCAAAGGCTCTTCTGTGAACACCACTACCTAGAGGTGGAGAGTCCAGGTAGATAGGTGACCTTAAGGTGTTGACCTCAGAGTAGTGGCCAGCAGGGGCAAACTCATTGCCGTTGAGTCAGAACTGCCTCATAGCTGACCCCCCCAACAGTATTATGGAGGATGTAAATAGCACTTGCCTCCTTCTGACCCACAACTCAGATGTGAGAGGCAGGAGCCAGGCTGCCTGAGTGTGGATGAGCTCTGCTATGAAATAGCTGTGAGCTGTGAAGCTCGGTGGCTTCTCTGTGCCTCAGTTTCCTCCTATAGGGGGCAATATAAGCCCCCTAGATGTTTTTTTATTTGTTTGTTTTCCCTATATGTAGCCTTATCTCAAAATCACAAAACTTAAATCTATTTTTGTATTTTATTTTATAGACACAATTTTAATGGGACATGGAGGAGAAAGTGCTCTTACAATTGATTGCTATCGGGATCACTCAAACTATAGTGTATGTATTGCTGAATGGAAAACCAATCTGTTCTGTAAATTTTGACTCAAAAATACCAACCAAAGGTTAATAGAAAATAAGGAATCTTTAACTTAGAGTAAAAGTTACACTGTTAAGGTTTAAAATATTTTTTAAAATGTGGACAGCTTAAAATACTAAAAAAACCTGTTTACCTTGCAGTCCAGATTTGTCTTTATATGTTCACATCTCCAGAGATTTTTAAAAAGATTGAAAAATTTTAGTGTACAGCTAGTAAGGATTAAAGTCTCCTCACTCAGACTTACAGGTCTGATGGGGACTGGTCCCAACATTATGGTCCTTAGTGTCCTTCAAACATGGAACAAAGCTCACCCTGTCGCTCATCTCTCAGTTGCTCTAAAGCACTCTGCAAAGATCCCTGACAGCAGACTTTCTCAAAGCAAATTGTCTGTGGTTTCCTGACTGCTGGTGCCAAGAATGTTGATTCTGCATCCAAGCATGATGAAATTGTTAACAATCTCAAGTGCTGAAGAGCAACAACGTCAGTCTAGAGATTAGAGTGTGCTTGTTTTGCATGAGAAAGCTGGATAATGCTTAAATATGACAGAAAATGAAACTATGCCTTTGAGTTGTGGTGCTGAAGAAGAGCATTGAACATACCATGGACTGCCAGAGAACATTCAGGTCTGTTCTGGAGAGGGTGAAACCAAGTACTTACTTGGAGACAAGGATTTGAGGCTCCATCTCCCATACTTTGGGCATGTTGCCATGAGGGACAAGTCCTGGGAGAAGGAAATCTTGCTTGGAAGGGTGGAGGGTCAGCACGGGACAGGAAGACTCTGGATGAGATGGATCGACATGGAGTTTAGGTGTGTCAGACAGTGAAATTGGCTTTAAATAGGGGGAATGTTCAGAGCTATTGTACTGGGTCATATGAGTCATAGTTGACTTGATGGCACATAACAGTGAACAACATCATGAAACTGGCAATTGACTGCGAGAATTTTTGTTTTCGTGATGTTGAGATGCAATTCATAGTGAGGACTGCAATCCTTTACCTTCTGCAGCAAACACTTCAAATCCTCCTCAGTTTTGATAACCTGCATAACACAGGTTGTTGATGAGTCTTCCTCCAATCCTGGTGCTCGTTCTTCTTCAAAAAATCCAGCCTATTCCATGATCTGCTCTGCATATAGATTGAAAAAATATAGAGAAAGGATAGCCCTGATGCACTCCTTTCTTTGTTTTAAACCTAGATTATTTTTTCTTTTTTGTGTCAAATTCACTGTTGCCTTGCTCTGTTTGGACAACAGCTTCCTGGTCAAGGCATAGGTTTTGCATGAGCAAAAGCAAGAGTTCTGAGGTTCCCATTCTTCTCAATGTTAGACACAATTTGTTGTGATCTGCACAGTCAAATGCCTTTGCATAGTCGATAAAACACAAACAGACATTTTTCTGGTACTCTGTGCTTTTAGTCAAGATCCATCTGGCACTGGCAATAATATCTCTAGTACCACGGCCTCTTCTAAATAGACTCTGCTTGTATTTCAGGCAGTTCTCTGTCATTGTACAGTTCTAGCTGCTTTTGGATAATCTGTAGCAAGATCTTGCTTCTGTGTGATGTTAGTCATAAAGTTTGATAATTTCCACATTCTGTTGGATCACCTTTTTTGAGAAAGGGAGTAAATATGACTCTCTTCTAGTCAGTTGGTCAGCTAGCTGTCTTCCAAAATAAAGAAATCTTTAGAATAGCTTATTAATGACACTTAATAAATTTAAAATCATAAGCATCTATCAGTCCAATTACACTCATTTTTCTTGCCAGTATACATATGCTCTTCAACTCTCATGACAATACTTTTGGGGGACATGGTCATTATATATAAAGAAACATTCTTCACCAAACCCCAAATTTCAACTTTAAAATGTTTGGGGTTTTGTTTTTTGTTTTTTTTAATCAAAGGTCTAGTTTCCCCCTCAGCATTTAATTACTGCATCCCTAGCATGTGGAAGGTATGATGAATGACCAGATAAAGACATGAATAGCAATATGTGAAATAACAAGGCTGTTCTCTTCTTATGTCACAAAAAAACCTGCACACAGGAGTAGTAACGTGAAACAACATTGTGAAAGCTGTTGCCAACAATCTTGTTTTAACCATTTTCTTCAAGGTTTCTGTTGAGAGGCATATTTTTGGCTTAATGCATCACTATGCAAAACCCTGGCAAAAGCTTAATGGCTTTGGGAAGCTCCAGCAATTCAGTTCCAAGGACAAAACAGAAAATGCCAGACAGAAGCAGATGGAGATGGCAAACCGCTTTCTTCCATGCTGAAATTAGGTGGCAGACATCCAGGCTCTCGGAGGTGAGGTTCTGGTCCTTGTTGTTCGGGCCCCATAAGTGTTCTTTCGTTCTTTTATTGTTGGAGGTTGTATTTGGTTTTTAACAAATCCACTTTTTTCTTCTTTGTTTTTATCATTTTCTTTTTTTATTGAGATGTTAATGAAAGTTTATAAAGAATTTGAATGTCCACTCATTCATTATTGCACGTTTTCGTCCCCCTTTCCTCTCCCTCCAAGATCACTTATTTCTTTGGAAAAAAAAGTTCTTTCATTGATATATGGTCCCTCCCATCCCGACCACTTTGCCTTGCAGCTCTTACTTTGGACTTTTGTCATGCCAATATACCTAATTATTTAGTCCTTTTATACAGTTCTCTCCCTCATCTGTTTCAATGCTGTGCACATTATTTATGCCCTCTTAGTTTTTCCCCAGCTCCCATGTCAGTCCTGTTTTATAACAGTGGCTTTATGCAGTATTTGTCTTTTTGTCACTGAGATATTTCACTCAGCATAACGTCTCCCAAGGTCACCCATTTTGTATAACATTTTTTGAGTTCTTTGTTTTTCTGTGCTGCATAGTATTCCATTGTGTGAATATACCAGAGCTTCTCTATCCATTCGTTTGTTGATGGGCACTTGGGGTTGTTTCCAACTCTTTGTTATTGTGAAAAAAGAAGCAATAAACTTTGGTGTGCATATACCTGCTTGGGTGGCAGTTAGGGTTTCTTTAGGGTATATTTCCAGTAGTGGAATTGCTGGGTCAAATGATACTTCTAATTTGCAACTTTTTGAGAAAGTGCCCTACAGACTTCCATAGTGGTTGCACCATTTTACACTCCCACCAACAGTGATTAAGAGTTCCAGTTTCTCCATAACCTCACCAACATTTTTTTTTGCTGCCCTGTTAAATTTTGTTATTCTTACATGGGTGAGATGATACCTCATCGTAGTTTTGATTTGCATCTGTCTTAGAGGTAGGGATTTTGAACATTTCTTCATGTGTTTGTTTGCCATCTGAATACCTTCTTTGGCAAAGTGTCTGTTCATATGAACAGTTCTTTTTTTTTTAAGATACAGTTTTATTTAACAGTAATAGTTTTGTTGTTATTTTTACATGGTGTTGAGCTGAATATGACCCATAGTGACCCTATGAACAAGAGATCTAAACCTCCTCCTATCCTGTGTCATTCTCACAATCTCTGACACACTCAGGCCCTTTTCAGCAGTCACTGTGTCAATCCGTGTGGCTGAGGGTGTTCCTCCTTTTCACTGACCCTCCACATTCCCAAGCATGATGTCCCTCTCCCAAGTATAGTCTCTCCTAGCAACATATACAGAAGTATGTGAGATGAAGCTTTATCACCTTTGCCTCCAAGGAGCACTCTGGCTGCCCTTTCTCCAAGACATATCTGCTCTTTAGGTATTTAATGGGCTATTCAGTATTTTCTCCAACACTACAGTTCAAAGACATCAATTCTTCTTCTGTCATATTAAGTCATTGTTCAGCTCTTAGATCCTTGAGTGCAGACATCTCCTGATCTGCTGACTGCTGGTACCAATGACGTTGATTGTGAAGCCAAGACAGTTTCAATCTTTCCTCCACCTATCATGATGTTGCCTATTGGTCCAGTGGTGAGAATTTTTTATCTTCTTGAGGTTGAGATGCAATCCATATTGAAGGCTGTATTATTTGATCTTTTGTACCAAGTACTTTAAGTCCTCATTTTCAACAAGTAAGGTTATGTCATCTGCATAACGTACCTTATTGATGAGTCTTCCTTCCAGTTGTGATGTTGCATTCTTCTTCATCAAGACCAGCTTCTCAAATAGTTTGCTCAGCATACAGATTGAATAGATATGGATAAAGGATACAACCCTATATACTCTTCTTAATTTTAGATCATGTGGTGTTCTCTTGCTCCGTATGCACTACAACCTCTTGATCTAGCTCTAGGTTTCGTATGAGCACACTTAAATATTCCAAGACTCCCATTCTTCTCAATGTTATATATATAGTTCTTTTTTTGCACATGTATTTATTTGCAAATTATATTAATTTCATTTAATAAATCATATACATTTTGTTTTAAAATAATACCGGCAATTGATAAATGTATTTAATTACAATATCTCATCAAACCCTTATTGTCTATTTGTTTCTCTATTGTCTGGAAGCAAATCTCCATGCTTTTCATATAAGGCATGAATAATTGGACTCAAATCACTTTACTGTTTGAAACTACCAGGGATTAACTAGAACTTTAAAAAACTCAGAATCATTGCTGCTAAGTCAGAACTGATTCGTCACTGACCCTCCAGGAGGTTTTCAGAGGCAGGAGGTTTTCAGAGGCTGTAAATTACATGGGAGGTGGGAGGAGACTGGCCATCTTTATCCAGTGTCAAAGGCGCACCACCTTTGGATTAGCAGTACAGCTCCCGACTGACAATGCCACCAGATCTCCCTAAGTGAACTAATATATGATTTAAATTAAGCGGACTGAAGAGTTTAAGAAGAGTTCCTGGCCATCAATTTGTGTTAGTAAATGTGGCCAATTTCTTTACTTTGAGCCTTGTTGTTGTTGTTGTTATGTGCCATCGAGTCACTTGTGACTATCCTGTGCCAACCTAGCCATCTCAAAAACACTTATTCCCACCGCTCCTGTCACAGAATCGATCCATCTCATCGAAGGTCTTCCTCTCCTTCACCTCCCCTCCACTCTGCCAAACATGATGTCCCTCTCCAAGGACAAGTCCCTCCTTGTAACATGTCCAAAGTATGTCAGACAAAGCTTCAGAATCCTTGACTCCAAGGAACATTCAGACTTCACCTTCTCCAGGACAAACCTGTTTGATTTCCTAGCAGTCCATATTCAACACTCTTCTCCAGCACCACAGCTCAAAGGCATCAATTCTCTTTCTATCAACCCTATTCACTGTCCAACTCTCTGATGCCTAGCACGTAATTGCAAAGACTATAGCCCAGATCAGGCACACCTTAGTCTCCAGTCTGACATCGTTGCTCCTCAGTACTCTTGAGAGGTCCCTCACAGCTGACTTTCTCAATGCAATTCTTCTCTTGATTTCCTGGCTGCTATTAACAAGAGTGTTGACTGTGGAGCCAAGTAAATGAAAACTGTTAATTATCTCAATCTCTTCCCCACCTATACTGATGCTGCCAATTGACCCAGTGGTGAGAATCTTTGTTTTCTTGATGTTGAGCTTCAGTCCATATAGGAGGCTGCAGTCCTTGACCTTCTGCAGCAAGCGCTTTAGGTCCTCAGTTTCAGCAAGCCGGGCTGTGTCATCTGCATAATGCAGGTTGCTGATGATTCTTCCAACAATCCTGATGCCACATTCGTCTTAGTATAGCCCAGTGTCTCTGATGATCTGTTCTGCATACATATTGAAAAGGTATGGAGACAGATGAACCCCCTTCTTGATTTTGAACCACCTAGTGTCTCCTTGCTCTGTTCTGATGACTGCCTCTTGGTCCAAGTATAGGTTTCACATTAGCACAATCAAATGTTCTGGGATTCCCGTTCTTCTCAGAGTCAGCCACAGCTTGTTGTGATCCACACAGTCAAAAGCCTTTGCATAGTCAATGAAGCATAGACAGACATTCTTCTGGTATTCTTTGCTTTCTGCCAAGATCCATCTAACATTAGCTATAATAATTTGAGCCTTAGGGAGAATTTTTTTCCAATCTTGCTGTCTGTGGAACTCAACCCAAGCTCTGAACCCCAAGTATGCCTCCCATTTCAGAGTCTACTGCTTTGCCATTTGTGAAGTGAACTGATGGCTTCCATACTGGGTCCCCATTCTCCTCACTAACTCTGACCTTCAGTTACACGCACAGGGTGGATGGGAGGGCAGCCTCAGCCCCTTAGTAATTACACAGACCTGCTTGGGATTGGAGGTCCAAGCTCACCTTCATTCTTTTTTTTGGGTTTGTTTGTTGTTGTTTTTATGTGCCATCGAGTCGTTTCCGACTCTAGCGACCCTATGCACAACAGCCCTAAACCCTGCTCTATCCTGCGCCGACCGCACCGCCTCTGACACACCCATCCCGATTA
>NW_006399824.1:2532171-2546980 GCF_000299155.1 Elephantulus edwardii | reverse complement strand
CTTCCCTTTTTACTCTATTGGAGAAGTTTTTGGATGTGCATAGGGATTTGATTCTTAGAAGGTCCCATTCATCTATTTTATCTTCTCCTGGTTGTAGATTTTTCCGGATACTTGGAAGACTTTTTATGTTGTGGATTAGGACCACTGAAGTTCTTCCAAGCTTTTCTTGAATGAAGTTTATAGTCCTTGGTTTAGTCCTAAGTCCATGATCCACCTTGAGTTGGTTTTTGTATATGGAGTGAGATGTGGATCTTGTTTTAGCTCATCTTCATTCTTTGGTCAGTATAAGATGAAGTTCCCATAAGTTAAGTGAAGACTGTATAGTGGAGTAGACCTGGGGGGAGGGATTGTATAACAATTAAAAATTTTTTCTTTTACTTTTCATAGAGAAGAGTGAACTGGGGGGAAGGGGTAGGCAGGGAGAAAAGTGCAACAATGAATGAATGGAAATCCAAAGTCTGTAAATTTTCATTAAAATTAATAATAATAAATTTTTAAAAATGGTTCTTTCTGGAGGGACAAACTTAGACCTGTTTTGAGGTGGGAACAAGTGGGTGAGTGGGGGATTGCTGTCACACACTCATTCTATCTCTCTCATCATGACTGGAACAAACAACTACTGGCCCCAGACCACGTGTGACACCACGGGATGGCTCATACCTTGAGGTTACATACCCCCAAACAGGCCTCACTCTTACAGGAACCGGCTATTCTTCCCTTAAAAATTTTACAGCCTTGGAAACCTGATGAGGGGGTCATGATAAGTGGGAATTGGCTTGATGTTATTGTATTAATATGCAGGATATTGGATAGAAGAAGCTTTTCTCAAATACTTAATCATTTACTGTCAATGTTATTGTTATTAGGTATTGTCAAATCTACCCTGACTCACACAAACCAATGCACAATGGAACAAAACCTGCCCGATTCTGCTCTCCTAACAGTCTGCTCTGGTTAAACCTATTGTTACAGTCATTACATTAACCCATCTTGTTGAAGGACTTCCTTCCTTTTCCTGACCATACTTGGAAAAGTATTTCTAAGCATGATATCCTTTTCAAGGGACACTTTAGTTCTTTGAATAGGTCCTTGATAGAAGATTTTCCCAAGGCAGCATGTCTTTTGATATCTTGACTGCTGTTACCCTGAGTGTTGATTGTAGATGCAAGTAAAATGGAATCATTGATCATCTCAATCTTTTCTTTATTTTAATGTTGCCTCTTTGTCCAATGGTGAGGATTTTTCCTTTATTTACATTGAGGTGAAATCCATATTGGAGACTGTATAAGTTTAAGATCTTTTGCAACAAGTGCTTCAGATACTCTTCACTTTCTGCGAGCAAGTTTGTGTCATCTGTTTAACACAGACTACTGACGAATCTTCTTCTAATTCTGATGCCACATTCTTCTCCAGCTTCTGGATTTATTTGTGTAGCACACATACTGAATAGATATGGAAAAAGGATAAAACCCTGATGCAAACCTTTCCTGATTTTAAACCATGCAGTGTTCCCTTTTCCTGTTTAGACAACTGCTTCTTGATTTATGTACAGGTTTCACATAAGCAAAATTAAGCATTCTGGGATTCCATTTCTTCTTAATGTTAGCTATAATTTGTTATAATCCACACAGTCAAATACCTTTGCACAATCAATAAAAAAAACATACAAGTAAACATCTTTCTGGTATTCACTGTTGTCAGTCAAGATCCATCTGACATCAGTAATGATATATCCCTTGAGAATATATCCTTCTGAATCCAACTTGAAATTTTCTTTGTTTCTTGTCAATGTACTGCCCCAGCCATTTAAAACTAAATTCAGTGAGTTTTTCGTATGTGATATTAGTGATATTGTTCTGGTAAGTACATTCAGGGTTACTTCTGTCTCGTGATACACCTAATTTGGTATTACAACAATTCCTAGGCTTTATTTTTAACCAATGCTTTCAATTCCGCTTGTACTTCTTCATTCATTACTATTGTTTCTTGATCATATGCTATTTCCTGAAATGGTTTGATGTTCACCAACTATTTTTGGTACAGTGACTCTATACTCCTTCCAAGTCCTTCAAATGCTTCAGCATTGCACCTCAGGAATTTGTTTCGTTCTTTCAGCCTGAGACATGCTGAGAGTGGTCTTTTAATTCCATCTCTTTGCACATTTTGTTGAGCAGCTTAGGAAGGGACTAACGTCCAAGAGACACTGGTGTCGCAGTTCCTTAGACAGATGTGATGCCACCCAGATGTACAATGGCTATTTGTGGCTTATATAACTGAAGATGGTTATCTTTTCAGGGAACTCTGGATGTCAAACACTGTGACACTGATATGTCAAATGTAACAATGGTTACCCATGGTGGACAGTGTTTGGTGGAACTCATAGATTAAAACAAGCTTGGAAGCAGGAGTGGCATCCATTTCCAACATCACTTGCCTCTGGAAACTCTATGAACTTAGAGATATGATGATAGTTATACAACAGGGTTCAGTCTTTCATTTATAGGGTTACTATGGGTCATCTACAACTCGACGGTACTTAACAGTAATAACAGCTAGTGGCTTAGTGGTAAGAAGCTGTGCTGCAATCACAATAGCATGTGATTTGAATCTACCAGCTGCTCTCTTCCCACTCGCTGGAGGGTCAGCTATGGGTCCATTCTGACTCAAAGGCTCACAACAACAACATTGTCTTTTTAATTGAAGTTCAGAGCACAATGTATTGAATTGGTTCACAACATCAATGTAGATTTTAAAGGCAGCTTTAATGAAATAGAATTCTCATGTTATACAACTCATCCACCTAACGTGTGCATTTGATGTTTATGTTCTCGTAAGTGTATGCTCATTTCTACATTCCTGGGACAAGAGTGAAAGAAAGAAGTCAAAGTCTTAGGTAGGAACTACAGGACTCCTAAGAACCAAACTAGGTGGTATCCAGCTACCACTGCTGGCCCATGGATCATGGTCACAATAAATGGATTCTGATAGAATGGGAGAAAATTTAGAATAGAGCTCAAATACTCATAAAGTCTTGACTTACGTGCTGGGTGATATTGGAGGATACCCCAAACTATTACTTTGACACACCTCTTATACCTAAAGCCAACATGATCCCTTGAAGTTGTTTTAGTTCAAAACCAAAATGAGTATCACCCATGAGAAAGGAGCTCCTTTGGAAGATCTTTGACTAGTGGTAAAAAATGATGCTGAAGCAAGGATGAGACTGTTGGGGGAGGGATGGGAAACTAGATCATCGGAAATGGTACAACTAGAACAGAATAAATGAGATGACACATTGTGAGAAATGCAACCAATATTAAGGAATAATTTATAAGTTGTTAAATGGGAAACTGTTTGCTTTGTAAACTTTCATTTTAAACAAAATAAAGAATTTTTTAAGAGCATAAGTTCACGGAATTGTGCAATCATGTGTTTTAGAATATTTTTTATTAATTTTAGATCTTTTTCTTCTCTCTAAAAAGAAATTCAATTAACATCCACTCCCTATTTTCCCCTCAGCCCCCTCTTCACTTCCAGATAACTACTAATCTGCTTTTTATCTCTATAACTTGACTATTGAGATCATTCCAAATAAATGAAAACAGAATATGTCATCTTCTGTGATTGCCTGCTTGGAGGAAGATCATCAACAAGCCATGTTATGCAGATGATACAACCTTGCTTGCAGAACCTGAGGAGGATTTGAAGAATTTGCTGTTAAAGGTCAAGGACTGCAGTCTTCAGAATGGATTGCAGTTAGACATCAAGAAAACAAAGATTCTCATCACCGATGGGAACGATTGTATGAAACACAATGTGAATGAAGGATTGTGTGGAATACAATTGTTGTTGTTATGTGCCTTTGAGTCATCTGCGACTCATAGTGACCCTATGCACAACAGCCCTGTACTCTGCCCTTTTCTGTGCCAATCTCACCATCTCCGACACACCTACTCCCGTTACCCCAGTCACGGAATCAATCCATCTCATCAAGGGTCTTCCTCTCCTGTGCTGTCCCTCCACCCTCCCAAGCATGATGGCCCTCTCCAAGGACTGGTCCCACCTTGCAACATGTCCAAAATATGTCAGACAAAGCTTCAGAATCCTTGCCTCTAAGGAGCAGCCTGGCTTCAAGCTCTCCAAGACAAACCTGTTCGTTTTCTTAGCAGTCTATGGTATATTCAATACTCTTCTCCAACACCACAGCTCTAAGGCATCAATTCTCCTTCTATCATCCCTAGTCATTGTCCAGCTCTCTGATGCATAGGAAGTGATTGCAAAGACTATGGCATGAATCAAGCGCACCTTAGTCTCCAGACTGACATCATTGCACTTCAGTACTTTAGAGAGGATTACAATACATATAAATTTTGTAAGCAAATTTATGTTGTTGTTGTTAGATGTCATCGTAGATGACTCATAGCAACCCTATGAATGAAAGACCTGAGCAATGTTCATAGAGTTTCTAGAGGCAAGCCATTTAGGAAGTGGCTGCGACTCCTGCTTCCAAGCTTGTTTTAATTGGGAAGCCCCACTGAACACTGTTGACCATGGGTAACCATTATCACATTTGGCACATCAGTGTCACAGTGTTTAGCATCACAGCAACCACGAGTTACCTCTGTACAGCAATTCACAGATCAGTGCTATACCACTTAGAAGAATGTCTGACAAAAAACAATTTAAACCAGGTCCTGCAGTCCTCGAGCCCTAATGGATTTTTAACTAGGAAGTTGTATCCGCTCCCCTCAATCCCCTTAATGAATCAACTTTCCACCCTAATGCTCACCAATCTTGGCTGCCAAGCTCCAGTAGAACCCAGCTCCTGTAGATGGCCTTCAAAATGGGTTCCAGCAAAGCTCTATAAAATAAAAATAAAAATAAAAATCTCACCACTGGATCAATTGGCAGCATCATGATAGATGGAGAAGGGATTGAGGATGTTAACAATTTCATCTTGTTTGGGTCCACAATTAACATTCTTGGTTCTAGCAGTCAGGAAATCAAAAGATGAGTTACTTTGGGAAAATCTGTTGTCAAGGACCTCTCCAGAGTGTTAAAGAGTAATGATGTCAGTCTAGAGACTACAGTGCGCTGATCTAGACCATAATTTTCTCAATTACTTGCTATGCATCAGAGAGCTGGGCATGAGTAAGCATGACAGAAAAAGATTCTATGCCTTTGAGTTGTGGTGCTAGCGAAGAACATTGAATATACCACAGACTGTCAAGAGAACAGAGATGATTGTCGTAGAGAGAGTGAAACCAGGCTGTTCCTCAGAGGCAAAGATTTTGAAACTCGGTCTCACATACTTTGGTCATGTTGCCTGGAGGGCCAGTCCTTGGAGAAAGATATTATGCTTAGAAATGGAGCATTAACTGGAATGTGCATTAATTGAATTTCTTTTTAGAGAGAAGAAAAAGTTCTAAAATTAATAAAAAATATTCTAAAACACATGTTTACACTACTCTGTGAACCTATACTTTTAAAAAATCTTTTCTTTAAAATGAAAGTTTACACAGCAAATAGGTTCCCATTTAACCTCTTATACATAAATTATTCCATAATATTAATAGTGTTTTTCACAATGAGTCATCATTCTCATTGAAGGGAGTAGGATCAGTACAGGAAAGGAAGATTCTGGATAAGATGGATTGACACAGTGACTGTGGAAATGGGGTCAGGTTTGTCAGATACAGTGAGATTGGCTCAGGGTAGAATAGGGTTTGGAGCTATTGTTCATTGGGTCGCTAGGAGTCTTAGCTGACTCCACAGCACATAAAAACAACAACAACTTTCACTTAGAATACTATTTTGCTTAGAAGAGTGAAGGTACAGTCCAAGAAAGGAAGACCCTTGATGAAATGGATTGAATAAAGCTGATGGACATTAATGAGCAAGTTTTTGTATGGATAAACATTTTAATTAATCTTGGTTATTTAACTGAAGAAGTAGAGAACAATTTCACTACAGAACAATTTCACTGATTTCACATGCAAGCAAGATTTTACTGAAAATTATCCAAAAATGACTGGAACAGCACATTAACAGAGAACTACCAGAAGTCCAGGCTGGTTTCAGAAGGGGTTGTGGTACTAGAGATATTGTAGTTGATGTTAGATGGATCTTGGCTGAAAGCAGGGAATACCAGAGGAATGTCTATCTGTGTTTCATTGACTATGCAAAGGCATTTGACTGTATAGATCATAACAAACTATGGTTGACTCTGAGAAGAATGGGAATCCCAGAACACTTGATCGTTCTAATGCAAAACTTATACTTGGACCAGGAGGCAGTCATCAGAACAGAGCAAGGGAACACTGCATGGTTCAAAATTGGGAAGGGCATACGCCAGGGATGCATCCTATCTCCATACCTTTTCAACCTATATGCAGAACAGATTATCCGGGAGGCTGGGCTCTATGAGGAGAAATGTGGGGTCAAGATTGGTGGATGATTTATCAACAATCTGCGTAATGCAGATGACACAACCTTGCTTGCTGAAACTGAGGAGGACCTGAAGCGCCTGCTGCTGAGTGTCAAGGACTGCAGCCTACAATATGGATTGAGGCTCAATGTCAAGAAGACAAAGATTCTCACCACTGGACCAATCGGTAGCATCAGGATGGATGGTGAAGAGATCGAGATTGTACACAGCTTTAGTTTGCTTGGCTCCATAGTCAACAGTCTTGGCACCAGCAGCCAGGAAATTAAAAGGTGCATTGCCATGGGAAAGTCTGCTGTTGAGGACCTCTCCAAAGTGCTGAAGAGCAGTGGTGTCTCTCTGGAGACTAAGGTGCGTCTGATACAGGCCATGGTCTTCACAATCACCTGTTATGCATCAGAGAGTTGGACAACGACCAAGGAGGATAGAAGGAGAACTGATGCCTTTAAGCTGTGGTGCTGGAGAAGAGTACTGAGAATACCATGGACTGCTAGGAAAACAAATAGATTTGTCCTGGAGAGGGTTCAACCGGGTGGATCCTTGGAGGCAAGGATTCTGAGGCTCCGTCTAACTTACTTTGGACATGTTGTGAGGAGAGACCGGTCCTTGGAGAGGGACATCATGCTTGGGAGGGTGGAGGGACGGCGCAGGAGAGGAAGGCCCTCTATGAGGTGGATTGATTCAGTGACTGGGATAATTGGGATGGGAGTGGCAGAGACAGTGCGATTGGCACAGGACAGAGCGGAGTTTAGGGCTGTTGTACATAGGGTCGCTATGAGTCGCAGGCGACTCGACGGCACATAACAACAACAACAACATTTAACTGAAGTGGGTCATGTGATAACAATATTTACTATTATGTTAAGCTGTTTTCTGAAGTAGTGGTAACACCACTTCCCCACCAGCCAGGTCAAACAGTTCTATTTTCTGTACATCTTTGTGGACACTTATTGTTGTAGTGACAACAGCTCAAAGTATTTTTGAACGAAACTCTGGCTACATAGCCCATAGGAAGTTGTGATGCTAACCCAAAGGTCATACCTCTCTGGTGGAATGATTTCATCAGTGACTTCTAGGGAGAAAGATGGAAGATGTATTTTCTATTAATTATTGTTGTTATGTGCTGTCTAGTCACCCGCAACTCATAGCAACTTTATGTACAATAGTTCTGAACCCTGCTCTATTTTGTGCCAATCTCACTGTCTCCGACAAACCTACCTCTATTACCCCAGTCACTGAATCAATCCATTTCATCAAGGGTCTTCCTTTTCTGGACTGTACCTTCACTCTTCTAAGCATGACGTCCCTCTCCAAGGACTGGTCCCTCCTTTCAACATGTCCAAAATATGTTAGACGAAGATTTAGAATCCTTGCCTGTAAGGAGCAGCCTGGCTTCAACCTCTTTAGGACAAACCTGTTCATTTTTTTAGCAGTCCATGATATATTCAATACTCTTCTCCAACACCGCAGCTCAAAGGCACACATTCTCCTTCTATCATCTCTAGTCATTGCCAGCTTTCTGATGCATTGCAAGTAATTGCAAAGACCATGGCCTGTATAAGGTGCACTTTAGTCTCCAGACTGACATTGTTGCTCTTCAGTACTTTGGCGATGTCTCTGATAGCAGATTTAATTTCTTGGCTGTTAATGCCAAGAATGTTGATTGTGGAGCCAAGCAAACCAAAGCTGTTAACAATCTTAATCTCTTCACCAACTATCATGATGCTGCTAATTGGCCCAGTGGTGAGAATCTTTGTTTTCTTGATATTGAGCTTCAATTCATATTGAAGGCTGCAGTTCAGAAGAAACCAGAAGAATGTCTAAGAAGAATGAGAATTCTCTACTAATCACAGCCTTCAAAATTTCAACTGTGAGTCAGTTCCCACCCTACAGCAAATAATTTTTTTTATGAGTACGGCCCTTGGACCTGCCTTTAATTGTTTTTGGTGAAACATTCTTCTAGGTCATGTAACCCTGGTCTGTCCACTTGCTGTATAGAGGTAACTCATGGTTGCTGTGAAGCTGAACACTGTGACACTGATGAGTCAAATGTGATAATGGTTACCCACGGTGGACAGTGTTTGGTGGTGCTCCCTGATTAAAACGAGCAGGAGTGGCATCCCCTTTCAGAATAGCTTGCCTCCAGAAACCCTATGAACCCGGAGAAAGGATGGAAGTTATACAGGTGTCCAGGACTTTTGTTCATAGGTCATTTTGAGTCGCCTACGACTTGATGGCACTTAACAACAATAAAAACTTCTGAAGTGGTTCTCAATGTGATTTTAGATGTCGCTTATGGAACAAGTTTTAGGAACAGAAACGAGAGAATAAGGAAAGATTTACACACAAACATTTGTGGAAGGTTGACAGAGACTAGAAGGTGAGTAGAGGGAACAGAGATTAGTGAATGGATAGGAAGGGTGAAGGGAAAAGGAGGGTCCAGCATGGCTTTGATAGGACGCTATGAATAATGGCATATAATTGTGATTAATTTGATAAGAGAAAATGTATACTGACTAACTCCTTTTTATGTTACTGTCCATTAGTAGGTCTTCTTTGTGGAAAGGTCCATCCAGATCTTTTGCTCACTTTTTAATTGATTTGTCTTTTATTGCCAAATTGTATCCATTAATTCTATATTATGGAAGTGGGGTCATTACCAGATGTCTGATTTGCGAACATTTTCTAGATTCTGTGGGTATCTTTCATTTTTACTACAGTGTCCTTTGAAGTACAAGCATTTTTAATATCAAGGAAGTCTAAGTTGGCTATTTTCTGGTTTTTAACACTTCTTTGTCTACTCTGAGTTGTGAAGAATTACTCTTATGCTTTTTCTAAGAGTTCTACAATTTTAGCTCTCCGATTTGGATGTAAGATCTAGTTGGTGTTAATTTTTTGTGTAAGGAAAGGCTTTAGCATTTTGCATGTGCATGCTCTGTATTGTTTAGATACTTTTTAAGGCTCAAAACTATACTTTGTATAGACTATATATGAGGGAGATAATGTTAATGACATCTATTTACATAAAATATATATACCACATAATTTGCAAATGTGAACTATAGTAAAAGAGGTCTTTTAAAAGTATCTAGATAATAATTATTGTGCTTATTTAAAAGAAAAAAAATACATCAATGTACTTGGGTTTCTCTGTTATTACTTCCCCCTTTTTTATAGCTATGTGAAACTTTGAGGATCTTTTTCTTTACCTCCTCCTGCAATGTGTTACACACAGTGATGGTGATTTATTAACCCAGAGTCTCATTGAAGATGCTGATGGTTGGCTCTTTTTTCCATTCTGTAAGTATTTACATTAGAGAATTGACATGTTGCTTTGTGACTGGGGAGATTTTAACTACAGACTTTATTTCTTCAGCATTTATACCATTTCTTCATGTGTCACTTGGCCATTCGAAAGTCTTCCTTTGTGAAAAGTCTTTCTGCCCCCGCCCCCTCCCCACGCGTAAAAAAAAAAATGAAAAGAAAAAAAAAAAAAAAGAAAAGTCTTTCCAGGTCTTATGCTCGTTTTGTGATTGAGTTATCCATCAGTCTTTTCCTTGTGGAGGCCCAGGAGTAGTCTATAAACTTTCTTTATGAGCCCCTTGTCTGAGATGTCATTGATAAATGTTTAATTCCAGTCTCTAGGCTTTCTTTTTACCCTACTGGAAAAAGTTTTTGATGCACATATGGACTTATTCTTTAGAAGGTTCCATTTGGTGATGTTATCCTCTTTTTTGTAGATTTATGGCTGTGTTTGCCAGCCTATTTATATCATATGCTAGGCTTTCTAAATTTTATCCCATATTTTCTCTTATGATCTTTATGGCTTTGAGCTCTACCCCTAGGTCTCTGATCCACCTTGAGCTGATTTTTGTGTATAGTGTGAGATGTGGATCCTGCTCCAGCTTTCTGTAGGTAAAGGTCCAGTTTTGCCAGCAGCATGTGTTGAAGAGAGTGCCATTTCCCCATTTGATTGGTTTTGTTTCCTTGTAGAATACCAGCTAGATGGGTTCATTTCTGGGTTCTCTATTCTATTGCATTGGTCTATGTGTCTGTCACTGTACCAGTACCATGCTATTTTGGTTAATATGACTGTGTAGGAGGTTTTTAGCCAGGGAATGCTATGCCTCCCTCTCAGCGCCTTCTGTAGCCACATGCAGCCTCGGGGAAATCTGCCACTGGAGTGCAGCCAGCCTCTCCTAAAGTCTATTCGTTTTCTTGGTGGTTGGTCGGCAGTGTGGCCTCTGTCAAATATGGTTTATTATTATTGTTATTCTTTAAAGAGCCTATTCTTGTCAACTCTATGGCAGGTGGTTCGTATCCTTCAGCTGATTCATAGGAGAAAGATAGGCAGTCTCTTTCTATGTGATTTACTGCCTCTGAAAACCCACTAAAGGGTCAACTATTAGTTGGTACTGACTCTGTGATATACAACAACAACAACAACAACAAATGCTATCCTGTTTTCTTCTGTCCTATTTCTTTTATTCTAAAAAGGCTTAGAAGACTCTGGTAAGATAGCAACCACTCGTTAATTTACATCATTAGATGGTGGATAAAAACCTTCTTATTTTGACCAAGGAAACTAAGTACACAGTGAATGATGGCTATGAACGTAAGCTGATTATCAATCCATACAGACAACATTTTAATGAGATTAGAACAAGCAAGGCACATTGAGGGGACATTTGTAACAACCTTGGTTTGAGGCTCACTCCCACCACATTAATCTTTATTGGTTAATAAAACACAAATCTATAATACTAATGTTCATGTACTATGTAAATAGCAAGTAAAGGTAGATTTTTCTGCTTTTCCTGTTTGTATTTAGTCAACTGAAGCAAAACTAAAGGTGGTGCTAGGGATGTGGGAGAGTCTTCTAGAATGCAGTTGACTCTTGGAGGCACAGGAAAGACATCAGGCTCCATTCTTTCTGTATTATTTTCCCCCGAATTCACCGTCTTTCACGTACTTTCCTCTCCCTGCATCATTCTCCACTTTCTCCTGACTGCCTTCACAGTTCTTACTCATCCACTGTGGCTGTTTAAACGTAGTAGCTCCCGCCTCCCCTTTGGCTGCCTGCCTCACTCTTTTAACTTTCTATGGTATGAGTATTACAGTCTACAAAGGCCTTCATAAATCTAAGCCTAACAGCACTTTAAAAGGAAACATCTGAGACCCAACAAGAAGTATTTGTCATACATTAAATAGCCAACAAGTGACAGAACATGGACTAGAACCAGATTTCCAGGTTTGAGGCCCATGATTTCCTACTGACCCAGCTTAGCCTAGTAAATGGCTTTCAATTAAAATGCCAACGTCTGGAAAAATGGGATAGTCAAATCATCAGTGAGCTCCTGTTTTCTGATATTTTTATTAAAGAATAGAAAGTCTGGGGTTTTTCTGAGCATAGTGAAATAGGTTTATATAGTTTAAGAACATTGGGATAGGTTTTGTGAATGTCCTGAGAGTCTTCCTACAACTTGGTTTGGCCAGGCAGCTCTTATTGGCCATGCCTGAGAGTTCTGTGTAGGGTTACAAGAGGCCCGAGGTCTTATGAAATAGAAATGTTTTCTTGATCTTAGGTCTTAATGGTGAAGGGGGGAAAGTTCTGCACTCCCCTGAATTAAGAGAAGAAGAAAAAAAAAAGAAAAAAAAGTCACTCTGATTAGTGACTCTTTGGAAGAAAGGGAGCAGGGTCTGAGACTTTTCCATCTGCATTTTAGCTAGAAAATTTCATTCCTATATTCTAAGCTCTGTGCATTTGGTCTGCATAACACACTGGGCACATTCATCAATGTTGCTCATTGATGACGTCTTTGTTGTTATTGGTTGTTAACCATTGAGTCAGTTCTAACTCCTGGCCAACTGCCTGTGTACAGAGTAGAATTTCCCCATAGGATTTTCAAGGCTACATCTTTCAGAAATAGATCACTAGGCCTGTCTTCTGAGATGCCTCTGAGTTAGAGCTGGTGTACCACCCAGAGACTCTGCTAGGCGTGATGCTTTTTGTTACTGTTAGTTGACATTGAGGCATTTGACTCTTGGTACAGAGTAGACCAATTCCCCATAGGATTTTCCTGACTTTTGGCTGGAAGCTCACTACTTAAACTTCTATGCCACCAGGGCTCCTAAGGGCCAGATAAACCCAAATCCACTGCTCTTAGGTCTATTCCAACTCATGCCGATGCAGGAAGAGGCGACTGAGGGGGTAAATCACCTCGGGGGTAAATCACTACGAACACCTCTTTAGTAAGAGGAAGGATTTTTATTATGCCGGCAGAGCTCCAACAAGACCCAAGCCCAAAATGGCTGAACCTCATGAATCGCTTTTTCTAGGCCTTTTAGGGATCCAGACAAAGGAACAATGGGAAGGTTCTCTTATAAGTGGGTTTCAACTTAGGTAGAAACACTTATAAGGTGTCAGGTTTTCTTTTTACAACCCTAGGAGGGGGTCATGTTATAGTCCTTGAGAGGGAAAGGGGGTCATGCATTCAGGCATGTCCTTCCTTTACATATGTGGGCATTGTTTTCTGCTCAGTCTGGTAAGAAGCCTAAGGCCTTGTAGAATCTCAGCTGTTCTCAGCTTTTGCAGATATAAGCACTCTCTGTAGGACTGGGAGCTGCTTCTCCCCTCCCTCAGGAATTTCCCCTGGGAAAAGGGCTCCCTCCTAAATGCCAACCTTCTCTTGGGTTTCAAGACTGTAAATCTTTACAGGAGATGACAACCTCATCTTTTTTTCTTGAGCGTGACTGATGGATTTGAACCACCACCTTTTTGGCAAGCAGACTGGTGCTGCCAGATTTCCTTTTATTCAGAGTTAAGATGTGCAATTAAGAGGAAATGGAAAATGGTTAGAAAATATATCACAGAAAGTGACGTGGCAGTTTGAAGACAACATGCAATCTGTAAAAGAAACCTCAAACACAAATCTAGTATTTCCAGTGCATTGGTGAACTAGTCGGAATGGCAAACTTGTCCTATTTCCCTATGTTGTTTGTTGTTGTTGTGTATCATTGAATTGGAACCAACTCATAGATGACCCTCTAGTAGTGGAGTATTACTCGTAGTGACCCTATGAAAACCAGATCTGAATCCTGTGCCACTCTCATCATCTCTGACATACTTGAACCTACCGCTGCAGTTGCTGTGTCATTCCATCTGGTTAAGGCCTTCCTCTTTTTCACTGACTCTCTACCTTTCCAGGCATGATATTACTTTCCAAGGAATAACCTTTCCTAGCAACATGTCCAAAGTATGTGAGCTGAAGCTTCTCCATCTTTGCCTTCAAGGAGAACTCTGTCTGCACTTTCTCCAAGATATATCTGTTTATTCTTTTGGATGTCCACAGGATATTCAGTATCTTCTTTCAACAGTTCAAAGGCATCAATTTTATATATATCCTTATTCATTGTATAGCTCTCCAATGCATAACAAATGATTGAAAAGACCATGGCCTAAATAATATGCACCTTAATCTTCAAACAGACAGCATTACTCTTTAGTAATTTTGAGAGGTCTCTGATAGTAGACTTGTCCAATGAGGTACATTTCCTAATCTCTCCCATTGGGGGGAAGAAAGGGAAACTCACTCACATTCAGTTGATTACCTTGAAGTCAGGGAAAAGTACTGAGAAGTGAGTCAGACACATATAAGAGTGAAAACAAAGGTAAAGATCAAATAAACAGAAAAAAACAGGATTCCAGTCCCACCTGTGCTCCAGTCCCACAAGAACAGAAGTGGGGTAAAAAAGTACTGAGTCTATCAACACTGTACCACAGCCAAGAAGAATACAAGATCTCCTCTCCCTATCACCATAGACAACTGGTTGAGTAAACTCCCATCACAGTGGAGGACCGCTCAGCAGGGCCCTTCCCCAACAGTTAGCAGACTGACACCATTCTGAGCCTGAGAGGAGAGACTCTTTGCTGACTTGTGATCTGGACCTCAATGAAACCATTTTGATCATGGCATCCCAGGAAACGGCATGTGCAGGGGATGGACATTTGCATGCAAATAGAAAGAACAGTACCTTAATGTAAAAGCCCTGCATGTGGACTTTCCTTGGGACTGTCACACTGACTCACAATCCATGACCCATGGACATGGCAGACTCCCCATAACATGGCTCTTCCACATCAAGCAGGCCGAAGATATTGTGAGCCTGGGAGGAGAGGCATCATGCTGATATAGTGGCAGGATCTCAGGAAAGTCATTCTGAACTTGATGTCTGAGGGCTGTGCATACATAGGCACTGAGAATTTGCATAAGATTAAAAGAGCAAACCCTTATTTTTAAAATTTTTTTTATTATACATTTTTTTTGAGGAATATTCTTTTACTTTTACATTACTTTTTTTTTT
>NW_006399824.1:2520596-2530930 GCF_000299155.1 Elephantulus edwardii | reverse complement strand
AGAAGTTATTACAATTAGTAAAAAAAAAAAAAAAAAAAGAGCAAACCCTGAACCCAAAGCTATGCCCACAGACCTCACCTCGGGCTGCCATGCTATCACCCAGTCCCCAATACAGGGACACTGGCAGATGTTGCCAAGGTGGTACAAAAGTCCCACTGCCTGTGACTAACAGTCATTAGCCTGGTTCCACACAACAGCTGACCATGCCTGACACTAGCCCAACAAGTGTGAGTTACACCTATCCCAAGCCAGAGGCAAAAAAGTCTAAAAGCCCATTGTTGTTATTGTGTGCCCTTGGGCCAGAACTGATTCACAGCTGGCCCTGTGGTGGGTTCACAGAGGCCGTTGATTCTGTGAAAGGAGATTACCTGTCTTTCTCCTGTGAAGAGGCTGAGGAATTTTGGCTGACTGCCTTGGTGGGCCATTGCGGCTCCTTCCTACTGATCCCCCCCGAGCCCCCTAAAGGCAAAATAACACAGGGAATCAGTGAACAGAAGACAGACGACATTTTACAGTCAGGGATTCAGAAATCCAGTAATCCAGTAAACAAAGACACAAAGACCCTTAAGTCAAAGGGCACCAGGAAAGGTGAAAATTCACTTTTCCCTTCAGTAGGGGTAATAGGCCAGTTCCTGTACTATCCTCATCATGGAGTCCAGTGACATACTGGATTATAGTGTCCACCAGAACAAGGTTCAGCATGTACTTCATCTGTCTAGCACCAGAAGAACTTGATGCAGAAGAAGATTAAAGACTACAGCCTTCAATATGGGTTATATTTCAATATCAAGAAAAAGAAAACCTCACCAGTGGACCAGATGTGTTGCATTGGGAAAGTCTGCTATCAAGGACCTCTCCAAACTGCTACAGAGCAATAATGTCAGTTTAAATACGAAGATTCAAGATAGAGATCCCTTGGCCCAGTGGAGAGAAAGCGATGCTACCAAATGATGAAGCCAAAGGTGGGTGACTTTTAATCCGCACCCCTCAGGCCTGTCTTTCATTGTTTTTGTTCAAACATTCCTCTAGGTTGTATAGTCCTGGTGTGTCCACTTGCCATACAGCGGTAACTTGTGCTTGCTGTGAGGCTGAACACAGTGACACTGAAGTGTCAAATGCATTAATGGCTGGTTACCCAACGTGGTCAGTGTGGGCTTGAGCTCTGCAATTAAAACAAGCTTGGAAACAGGAATGGCATCCACTTCTGTAATAGCTTGCCTCTGGAAACCCTATGAACCTGGAGGAAGGATGAAAGACACACGAGTGTTGAGGACTCTCCTTCATAGGGTCGCTATGAGTTGCCTGCGACTTGATGGCACTTAACAACACCACCACAAATACTAAGGTGCACTGAATCTCAGTTATGGCCTTTTCAATTACTTCCTATGCATGTGAAAGTTGGATAATGAATAACAGAAGACGAATGAATGCCTTTGAATTGTGGTGTTGGAAATGAGTACTGAATTTGCCATATACCAAAAGAAAAATGGCACGGAGAAAATGTAATCAGGGTGCTGCTGAGAGGCAAGGATAGTCTTACCAAATGGTGCCAGTCCTGGGGGAAAAAAATCAAATCATGTTGGGAAAGGTAGATGGTAAGAGAAAGAGAGGAAAACATTCAACAAGATGGATTGAAACAATGACTGTAACAATGGGCTCAAGTTTATCAGAGATGATGAGATCAGCACAGGATAAGACAAGGTTCAGACATGTTTTTCATAGGGCCATATGACTTGTAGTCAACTTGATGGCATGTAACAGCAACATCAACAATAACAAAGAGGTAAAATGTTTTTCCCCCCCCCATGGGTTTATTGGCTACAAATACATATTCTTTAGAAACAAGTCCATTTAAACTCTCTGAGTATTTAAGAATTTATTTATTATTACAGTTAATAAGTTAAAGAGTTAGAGGAGTTCTGTATATATTCCAGATACTAGACTTTTATCAAGGAAGCTCTGGTGTTCTAATGGCAAGAAGCTACAATCCCAAAGGCGTGTGGTTTGAGGCCACCAGTGATCACATTTGTGCCCCAGGTGGCAGAATTGTTTGGAAAAGATTGCTAATTTCTCTGACTTTCCTTTTCTCTTGTCTACACCCCAAGATTACAGTGAGGGTCAAATGTATCTGCCTCTCAGCGTGTTCTAGGAGCAAAGAATCTTTTGATGACATATGACTAAAAATCCCTGTGAATATTGAAGTTGTCAGAATTTAATTTTAATTGAATCCACAATCAGCACTCCTAGGACAAGCAGTTAAGAAATCAAAAAGCATGTTGCATTGAAGGAATCTGCTATCAAGGACCTCCTTAAAGTGCTGAAAAGCAAAGAGTAAGGTGGGCTGATCCAAGCGACAGTATTTTCAAATGCGTCATATGCATCTGAAAGTTAGGCAATGAATAAGGAAGACTAAAAAGAATAGTTGACTTTAATATTGGCATATCAGAGATCATAAGAATTATGTAGATACAGCTAGACTTAGATCTTTTGTTCATAGGATGGCTGTAAATTATAGTAGACTGGATTACACCTAACAACATCTCTACTGTTCAGCACAATCATGCAGAAAGATAGTTGTCATGATGCTCAGAAAAAAAGCCAGAGCATTCGGAATAAGAAAGAACTATGAATGTTTAAGTTTAGGTTAAGAATCCACTGTCTAAATTTTGAGTTGCTCTATCACGAAGTACGCATGCTTTGAAGGTAGTGAACTCTCCATCAGTGGAAAGAGACAAGCAGTTGTTAGAGTGTCCACTGGGGGGAGATACAGGTTATGTAACACCAGTGGTCAAAGATCTGTGGTATCACATTCAGATTTTTGCCCTTTAGTCTACCAGAGGTAACTCATGATTGTTGTAAGGCTAAACACTGTGACACTGATGTGCCAAATGTGATAATGGTTATCCATGTGGACAGTGTTTGGTGGAGCTTCCCGATTAAACCAAGCTTGGAAGCAGGAGTGGCATCCACTTCCAAAATGGCTTGCCTCTGGAAACTCTATGAACAGTGCTCAGGTCTTTCGGTCATCGGGTCGCTATGAGTCGTCCATGACTTGATTGCACTTAACAATAACAACAACTTGCTTTGAAATACAAAGAGAAGATGAGATTAGAGCTTTGAATATTTGAGTTTATTGTCGACAAGGAATTGATCAGATATTGTACTTCATTGATTGAGAAATTATAATTAACGTAAAAAAATAAGTATGAATGATTGAATGAAATATTAATATCATTTATAAACTTTCACTCAAATAAAAACTAATTTAAAAAAGAATTTAGGAAACATATTTTAAGTTTACTGGGAGTTATTTTGTTTTATCCCCAACCCCCACCCCATTTGATTTGGTATAGAATTAGAAGACAGAATTTATCTTTCGGGTAATGATGGAAATTTTGTTCCGGAAAGGAGCACTCAAAGTGAACCATCTTCTTCACAGAGTCCAGTTTTCCATGTTTTGCTCAGCATACTGATTAAATAGGAATGGAAAAAGGATACAGCCCTCCCCCACACCTCTTTTTTTAATTTTTTATTTTAAACCATGAGTCTTGGTACCAGTAGCCAAGAATTCAAAAGATGAATTGCACTGGGAAAATCTGTGATCAGGGACTTCTCCATAGTACTGAAAAGCAATGGTGTCAGTTTGGAGACTAAGGTGCACCAGATCCAGGCCATAGTCTTTGCAATTACTTGCTATGCTTTAGAAAGCTGGATAATGACTAGAGATGACAGAGGGAGAATTAATGCCTTTGAGATGTGGTGTCGGAGAAGAGTATTGAATATACCATGGGCTACTAGGAGAACAAACAGATTGATCCTGTTGTTGTTGTTGTTGTTGTTATGTGCCGTCGAGTCGCTTGCGACTCATAGCGACCCTATGTACAACAGCCCTAAACTCTGCTCTGTCCTGTGCCAATTGCACCGTCTCTGACACTCCCATCCCAATTATCCCAGTCACTGAATCAATCCACCTCATAGAGGGCCTTCCTCTCCTGCGCTGTCTCTCCACCCTACCAAGCATGATGTCCCTCTCCAAGGACCGGTCTCCCCTCACAACATGTCCAAAGTATGTTAGACGGAGCCTCAGAATCCTTGCCTCCAAGGAGCCACCCAGTTTAACCCTTTCCAGGACAAGTCTGTTTGTTTTCCTAGCAGTCCATGGTATTCTCAATACTCTTCTCCAGCACCACAGCTCAAAGGCATCAATTCTCCTTCTATCTTCCTTGGTCATTGTCCAACTCTCTGATGCATAACAAGTGATTGGGAAGACCATAGCCTGTATCAGATGCACCTTAGTCTCCAGAGAGACACCATTGCTCTTCAGTACTTTGGAGAGGTCCCTAACAGCAGCCTTTTAATTTCCTGGCTGCTGGTGCCAAGACTGTTGACTATGGAGCCAAGCAAACTAAAGCTGTGTACAATCTCAATCTTTTCACCATCCATCCTGATGCTGTCAATTGGTCCAGAGGTGAGAATCTTTGTCTTCTTGACATTGAGCCTCAATCCATATTGTAGGCTGCAGTCCTTGACACTCTGCAGTAGGTGCTTCAGGTCTTCTTCAGTTTCAGCAAGCAGGGTTGTGTCATCCACATAATGCAGGTTGTTGATAAATCGTCCACCAATCTTGACCCCACATTTCTCCTCATAGAGCCCAGCCTCCCGGATAATCTGTTCTGCATATAGGTTGAAAAGGTATGGAGATAGGATGCATCCCTGGCGTACGCCCTTCCCAATTTTGAACCATGCAGTGTTCCCTTGCTCTGTTCTGATGACTGCCTCCTGGTCCAAGTATAAGTTTCGCATTAGAACGATCAAGTGTTCTGGGATTCCCATTCTTCTCAGAGTCAGCAATAGTTTGTTATTGATCCTAGAGAGGGTGAAACCAGGCTGCTCCTCAGCGGCAAGAATTCTGAAGCTTCATCTGATATGCTTTGGGCATGTTGCAAGAAATGACTAGTCCTTGGAGAGGAACATCACGCTTGAGAGGGTGTAGGGACAGAGCAAGAGAGGGAGACCCTTGATGAAATGGATTGATTCAGAGACTGGAGTAATGAGGTTAAGTGTGTCAGAGACAATAAAGTTGGCGCAGGATAGAGCAGTGTTCAAGGCTGTTGTACATAGAGTCAGTATGAGTCACAGGCAACTCAATGGCACATAACAAGAACAAAAAACAGTGTTCCTTTGTTCTGTTTGAACAACGGCATATGTATGTTGTTGCTGCCTGCTACCATTAGGTGGAACAAGACTCAGTGACCATATGAACCATGGATCTAAACCCTGTCCTATCCTGTGCCACCGTCATCCTCTCTGACACACTTAAGTCCATTGTTGTAGTCACTGTACCTCTCTCTGAGGATCTTCCTCTCTTCCGCTGGTCCTCTACCTTTCCAAGCATATCCCTTTCCAAGGAAAAGCCTCTCCTTACAAGCCTAAAATATGTGAAATGAAGATTTGTCATTCTTGCATTTAAGGAGCATTCTAGCTGTCCTTTTTCTAAAACTTAGTATTAATTTTTTTGGCCGTGCATGAGATCTCAAGTCAGTGCTCTTCTCCAACACTACAACTCAAAGGCATCAATTATTCTTCTATCATCTTTATTCATTGTCCAACTTTCACATGCACAGCACGTGATTGAAAATACATACGCTGAATCAGGTGCATCATAGTCTTCAAACTGACTCCATTGCTCCTCTATAATTTGGAGAGATCCCTGACAGTGAATTTGCCCAATGCAAAATGTCTCCTGGTCTCCTAACTGCTCATACCAAAAATGTTGATTGTGTATCCAAGTAAGATGAAATTGTTGACAATTTCAATAATTTCTCCATCCATCATAATGTTGCCTATTGGTCCAGTGTTGAGAACTTTTGTCTTGATGTTGAGAAGCAGGCTGTAGTCTGATCCTCTGCATTGTCTTAAGTCCTCCTCACTTCCAGCAAGCAAGATTATGTCATCTTCATACCACAAGTTGTTGATTGTTGACGAGTCTTCCTCCAAGCCTAATGCTACATTTTCTTCTTATAGTCCAGTTTATTGAATGATTTGTTCAGCATACAGCTTGAATAGATAGGGGAAAAGGCTACAACACTCACATACACCTTTCTTGATTTTAAACCATGCAGTGTTACCTTGCTCTGTTCAACAATTGCTTTTTGTGTAGTGTTCACATAAGCACAATTAAGTGTTCTGGGATTCCCTTTATTTTCATTGTTAGTCATTGTTTTTTATGATCCACATGTTCAAATGCCTTTGCGTAGTCAATAACACACAAAAAAGGTACATTCTTTGGGTGTTCTCTGCTTTCATGGAGGATCCATCTTATATCAGCAGTGATACCCCTGGTACCAGAGCCTCTTCTAAACCTAAGATGAAGTTCTCTTGAATGTACTGTCCTAGCCATTTTTGAATAATCTTCAGCAATATTATGCTTGTATGTGATATGGATTATATTGTTCCATAATTTCTACATTCTGTTGGATCACTTTTCTTGGGAATTGGAACAAAATGAATCTCTTCCAGTCAGTTGGCCAGGCAGCTGCCCTCCAAATTTCCTGCCGTGTCCAGGGATGCATATATTAATTGAAACAGGTCAATTAGTATTCTGTCAATTCTTGGGGCCTTAAATTTTGAATAACAGGACACTACCCATATGCATACAAAGGAGACCTGTTAATACAACTATTATTCAAATATAGCACCAATGACTAAAACCAAAGTGTGGAAAATGGAAGATTTCTATCAACGTTTGCAATCTGAACTTGACCAAACATGTAAGCAGAATGTATTAATAATTACTGGTGACTGGAAGACAAAAGTTCGAAACAATGATAAAGGAATGGTAGTTGGAAGGTGCCATGGCCTTTCTCTTTAAAAGAGGCCATGGCACTAGGGATATTATAGAAAGTACTAAAGGAATGTCTATCTGTGTTTCATTGACTATGTAAAGGCATTTGGCTTGTGGCTGACTTTGAGAGGAATGGGAATCTGAGAACATTTGATTGTGCTTATGCGAAACTTAGACCAGGTGGCAGTCATCAGAACAGAGCAAGGAAACACTCCTGGTTCAAAATTGGGAAAGGTGTGCATCAAGGATGTGTCTGTCCCATCTCCATATCTTTTCACTCAATATGCAGAACAGATTATCCGTGAGGCTGGGCTCTATGAGGAGAAGTGTGGCATCAGGATTGGATGTAGACTTATCAACAATCTGCATTATGCAGATGACACAACCCTGTTTGCTGAAACTGAAGAGGGCCAGAAGCGATTGCTGCAGAAGGTCAAGGATTGCAGCCTTCAATATGCTTGAAGCTCAATGTCAAGAAAACAAAGATTCTCATCACTGGGTCAATTGAAACCATAATGATAGATGGTAAAGAGATTGAGATTGTTGACTGCTTTAGTTTGCTTGGCTCTACAATCAACATTCTGGGTACCAGCAGCAGGAAATTAAAAGATAAATTGCATTGGGAAAGTCAGCTGTCAGAGACCTACCTCTCCAAGGTACTGAGAAGCAATGTCAGTCTGGAGATTAAGGTGTGCCCAATACAGGCCGTGGTACTTGCCATTACTTGCTATGCTTCAGAGAGCTGGACAATGACCAGGGATGCTAGAAGGAGAGTTGATGCCTTTGAGCTTTGGTGCTGGAGAAGAGTATTGAATATACCATGGACTGCTAGGAGAACAAACAAGTTCGTCCCGGAGAGGGTGAAGCCAGGCTCCTCGTTAGAGGCATGGATTCTGAAGCTCCATCTGACATATTTTGGATATGTTACAAGGTAGGGTCAGTCCTTGGAGAGGGCCGTCATGCTTGGGAGGATGGAGGGACGGTGCAGGAGAGGAAGACCCTTGATGAGATGGATTGATTTCATCACTGGGGTAATGGGGATGGGCATGTTGGAGACAGTGAGATTGACAAGAGGTAGAGCAGGGGTTAGGGCTATTGTACATAGGGTCGCTATGAGTTGCAAGCAACTCGACGGCACATAACAACAACAGTAAAAACAACAACAATTTGAAAGTATGTGGTCTTGGTGACAGAAATGATGCTGGACATCTCATGAATTAATTTTGTACATTCAATGATTTATTCACTTCAAATACCTTCTTAGAAAAATACAAAATGGTAACTTTATACATAAGCCTCATCTGATGGATTGTATAAGAATCAGATTGACTACCTTTGTTTAAAGAATCATTAGGGAAGCTCAATATCAGCAGTCAAAACCAGATGATATGCTGACTGTGGAACTATCAATTGTTCATATATGAGTTCAAATTGAAGTAGAAGAAAATGAAAACTAGTCCACAATACAACTTTGAATCTGTTCCATCTCAATTTAAAAATTACATTAAAAAAATAATGTTCATAATAGGATAGAGGCATTGAGCACGAATGCTCGAAGGCAAGATGAGTTATGGGATGACATCAAGGATATCATTGCAAAAAACAGAGGAGGACCCTATCATTAACCACCCCCTCAGCTGACCCCCGCCCATCCTCATCCCTATTCTCCTACCCTTGTCCCTTGTATCCTTGTACATATTCTACAATAATGGTCTTGTACAGTATTTATCCTTGTGAGAATGAGTCAGTTCAGTTAGCATAATGCTCGCCAGTCCCTCCCAAGTTAGATAATAATTTAAAAAATCATTGCTCCTGCAAGACTGTACCATAATTTCCCAATCCATTTGATTGTGGTTGGACTATTGGGCTGTTTTCATGTTCTTGCAATTGGTGAAAGAAGGAATAGGAAATGGGGAAAATCTGATATGAAAAATAATGTGTATGAACTTTGTAAGTAAACAGTAAAAAAAAAAATTAAAAAAACACAAACAGAAAACAGAGGAGAAAGAAAGTACCAAATTGGATGCTAGAATAGATTCTGAAAATTGTACTTTTGAATGGAAAAGCCAAAATAAAGAGAAAAAAAAATGCCAAGAAAATTACAGAAATAAACAGATTTTGTTCTTTCCATTTCTTTTGAAAAGATTCACCCTTTCATTTTTGTTATGAATCTCATTTGGACATGATGAATTATTCTTTTGGCATACTGTTGAATAATTTTGGCTAGGATTTTATTAAGAACTTTGACATTTATGACGATTAGGGATATTGGTCTGTAGCTAGCTTTCTTTTCTGTGATGTTGTTAACTAATTTTTGTCTTTTGAAATCTTCTAGGCTTGGGCTTTTCTTTTTGTTGAAAGTTATTTTATTTATTTTTTTTAATTTCTTCTTTTGTAGTAAATGTGTTCAAGTGTTTGTTAGGTTTTTTAAAAAAAAATATTATTTTGTGTGTGTGTACCATCAAATTGGATCTGACTGGTACTGGAGGAGATTGTCCCTGCTTCTCCAACAGAGCATCTGGTAGTTTCAAACTGTGCACTGTTCAAGTATTTTTTTTTAATTTTTTCTTGTTTAATATCTTCTTTTATGGTTAGTCTGTTCCAAGTGTTCTAATTCTGTCTGTGTCAGTTTGGTTAAGATGTAAGTTTCTAAGAATTTGTGTTTTTTCTCTAGATTTTAAAATTTGTCAGTGTATTTTTTTAATAATATTATGATATTATCCTTTTAATTTCAGCTAGGTTTTTTGCAATGTTGCCATTGAATGTCTTGTTTGAATTATCTGTGTCTTTGCTGTCATTAGATTTGTCAATTTTATTGATCCGTTTGTTGAACCAATTTCTGTTTCTATTATTTTTGCTTTCTATTCCATTTCTTTCTGCCTTTATCTTCACAATTTCCTTTTTTCTAGAGGTGGGGTTTGCTTGCTGTTCTTCTATGTGTTGGAAATGTTGAATTGAGTAGTTGGTTTTAATTCTTTCTTCCTTTCTGATGTATTTGCCTATTGCTATGAACTGACCTCTAAATATGGCTTTTGATGTATCCCAGAAAGATGTGTTATGTTTTCATTCTCATTTGTTTCAAGAAGATTTTAATCTGATTTTTAATTTCTTCTATTACCCACTAGAGATCAAATAGAGTATTATTTAGCTTCCACCTGTGTGAGTTTTTCTCCTTTATTCTATTGTTGATTTTTAATATTTTTAATCAATTTTAAAGAAAGTTTACAGAGACTTTGTATTTCCATTCATTCATTGTCACACACTTGCCTCCCTGCCCACCCCTTGCCCCCAATTCGCTCTTCTCTTTGAAAAGTAAGAAAAAGTTCTTTCATTGTTATATAATTCCTATGCCCCGTTCCCCCTCCCCCGCCAGTCCACTCCACTATGCAGCCTTCATTCTGGACTCCTGTCATAACAGTAATTGTTGTTGTTGTTGTTATGTGCCGTTGAGTCGTTTGCGACTCATAGCGACCCTATGCACAACAGCCCT
>NW_006399824.1:2504688-2518996 GCF_000299155.1 Elephantulus edwardii | reverse complement strand
AGTAATGCTGAGCGAGTTCGGCCCTTTTGATTTTCTGACTCTAGCTCCTCACACATTTCATTGTAGTATTTTGCTTTGTCATTCCGAGCTGCCTTTTGGAATCTTCTGTTCAGCTCTTTAGTATCTTGAATTCTTCCTTGTGCTTTGGCTTCTCTACGCTCCAGCCTAATCATATATCCCTTTTAAACAATTCTCTCCCTCATCTGTTTCAATGCAGTACACATTATTCATCCCCTCTTGTCTTAGTTTCCCCCCAATCCCAATGTCAGTCCCGCTTTACAACAGTGATATTATGCAGTATTTGTCCTTTTGTGACTGATATATTTCACTTAGCATAATGTCCTCCAGGGTCACCCATTTTGTATAATAATTCATGAGTTCTTTGTTTTTCAATGCAGCATAGTATTCCATTGAGTGAACATATCAGAGCTTCTCTATTCCATTTGTTTATTGTAAGAATCAAATATCAAAAACTCAGTTTCTGACAAAGAGCAGCTACCTCCATCCCACTCGCTTGCTTAGTTTGCAGCAAGCAACCTCCCCCACCTGTGATAAACCACGCTGTTGGCCGACTGCCGTAAAGTGAAACTCTTCTTCAAGGACATAAGGGATTTTTTCCGCAGCCCTGTGTCTGAAGTAACCAATCAGGCTCAAACAAGTCTGCAAACTGCCTCCCTCAGCTATGGCTAACCAATAGAGAGCAAACTAGTATTAGAACTACTATAAGTAGCCAATCATAAACTGTGTAGCTAGACAAAGAAGCATAAAAAGGAGGGCTTGTTGGTCTCGGGGCTCTTGGTTGGATGCTGCTGTGTCAGCTCGCGGGAGCCCGGTTCGAACTTGAAATAAACTTTGTTAATTCGGCTTGGTGGTCTTTTCTGGGGACTCGCTCCGTTACATTGATGACCACTTGGGTCGTTTCCAAATCTTTGCTATTGTGAACAAAGCAGCAATAAACATGGGTGTGCATATATCTGCTTGGGTGGCAGTTATGGTTCCTTTAGGGTAAATTTCTAGTAGTGGAATTGCTGGGTCAAATGGTATTTCTATTTGCAACTTTTTGAGAAAACGTCATAGTGTCATCCATAGTGGTTGCATTTTACACTGCCACCAACAGTGAATAAGGATTCCAATTTCTCCGCAACCTCGCCAGCATTTGTTGTTTGCTTCTCTGTTAAATTTTGCTATTCTTACTGGATTGAGATGATATCTCATAGTTGTTTTGATTTGCATCTCTCTTAGAGCTAGGGATTTTGAATACTTCTTCATGTGCTTGTTCACCATTTGAATGTTTTCTTCGGTGACATATCTGTTCATATCCTGTGCCCATTTTTCAATTGGGTTGCTTACCTTTATCTTATTTTGGTGCTTGAGTATTTTAGAAATTCTAGATGTAAATCTCTTATAAGTTCTGAATATAAGTCCCCTATCTGATATGTCATTACCAAATATTTTTTCCGAGTCTGTGGCTTTCCTTTGTACCCTGTTTTTGTATGTGCACAGGATTTGATTCTTAGAAGATCCCATTCATCTATTCTATCCTCTCCTGGTTGTAGGTTTTTCAGGATGCTTGGAAGACTAATTATGTTGTGGATTAGGTTCTAACCTTTTCTTTAATGAAGTTTATAGTCCTTGGTTTTAGTCCTAGGACCATGATCCACTTTGGGTTGGTTTTTGTATATGGAGTAAAGTGTGGATCTTGCTTGAGTTTTCTACAGATAGTTTTCCAATTTTGCCAGCATCATTTGTTAAAGAGTCTATCATTTCCCCATTTGACTGATTTCATCTCCTTGTCAAAAACCACTTGACCATACGTAAATGGACTGAGTTCTGGATTCTCAATTCTATTCCATTGATCTATGTGTCTGTCATTGTACCGGTAACATGCTGTCTTGACCATCATGGCAGTGTAGTAGGATTTGAAATCGGAGAGTGAGATGCTTCCTACCTTGTTTCTCTATTTAAGGAGTGCTTTGCTTATTTGGGGCCTCTTTCCATTTCAAATGAAATTGGAGATTGCCTTTTCCATCTCGTTGAAGAATGAAATTGGTATTTATATTGGAATAGCATTGAACATGTAAATTGCCTTTGGTAGTATTGTCATTTTAATAATATTGAGTCTTCTTATCCAAGAGCAAGGGTTATTCTTCCATTTCTCCAGGTCTCTTTTTTGTTTCTTATAGTAATGTCTTCTAATTTTCTTTGTATAGATCCTTTGTGCTTCTGGTTACTCCCAAGTATTTAATTTTGTGATTAGCTATTGTGAAGGGTATTGGGTTTTTTTTCAGTTCTCTCTCTGTATTCTCTTTATCACTGTAGAGAAATCAAATTGATTTTTGTATGTTGATCTTGTATCCTGCCACTTTGCTGAATTAGTCAACTATGTCCAGCAGTATTTTTGCTGAGTCTTCAGCGATTTCTGATTATATTATCACATAATCAGCATATAGAAATAATTTTACTTCTTTGTTGCCAATTTGGAAACCTCTTATTTCCTTCTCTTGTCTTATTGCTATAGCTAAGACTTCCAATACAGTTTTGAATAGGAGAGGTGATAGTGGGCATCATTGCCTAGTTCCTGTTCTCAAAGGGAATGCCTTTAATCTCTCTCCATTAGAACAATGTTGGCTCTTGGATTTGTATATATACTTCTTACTATGTTGACGAAATTCCCCTCTAATCCTATTTTGTTGAGTGTTTTGAAAAGGAAAGGTTGTTGGATTCTTTCAAAGGCCTTTTCTGTATCAATTGATAGGATCATGTGGTTCTTGTGCTTTGTTTTGTTAATGTGATGAATTACACTGATCGTTTTCTTATGTTGAACCATTTTTGCATACCTGTTATGAATCTTGGTCATGGTGAATAATTTTTTTTGATGTTTCATTGGATTCTATTGGCCAGGATTTTCTTCAGGATTTTTGCATCTATGTTCATGAGATATTGACCTATATTTTTCTATTTTGATGATGTCTTTACCTGGCTTTGATATCAAGGATATGTTTGCTTCAGAATGAGTCTGGGAGAATTTAATTTTTTTCTGTTTTCTGAAATAGTTTATGTAGAATTGGTAACAGTTCTTTGAATGTTTCCTAAAATTCACTTGTAAAACCATTTGGTCCATGACTTTTTTTGGCTGTAAGTTGCTTTATTACCTTTTCAATTTCTTCTTTTGTAATGGGTCAGATGTTCAGGTGTTCAATTTAGGTTTGTGTCAGTGTAGGTAGGTTGTGATTTTCTAAGTATTTGTCCATTTCCTCTAGGTTTTCTTATTTGTGAGTGTTGTTTTTCATACTATTCCAATTTTACCCTTTTTATTTTAGTTGGTTCTGTGGTGATGTTGCCCATTTAATATTTTTTTAATTATTTATGACTTTTTCCTTGTATCCTATTGGTTTGTCGATTTTATGGGCCTCTTCAAAGAACCAACCCATCATTTTGTTGATGATTTCAATTGTTTTTCTGTTTTCTATTTCATTTATTTCTGCTCTAATTTTTCTAATTTCCATTTTTTTAGAGGGTGTCAGGTTTTCTAGCTGTTCTTTTTCAATTTGTTGGAGATGTTGGGGTCAATGGTAATTTTTTTCCTGCCTTTTGATGTTAGTTTATTGCTATAAATTGACCTCTGATTACTGCTTTGGCTGTTTCCCAAAGGTTTTGGTAAGTGGTGTTTTCATTGCCATTTGTTTCAAGAAACTTTTTAGTTTCATTTTTTATTTCTTCTAGTACCCATTCATGTTCAAGCAAGGTGTTCTGCTTCCAAATGTATAGTGTTGTTTTTTTCTCCTTTATGCTCTTGTTATTAATTTCTAATTTTGTAGCATTGTGGTCTGGGAAGATGCTTTGTATTATTTCTATGTTTTTGAATTTATTGATGCTTGCCTTGTGACCTAAAATGTGATCTATTCTGAAGAATGTTCCATGCATTTTGGAGAAGAAGTTGTACTGTGGGGTTTTGTGTGTGTGTGTGTGTGCATTAGCCTATAAATATCTATGAGGTCGAGTTGGTTTATTGTGTGGTTTAATTCTTCAGCATCTTTGTTGAGTTTCTTTCTGGTAGTTCTATCTTTTCTTGAGAGTGGTGTACTGAAGTCTCCAACTACTATAGTAGTGTTGCCTATTTCCTTTTTCAGTTTTGCTAATGTTTGCTTTACATAATTTGCAGGTCTTTCATTTGGTGCATAGATATTTATTATTGTTATGTCCTCTTGTTCTGTTGGTCCTTTAAGCATTATGTAGTGACTGTCCTTGTTCTTTGCGATGGTTTTTGCATCGCAGTTTATTTTATCAGAGATTAATATCGCTACTCTTGCTTTTTTTTCTGGTTGCTATTTGCTTGGTATATTTTTTCCCCACCCTCTTATTTTTAGTCTTTATTTATCTTCATTTTTCAAATGTGTCTCTGACAGACAGCATATTGATGGATTTGGGTGTTGGTTTTTTTTTTCTCTCAGGCATGACTTTTATTAATTATTATCATCATTCTGTTATAAGTATTTCTCTAAGTCAATAAGGCTCTTAAGATACGTGATTTTAGTGGCAATGTAATTATTAATTGAACAGAAGATACAATCATTTTCTTAACCATAAGACATGGATTATCTGCCTGTTAAGATTATTCATAGTATATTCATTTTAGGTTATATTCCCAGAAGAATTTAAAAGATCAAAAAGAATAAACATCTGATGTTATATGATATGTTCTCCTTTCCCACCCCAACTCCCAAATTGCTTTCCAAAAGTGCTGTATAAATCTGCTACTCCTTTTCTCTTTAGTGGTGCATTCAAACCATTCACATTTAGTGTGATTATTGAGAAATAAGATTTTCTTGCTATCATTTTGTTGAGAAGTGTTGTTGCTAGTTACTTTGGCCCATCCTGCTTTCTGTGGTACCTCTGTAAGAAGGACACATCTTAGTGTTTCCTACAATGCTGGTCTTATTTTTAAAAACTTTTTTAGGTCCTGTTTTTCTGGGAAAATCTTGATCTCTTCTTCATATTTGATGGACAGTTTTGCTGAGTACAATATTCTTGGTTGACAGTTATTTTCTTTAAGTATTTGATGTATGTCCTTCCACTGTCTTCTTGCCCACATAGTTTCTGCTGAGAAATTGGTTTTTAATCTTATCTGCTGTCCCTTATAGTTTACTCTTTGTTTCTCCCTCGCTGCTTTCAGAATTCTCTCTCTTTCTTTGGGTCTGGCAAATTTGACTGTGATATGCCTTGGTGGTTTTTTTTTTTTTTGGTTTTTTTTTTTTTCTGGAGGGGGTGTCTATTCTATATGGTGTTCATCAGCTTCATATATACATATGTAATTCTTTCATTTTTCCTTATGCCTGAGAAGTTTTCCTCTAGTAATTCTTCCACACCTTTTTTTGTGCCCCTATTTGCTTCTTCCTTTTCTGGGATTCACATGACGCACGTGTTATTTCTCTTGATGGTGTCTCACATTATTCTTAGGTTTTCTTCCTTTTCCTTCTTTTTTCATTCTGCTTTTTGCTCTAGCAGATCGGGGTGACAATACTATCTTCTATTTCATTGGTTCTTTGTTCCATTTCTTCAACTCTGTTCATGTATCCCTCCAACATGTTGACTGCATCTGAAACACTGGACCTCATATTCTGGATCATTTTTTCTTGTTTTCCCATAGCCTTTAATGCCTCATTTGTTTTACCTGCATTGCTTTGGATTGTTTGGGGTTTTTTTTAAGCTCCTCCTGATTTTTGCCTGTAGTGTCCTGTAATTCTTCAAGTTTGTTTTTCACCCATTGAAAATATTCAACTATTGTTCTTTTAAATTCTGTGTCAGAAAGTTCCATCAGACTTTCTGGCTTCAGGAAATCCATTGATACTGTGTCACCTTTTGGAGGTAACATGTTGATTTACTCTTGTGTAGGATGTGAGGTAGCCTGCTTCTTACATGACATTGCTGTGGTAGAATTTTTCATGCCTGTGGCAATGATAGGTTCTTGATCTGAAGTCACTGCTTTAGAAGAGGCTGGGGCAGCTACCTTGCCTGTGTTTCCCTCTGAACTTCTGATGAAGGTAAGGTGCAGTTCAGGGCCTGTGAGAGCATCCTCTTGTTGCACCTAAGTCGGATCAAGGCACTCCAGATTAAATGCAAATTAGTTGACAGAACGTGGAGGCACTGATGCAGAGTGGAATGGGTGCGGGGTGGGCATGCACCAGGCCTCACTCAAATTCCAGCTGTCCTGCTATAGCCTAGAGATTCTCACCAAGCAGGGCTCTGGGTCTGGTGGAGCTTAAGAAAACTCAGTCAAATTCCCACTGTCTTGCTTGCTCCTGGTAGAAGGATCCCACAGCTGCTTGGCTTGATGGCTCCCCCCAAAACTTGGCTGATGGCTCCTGCCAGGGCTTGGCTGGTGGCTCCCACTGGGGCCCATGGCTTGTTGCTCTTGTGGGTCCCAAACTAATTATTTTAATAATAGTTTTCACTCAAATTCCTAGTGTCCTGCTTGCTCTCAGCACTGCCACATCACTGCACCACCATGTCGCTCTTTTGATTTTTAATTTTATAACATTTTATTCTGAAAAGATGCTTTGTAGTATTCAATGTTTTGGATTTATTGAGGATTGCTTTGTGCCCTCATATATGGTAAATCCTAGAGAAGTTCAGTATGTGCTAGAGAATAATGTAACAGAAATCTTTATTGTCTGGTATATGTTGTACATGTCTATGAGACTGAGTTGGTTAACTGTACCAACTCATTGGTTAACTGTACCAACTCATTGGTTAACTATTGGTTGGTTAATTGGTTTAGTTCTTTAGCATCTTTATGGAGTTTCTTTCTAGTCATCCTGTCTTTCAATGAGAGTGATGTGTTGAAGTCAGTCTCCTACTAATGTAATGTTGTCTATTTCTTTCTTCAAGTCTGTTATGGTTTGTTTTGTATATTTGCAGCTCTATCATTTAGTGTGTAGAGTTTAAGTAAAGTTATATCCTCTTGACATTTTAAGCATTATATAATGGTCTTCTGTGTCTGTTTTGCTAGTTTTTACTCTGAAGTCTATTTTATGAAAGGTTAGTATTGGCACTTCTGCTTTTTAAATTTTTTTTTTTGGGGGGAAGAGATTGCCTTTTTCCTGGTATTCTCCTCCCTTGATTTTCAGTCTATCTTTACCCTGACTTATCAGATATGTCTCTTATAAACACAACATATTGATGGGTTTTGGTTGGTATTGTTCTGGTGTGTTTTCCCCCCCTTTCCTTTCCTTCCCCCTGTCACCCAATTCTGCCACTCTTTTTCTCTTAACTGGTAAATTGAGGTTGTCACATTCAGTGTGATAAGAGATAGGAAAGGTTTGCTTCCCCTCTCTTTTATTACTTTATATTGGTTTGCTTATAAAATTTGTATACATTGTGTTTCACAATATTCTTTATTCACGTTATGATTCATACAATTGTTCCCATTCATTATGTTTTAAAAAATTAATCACTATTGGACTATGCCCACCATTACCCAGCCTTTTCAGGTCCCTACTGTATCTTTCCCATTTCCTTTACCCCCTCCCTCCACCCACCAAATTGTGCAACTCTGTGATTTTTGCCTTTACCCATACTAACCCCTTTGTGCTCATCCCATCCTAGCCTTAGATCCCCACACATAATTTACTAGTTTTTTTACTTTTATAATTATGGTCTTGTATAGTAATTGTCTTTATGAGACTTAATTAGTTTACTCAGCATAATATTCTCCAGCCTCTCCTAAGTTATGTAGTATTTTTCAAAATCGTTGCTCTTGAGCGCTGCATAGTGTTCCACTGTGTGAGAGTACCACAATTTCTCAATCCATTCAGTTGTGATTGGACATTTGGACTGTTTCCATGTTCTTGCAATGGTGAATAACACTACTATGAACATTGGTGTACAAATCTCCATTTGTGTCCCAGTTCTAATTTCCTTGGAGTATAATCCTAACAGTGGAATAACTGGGCCATATGGAGTTTCTATGTTCAATTTTTTTTAGGCAACATCAAACTGCCTTCCAGAGTGGTTGTACCATTTTATAATCTCACCAACAATGTATGAAAGTTCTCACCTCTCTACAACCTCAACATTCATTTTTTACTGCCCTGCTAAACTTTGCCACTGCTATTAGGGTGAGATGGCATCTCAATGTAGTTTTGATTTGCATCTCTCTTATTGCCAGTGATCTGGAACATTTCTTCATGTGTCTATTGGTCACCCAAATGTGATTCCTCTGTGCAAAGTCTTTCTATGTCTTTTGCCCATTTTGTAATTGGGTTATCAGTCTTTTTCTTCTGAGGGTCCAGGACTATTCTGTAAACCTTTGTTAGAAGATCTTTGTCTGAGATGATATTGTCAATTCCCCCCCCCCCCCGCCCGAGCCAGTAGATTTTCTTTTCACTTTACTGGAAAACGTTTTATATGCACACAGATTTAGAAGAGGCCGTGGTCCTAGGGATATTATAGCTCATGTTAGATGAATCTTGGCCGAAAGCAGAGAGTTCCAAAGGTGTCACTGTCAGTTAGCTGGCAACTTAACAACAACACCCTGATGGGAGTAAGCACGAAGCAGATACACCACTCCAGGAGAGAATCCGAGAGTCAATCCAGCTCAATTTTATTGGGACCACGAGAATTTCAGCCTCGTGCAGACCACTCCCACCTCAAAGGACATGGCAGCTGTCTTCCCAGGTGATGCACTTTCTCAAGCCAGTACATCCAAGCACAGGGGAGCTTTCTTTACCCCGTATTGAAGGTTATTGGGAGGCTTGCACTTATCAGGAGCTTAGATGATCTGTTCTGGCCAGGGACCCTCCCTTCCTCCCCAACATTCCACAACACAAAGGAATGTCTATCTGTGTTTCATTGACTATGCAAAGGTATTTGGCTTTATGGATCACAACAAACTGTGGCTGACTCTAAAAATGGGAATCCCAGAACATTTGATTATGCTTATGCAAAACCTATACTTGGACCAGAAAGCAGTCATCAGAACAGAGCAAGGATACACTGCATGGCTCAAAATTGGGAAGGGTCTATGCCAGGGATGTATTCAATCTCCATATCTTTTCAATCAATATACAGAGAACAGATCATCCGGGAGGTTGGTCTGTATGAGGAGGAATGTGGCATCAGGATTAGAGGAAGATTCATCAACTACCTGTATTACGCAGATGACACAACCTTGCTTGCTGAAACTGAGAAGGACCTGAAATGTTTGATGCAGAAGATCAAGGACTGAAGCCTTCAGTATGGATTGAAGCTCAACATCAAGAAAACAAAGATTCTCACCACTGGGCCATTTGGCAGTATCATGATGGATGGTGAAGAGATTGAATTTTGTGTTTAGTGGGTTTTTTTAAAATTTCACCTCTTTATTCCCCCCCCCATATGGATAATATAAAATTTTAAATTACTTACCTATTGGAAAGCACTGGTCTATGCTTAGATGCTAGAGAACTCTCCTAGGGGAATTAGTCAGATAGGGCATCCTGGGAATGACTTCTCTATCCACACCCTAGAGCAAGCTGCGTGATACACAGGGTGCTTTAAGCAAGATTTGCTTGGGTATCAGCCAAGACTTTACATTAGGAATGCTATAGGGAATTCTAGAAGAGGTGACACTGTAATCTTAGACCAGGGCATGCTGGGACCTCTTGTTTCTTCAAAGCATAGCATGCTGAGAAGAAAGCTCTTTGGAGGAGACTAGGAAGAGAAAGGCACGCTGGGTACAGAGTTGTCTTCAGATCAAGACTTGCTGGGAGGATTCTCTCTTGTAGAGAATCATCAGGACAAGGGCCTAAGGAGGGGAGCATGACCTCAAATCAGAACATTCTGGGAAGAAGGCCTTCTGAGGAGACAAGGCCACACAGAGCACATTAGAAATGACCCATGCTAAGTTGGATATAACAAAAACTCTCCTAGGCAATCTGACCAGAAGGTACTAAGAAAGGATGATCATCACATCCTCAGAGTAGTGCATGCTGGGAGCCGAGGCCCTCTGAGCAGGGCATACTGAGGTGGCACCAGGGCTGACCAGAGGAGGCAGGCAGGAAGCTGGTACCTGTCCTTGCCGGTCTCACCCAGGAAGAAGTCCTCAGACTGGTGCATGAGGGAGGAGAGACGGTGAAGGCCTCCATGTTGGGGAATGCCAGACCAACCCGCTGGATGACTCACACAAGGCTACCTTGGGGCTTCTGCATCTTGCATAGGGGGCCCCAGAAGAGGAATACGGTTTCGGAAGTCCTCTGGAGAACATGAAAGACACTGAAATGGGCAACGACGTGGAGGGTAGTCCGCTGAGTAACCTGTGTTGGGTGCATCGTTCATACGGATGGTGCACTCAGCCCGCTCAATCTCAGTGCCCAGCAAGTGGCTGGAGCTTGTGACAATCACACACTGGTGGCACCGAGAAGGCAGCGTCATGTTGCCAAGGGGGGATGTAGCCATCAGTGATGATGCACTTTTTGAGGTTGATGGGACGTTGGAAGCAACCCCTCAGGGAGCCGTGATGGAAGACCTCGTTGGCACTGTTGGAGCTGTAGAGGATGAAGATGGTGATAAGGACAAAGAGGATTAGAACATCGCTGACCACTGCTCTTTGTCGCTGCTCCTCTCTCGGTGGTCTCTGCGGGGAAGTAGAAGCCAGGGTACTGCAAGTGGCCTGGGGAGCAAGAATGAGGGGTCACATTGGCTGGGGGCTTCAGGGAAGCCATGTGACCACTCTGAGCCTCAGTTTCCTCCAGCCAGTGCCCCCCACTCCCGGGCCTGTTTAATATTCTTCTCTAGCCTCACAACTCAAAGGCATCCATCTTCTTCTGTCATCCTTATTCATCGCCCAGGTCTCAGATGCATAGCAAGTTATTGAGAAGCACATGTGTATGATATACTTGGTGTGTTTCTTTTGACATTTCAGACAAGGGTCTCATAACAAGCATTTACAGATGTCAGTCCTGTTTTACAACAGTGGCACCATGTAGTATTTGTCCTTTTGTGACTGAGATATTTCACTCAGCATATGTCCTCCAGTGTTACCCATTTTGAATAATATTGCATGAGTTCCTTGTTTTTCAATGCAGCGTAGTATTCCATTGTGTGAATATACCACAGCTTCTCTATCCATTCGTTTGTTGATGGGCACTTAGGTTGTTTCCAACTCCTTGCTATTGTGAACACAGCCCCGATAAACATGGGTGTGCATATATCTGCTTGGATGTCAGCTATGGTCTCTTCAGGGTATATTCCCAGTAGTGGAATTGCTGGGTCAAATGGTATCTCTATTTGCAACTTTCTGAGAAAGCGCCATACTGCTTTCGACAGGGATTGGACCATTTTACACTCCCACCAACAGTGAGTAAGGGTTCCAGTTTCTCCACAACCTCACCAGCATTTGTTGCTTGCTGTTCTGTTAAATTTTGCTATTTTGACTGGGGTGACATGATATCTCATCGTTGTTTCAATTTGCATCTCTCTTAAACTAGGGATTTTGAACATTTCTTCATGTGCTTGTTAGCCATCTGAAAGTCTTCTTTGGTGAAGTGTCTATTCATATCCTGTGCCCATTTTTCTATTGGATTATTTACCTTTACCTTGTTGTGGTGCTCAAGTATTTTATAAATTCTGGATATAAGTTCCTTATCTGATATGTCATTACCAAATACTTTTTCCCAGTCTCTGGCTTCCTTTTAACCCTATTGGAGAAGTTTTTGGATGTGCATAGGGATTTGATTCTTAGAAGATCCCAGTCATCTAGTTTATCTTCTGGTTGTATATCAAAGTACTTTTAACCTGCAACTTAATATTTTCCTTTGTATCTGAGATACAATCTCTACTGAAGGCTGAAGTTTTAGATCCTCTGTTGTATTTCAAGTTCTCCTCACTTTCAGCAAGTAAGGTTATGCACAAGGTTGTTGTTAAATTTTTCTCCAATATTGATGACACATTCTTCTTAGCATTCAGCTTCCCAAATGATTTGTTCAGTGTGAGTATTAAATTTATATGGAGAAAGAATACAACTGTGACACATAATTTTCCTGATTTTAAACCATGCAATCAATATTTCCTTGTTCTGTTCGTATAACAGCTTCTAGGTATAAGTATAGGTTTCACACGAAAACAATTATGTATTCTGGAATTTCTGTTCTCAATGTTAGTCCCAGGTTTTGTAAAACAAAAGGATGTCGTTTCCCCTTTAATGGATTTTGTATCCTTCATAGGTAGATGGGTTGATTTTTAGGTTCTCAATTCTCTTCCATTGATCTATGTGTCTACTTTTGTACCAATACCATGGTGTTTTGATTACTATGGATGTGTAGTAGGTTTTGAAATCAGAGCATGAGATGCCTTTTACATGAATTTTGTTATTTAGAAGAGCTTTGCTCATTCTGGGTCTATTCTTTTTCCAAGTGAAACTGGAAATTGCCTTTTCTACCTCCTTAAAGGATGAATTTTGTAACTATTGAGATTGTGTTGAACATGTAGATTGCTTTGGGTAGGATTATCATTTTCACAATATTCAGTCTTCTTATTGGGTAGGATTATTATAATTTTCACAATATTCAGCCTTCTTATTGAATAGAATTATCATTTTCACAATGTTCAGACTTCTTATTCATGAACAGGAAATATTCTTCCATTCAGTTAGGTCTCTTACTGTTTCTTGTAGGAATGTTTTGTGGTTTTCCTTAGTAAGGTCTTTTGTGTTTCTAGTTAGGTTTATTCCTAAATATTTCACCTTGTGGTTGGCTAGTATAAATAATATTGCTTTTCTAGTCTCCTTTCCCTTGCTTTCTTTGTTGTTGTGTAGAAATCCGCTGATTTTTGTATGTTGATATTGTGACCTATATTCTAATCAATTCTTCTAACAGATTATTTTTTGTCTTTGGGGTTTTTTTGTGTACACTCTCATATCATCTGCACATACTGACAGTTTCACCACCTCCTTGCCAATTTGGATGTGTCTTCTTTTCTTCTTTTGTCTTTTTTACTTAGCTAGAACTTCCAATACAATATTGAATAGAGTGGTGATTGTGGGCACCCTTGCCAGGTCACTATGTGCAAGGGGAATTACTTTAGTTTTTGTCCTTTAAGAATGATGTTAGCTCCTGTTTTTGCATATTAATTTTTCACTATGTTGAGGAAATTATCTTCTACTCCTATTTTGCTGAGTGTTTTAGTCAGGAAGGGGTGTTGGGTTTTGTCAAAGACCTTTTCAGCTGGTAGGATCATGTGATTCTTGTTCTTTGCTTTGTTAATGTGATAAAAGACATTAATTGTCTTTCTTATGTTGAATCATCTCTACATTTATATTATGAATACCACTTAGTTATGATCAATAATTTTTTATGTACTGTTAAATTATATTGGCCAGAAATTTGTTTAAGATTTCTGTATTTGTCTTCATGTGAGATATTGTATAATTTTCTTTTTTGTAATGTCTTCATGGTTTTGGTATTAGGGTTCTACTTTCTTCATAGACTGACTCTGGGGAGTGTGTCTTCTTTTTACATTTTAAAAGTAATTTAGGTAGAATTAGTGATAGTTCATTCTTGTATGTTTCTATCATTGTTTTTTATTTTGGAGAATTTAACTCTGATATGTTTTCATGATTTTTCTCTTTGGATTTAGTCTGCTTGGTGTTTGATGAGTTTATTGAATGTATATTTTCTTGTTTTCTTATGATACCTCTAAAGTTTGCTTCTAGTGACTTATACCACAATTTTCCCACTCCTGTCCTGGAATTTTAAAAATGTGTGTGTGGTTTCATTTAATGTTGTTTCACATGATTCTAATGTTTTCTTCATTTTCCTTGTCTTCTTTTTTTTCTTCTTCTTGTAAGTTTTCATTGAAACTCTTGTACTTTAACTTAGTCTTTCTTCCATCTCTTCTATTTTACCTTTTTGGTGCCTCCAACATGTTGAACATTTCTATAATATTGTTTTTTGACATTGTGAATTGAGTTTACTTGCTTTTTTATTTTTTTTTATTAGTTTTCATGAACATTTACAGAGAGTTTGGGTTTTCATTCATTCATTGTTGCACTGTTCTCTCTACCCTCCTCCCCAGTTCTTTCTTCTTCCCCCCACCCCCCGAATGTCTGTTTTAATTGTCCAATTGCCACTGTGTTTGTCAAAGCCAGTTCTGCTTAATCTCCTTTGTCAGTGTGTCCTTTGCCATTCCCTATCACTTCTCCCTGAGAGGGACTTCACCCTGATTCATAAAAAAAGGGGATGGCATATTCTCTTAGCTACTTCCTGCTGAAAAGGGACACTGTAGGTTTCAGGGTGAAGATCTTCTCTCACTACTCTAAAGGACCCCTTTGGCA
>NW_006399824.1:2494634-2503158 GCF_000299155.1 Elephantulus edwardii | reverse complement strand
CACAATGGAATACTACGCTGCATTGAAAAACAAGGAACTCATGCAATATTATTCAAAATGGGTAACACTGGAGGACATATGCTGAGTGAAATATCCCAGTCACAAAAGGACAAATATTGTATGGTGCCACTGCTGTAAAACAGGACTGACCTTGGGGTTGGGGAGAGACTGAGTAAGATGGGTTCAATAATGTATACTGCACTGAAACAGAGGAGCGAAAAAACTGTTTAAAAGAGATATGTGATTAGGTATTTCTGTCATGACAGGAGTCTAGAGCGATAGCTACATGGTGGAGTGGTCCTGGGGGAGGGTTTGTAAAACAATGAAAGAATTTTTCTTTTACTTCTCCAAGAGGATAGTGTTCTGGAGGGGGGGGAGCCTTGGGAGGGGACAAATGTGCAACAATGAATGAATGGAAATCCAAAGCCTCTGTAAATTTTTTATCGTTTTTTATACTGTGTTTGTTGTATCCTCTTTGTCTTGTGATAATTAAAAAAAAACAAAACAAAAAACCCACAAACTTGTATGTCTTTACTTATGATTTCAACTCTTTCTTCTACCATTTGTAATTTCTTAAGTACCAGTTCTTGCAACTGCATTTTAGTATATTTCTTCTGCCTTCTTATCTCTGGAATATTCATTGGGCTTGCAATCTGTTCTGCTTTTTTAGGAGAAGACTTGTTTTTTCATAATTCTTGATCCTGGCTGCTGCTTCCTTGACATTATGTGAAGTTCTTCTTGGTATGTGTGAGACAATTTCTGTTGTGTCTGTGTAGGTAGCTGTCAGTATCTTTCCTTTATGATGTTATTGGTAGTGTTACAGATTCTAAATGTTGCCTCTGATTCAGTTTCTCAGTGGCAATCTTTCCTGCCTATCATCACCCAATGATTCTGTTCCTCATTCCCTATGGCACATTCTTCATACCTTGTCTTTAAAGAGGCATGGAGATGGAGTCTCTATATTTGCCCAGCTATTTTGGTCCAGTGTCTCTGTCCTGTCCTATTGTTTGATGGGAGGCAGTTGTTTTCCCTAGGAGTAGGCAGAGTTGTCTTTTTTTGCCTCTGTCCTTTCCTGTAGCTTGATGAGAAGAGCTGTTTCTTCCTTGAGCCAAAAACTGCCTGGGAGGCTGGAAAAGTCCTAGGAGTGTTTCCCAGGACATTTTCCTCCCTAAGTTTTCACTGATGCTTGCAGTGGCTAGATGGGACGTAACATGTCTCTGCCTTAATAGACAAAGCCTCTGAGGAGTTGGTAGAGTCCCAGGAGTGCTGCCCTTGGACACTTTTCTCCACAAGTTTCCTGTTAAGAGGTATCTGTATGCTCTCCTGTGGCTGGGTGGGAGGGGTTGTTTCCCCCTAAGCAGACAAAGGCCCCTGGGGTGCTGGGAAAGCTTAAATAATGCTGCCTGACCCCTTTCCTACCCAAGTTTCAGTGGTTGGTTGGTACTCTTGGTGTGTGGTGGCCCATTAGACATTTTCCTCATTGCTGACTAATCTCAATGGTCCATAAGGTGCTCCTCTCTCTGCTAGCTAGTTCTCTGTGGTGAATGCACAGGTAGCTATTGGGTGCCCACTTAGAGTCTGACTAGATCACCATCCCACTGGAAGTCCTCTTTATTGCCATTTAAGTGAGTTTATCTAAATACTTAGAAAAGTATTATGAGGAAAGAAAAAGATATTGGATTTGATGTTTCCAGCAAAAGTGGGTAGACAAGTTGCTTATATTACTTGTTTCCCTGAGGAATAACTTTAGCCTATTGTGTAGTCTGCTCTCCTCCTTGTTTATCTATAGAGATGTCTTTACCCCCATCCTCATTTATGTCATAACAACTATCATTATGGTCACCATTGCATCATATTTATTGACATTTAGTAGGCTGTATACATAGTGAGGCAGGTCAAGATAGACTGTAATTTGTCTGCAAGGCAAAGCATACTGGGCCCAGGATACAGAGAAAACAAGCAATTGGAGCAGAAGGGCTTAGAGCAAATAGAATAAAAATTTTGTCATACCTAAAAGAAAGTTCTTAAAAGACGGACATGGCGCAGTCTGGTGGTAATAGTCTTCTGGCCTCTTCCCAGCTCTGCCTAAGTTGTGGACTATGGAAAGGGATTACAATTCATGGAGCAATTGAAGCTCACTTTTAAGGCTCAAGAAAAGCAAAGAGTTAGTTTGGACAGGGAGATTCTGTGCTGGTCTGTCAATTCAGCCACTTCAATTCAAAGAAAGAAAGCAAGAGACTACTGAGACTCACTTCCCCCCCCCCTGTGAGAACCCTTTCAATTGGGCATACAGGCTACCTAGAGGCCTGCTGTCCTCACCACACTGCCCCACTTCGATTTCCTGGGGCCTCTCCCAGATAACCCTGTGGGGCATACTCCTGGCAGGTATTCCCTGTCAGGTGCGGCAAGCAGTTGGCCTGATATTGGAATCTCAGTTGACCATGAGATAGCTTGCAGTTTACTTGATGTGTGCCTGAGTGGACAGTCTCATTGCAGGTACCAAGGAGATCATCATTCCAGCCAAAATCCTCATCCCAAACCTGCACCTCCAGGTGCTCTTTTGTGGAGAGCTGCACGTCCCCAAAGTCCAGCCGTGCTGTCCAAGTGGGATTGTTGTTGTTCCAAATGGTATATGTTCTCTGCTTCTTGCCACCAAAGAATACCTTAAGGTAGGCGTCTGTGGAAGTGACAATGTCTCCCCGCAAATCTGTTGCCTGGAAGTTCATCACCTGCAACTCGGCCAGGCCCTTCTCACGGGGACAGCAGTCCTGGTTGGTGCTCCCTGAGCCCACGCACATACACTGACATGGGTTATGGGGGTTCTTCAACTGTCCTGGGGGACAGGGTCGATTGCAGTCCTTCCATCTTGCCCTGTCCATCACATATTTACTCACAGCCTGTCTCAGGGCCTCCCTCTTGGGGTCCTTCTTATTCATGAGCACATGGAGAGGCTCCAAGCTATAGTCCACCAGGCCAGGGTAGTCCTGCAGCGAAGTCAACCAGGTAGAGAACTGCTCAGGTCCAGCCTTTGCCCCAAATAGCAGGTCAGGCATAGAGGTGTGGGGCCCCCCAATCACTTCAGAATAGCGCTCACTGTAGACCTGGTGGAAGTTGGTTGTCATGTTGTGCTGATGCTTTTTTTTCTTACAGGCTTTGACTTCTTCAGAGTTGCTGCTTTTGCCGCCTATGCTGAGGGCTGCCTCGACATCCAGGCAGTGACTCACCTCATCGGTAGTGAGCCCTTTCAAGGCCAGCTTGCAGGTACGCAGAGCAGTGATGGCTGAAACCTGACCCCCCAGATTGACAGCCCGGGTGAAGTGCGTGCCATAGTTGGAGATGAGCCTGAAGTAGTCGGACTCCGTGGAGGTGTTGAAGTGGGAAGGCAAGTCCTTGATGGCCCGCTTGAAATCAGGGTGCAGTGGGGGATCATGCACCACACGAAAGCTGTGAGAGGAGAGAAACATCAGCTGAGACGGGGTGACTAGTGTTGTGTGAGCTCAATAAGTCCCTTCAGATTGCCTAAGGGCACAGCTGAGTGGAGAACTGTGCCACGAACCAGGTGGTCTGGCTTCAAAACCCACACCCTGACCCACTGAGCCGACAGGAAAGGCTCACCTGTTGTTCTTTAGTGACCCAGACATTGTGTATCTTTCTCTTCTTTACCTTTCAACATAATGTTTGCCTTTTCTTCTTACTTTGTTATTATAAGAAAATATTTCATTGCAGCACTAATCACAATAACAAAAAAGTGGAATCAGCCCAACCTCCAGCAGCAGAAGAATGGACAAGCAAAATGTGGTCTACCCATACAGCAATGAGCAATGACTCCTGCTGCGTACAACCAACCAGGATGGGCTTTGCACTGTTGTTATGTGTCCTAGGTTTGGAATGGACTAGTAGCTGACCCTTAAGTGAGCTTCCTCGCCCCTGCCAAGACTGTAAATTGCACTGGAGGATATTGCGCATCTTTTTCCTGAAGAGCTTTTAGTGGATTCAAACCATGTGTCTTTGGCAGCATAACTCTACCACTGGCCCAATAGACCTCCCTGTGCAAACTCTAGACTGAGGGAAATAAGTCACAAAGGGACAAATGTCATGTGATCCTGCCTAAGTGAATGTCTAATAAAGGTGAACGCATAGAGACAGAAAGCAGATTAAAAATTACCAGAACTTCAGCAGACATTAGAAGTCTGTTTAGGAGGTTCTGAATTTCTGATATGAGGGATAGAAAAGCTTGGAAACAATGATGTACAACATGATGAGTTAGAGATCTAAGTTATACATATGAGAATGAATATTATTTTAACCACAAAAAAGACAAGCAAACAACAGTGCTATACTGGTGGTATCCACCTTGCTGTGTAGCAAGTCACATGGCCTTGTGTATTTGCCCCTTGGAATGGTGTCCTACCACTTTGCTCCTGACAGTTCTTGGCAATGCTGGCAGGAGCATCACTTCCCTGGGGAGAAAAGATGAATTCTCAGGCCGAGAAATTAGTGACTGAGTCGGGACCACCCATGGACATGAGCTTGGAGAGCAGGGGCAGTGACAGGAGCCACTCTCTAATGAGATGTTCAAGGTCACACAGCAGTGGGGGTGGCGTGACAGTGAGGCCTGCTACCTGCCCACCATGGAGGAGGAAGTCCATGCAAGGATGTCAGTGCCAAGAGAGTGAAGGATTTATGCATTTGCTAGACATCCATGTGTCATGAAGGGTTCTTGACACTGCCATGTTCCCTTCCCCTCCATCTACTCTCTTCTGGAACTTCTTAATTCCAGTCCTTCTGATGGGAGGAGGTCGTGGGCACTTCCGGTATAGGGACTAGAATTCCTGTTTCTTCCAATGGAAGAGAGGCCTGGGGACAACCCCCCACCTCTGTCATTCCAGATGTACCCCCATCCCCGTCACTCCAAATGTGCCTCCTTCCCACACCTGTCTTCAGTCCCATCTCACCCCATCTGCTGGGTGCTCACCTGTAGAAATGACACTCCACCAGGTCCCTGCTGAAGACGTAATTGTCTTGGTGAGCCTTCTCTGCTGCAAAGTTGGCCTCCTTTGAATGGGAGCCGGCCAGTGTCACCTGCACATTGACGGCTGGTTTGGGAGTAACATTCAGCCCACCTTTCCAGTTGTTGGTGATGCTTTTGGCTACTTCCTTCGCCATGTCCTCTGTGGAGACGATGTTGGTCTTCGTCACTTGGCGTCGGCAGCCTGTGCCTGACGCATGCCAGTCAGTGAAGGCTACAGGCAGGAGCCAGAGGGTGTCTGGCTTCTGGGCGCTACTGCAGAGGGTGCAGGTGTCATCAGGTCTCCAGAGACGCTCTCTGTCAACTAGGAAGTAGCCTGAGCGCCGGAGGGTAGTCACATCCACACCTTCTCCAGCCAGCTCCACACCAGGCACTAAATGGTGAACTTGCTGGCATTCGGACTGTGTGGCGGTGTGGCAGGGGGCCGGGACAGGTGGGAACAGAAGGAACAGAATGCCCAGGAGAAGCACCCAGGCAGCCATGGAGCTGCAGGGTCACGGGACTCTGTGGACAGAGAGGAATGGAAGATAGTTGACACTTATCCTTCTCAGGGCACCTGGAAGAGAGACAGACTGAGATATCTCAGTGACTACAGAGCTGGAATGGCTTTTTATGGACACCGCTGTGTCCAGGAAGTGAATATGGCATGCCTCAGACTCCTAAGGGTCGCCTCTTGCTAGGATTTCATGGCATATTGCTTCTGACAAGATGATGGACTAGAGAGATGGCAGTTCACAATCTCTGTACCACAGACACCGGAAAACAGATAGCAGATGGAGAGGATAATTTTGGAACTTACAGTTAAAAAGACAAGACTAGAAGGTAATTCAGACACTGTCTGAAGAAGAAAAAAGAAATGAAAATATTGAATAAGGAGATCAATACAATGCCTTGGAATTGTGGTCTTTATGAAGAATACTGAAGATCTCATGGATTGCCAAAAGAACACATCTACCTTGGAAGAAGTGCAGATGGAGTGCTCCTGAGAGACAAAGATGGTAAACTTTGTCTCCTATGGTTTGGGCATGTTGTCAGGAGGGAGCAGTCTTTGGAAAAAGACATCAAGCTTGCAATGCTAGAGGGTCCGCGAAAGAGAAGAAGCCCCTTAAAGAGATGGAATGATTGCAGTTATGGGCTTCAGCATGACAAAGATTGTGAAGACATTGCAGGAGAGGATAAGGTTTGCATCTGCTGTTCATAGAGTTGCTATGATTTGTAATCAACTCTACAGAGCACACCATCAACAACAAGATCTATTGTGGATCCAGGTTGATGACTTAGTCATTAAGGCTTCAGTTGCTGTTTGTCCGGTGAGGCTTTGGGGGAGGAGGGGGCAGAGCAGCTGTAGCAGGTTTGAGGAGGGAGTTAGGTATTCTGGGAAGACTGGATTCTAGGAGACTTTTGCTCTTGGTCCCAGAACAGGCCTTGTGTCAGGGACACATTGCCCAGGCTCCTTCCCTCCTCTCCTTTCCCTTCCTCCTTTCTCTGCCTCTATAACTACGATTAGACTTTGATCTTGTGGAGGGAGACCTGTAAATCTACAGTTTATATCCACTGCCTCCTGGAGGCCAGTTTCCACTCTGACATTCCCTTCCAACCTGGTGGAGACAGGGAGCTGTCTATCACCAATGGCTAGAATTTTGTTTGGGGATGGCTCTGAGGCCCCATCTGGACCTGTTTATGGCCTAGTGTCTCCTCAGCCCCACAATTCAAACTCTGCTCCTGTGAGGACTTCCTTGAGGAGAGGGAATGCTTTGGGACAGCTATTTCTTTGAGAAACAGGGATTTCTGAGAGCAAGAATTTCCCATGTGGCCTTTATCCACAAGGGTGAATGATGGGACTTGGTGGGTCCTAAAGTTTTTCAAAGACTGGGACAATTCCACTTTGGAGGTCAGACTCCTTTAACTAGAACGAGGTCTCTATCCTGGTTCTCATGATCTTGTTAGAAAGAGTAACAATGTCTGCATCTGAAGAGACTATATACTCCAACCCTTCCACTTGCCACTTGAAGTGACTGAGGCCAAGATTGGCATAAGGATCCTAGGCCTTTTTTTGGTCTTCAGGTTGAGGCACTTTGGACTCCATTAACTCTTTTCCCAAGAAGAGACTTTATTCCCTTGTCCCCTCCCTGGATCTCTCCCCTTTGGGACCCCCGCTTTCACCCTACCTGAAGTCTGGTGTGGAGGTCCTGCTGAGATGACCTCTCTCCTCACTGGCGATTCTTCAAGTGGTGCTGTCAGGCCCAGGCTGGTACTGGGTCATTATTACATCCCTGCTTCTTCCTGTCCCACCCCCTGTGTGTGGTCACAGGTCCCCTCCGCTCTCTGCCCCCCCCCAAGTAGCACCCACCCTCGACTTCTTCATCCAGCCATGCTGACAGACCTCAGGAAGTCAGTGTGAGGGACTTCTGTGAACATCTAGAGGTGGGGAGCCCAGGTGGATGAGTGGCTTTATGGTGGTGATGACTAGGTCAATAGGGGCAAACTCATTGCCATTAAGTCAGACCTGATCCATAGCTGACCCTCCAGCAGGTTTATAAAGGTTGTAAATGACACTTACCTGCTTCTTACCTACAACTCAGGTGTGAGAGACAAGAGTCAGGATGCTTGGGCATGGGTCAGCTCTGTGTTGCCAGGATAAGGCTTTATAGCTTCTCTGTGGAAGTAGGGGTGGCATCCACTTCTGTAAATAGCTTGCCTTTGGAAACCCTATGAACTGGGAGAAAGGATGAAAGTCACGTACGCAAGTGTCATAGGATCGCTATGAGTTGCCTATGACTCAACGGCACTCAAAACCAACAACAACTGTGCCTTAGTTTCCTCTTCTGAAAATGAGGTTAATAGCAATATAGGCCCCATAGGTGGTTTTGTTTGATTTCCTTAAGCACAGCTTTACTTCAGAATTGTAAAATTTAAATCTATTTTTGTATTTCGCATTATATAAGCAATTTTAAGAGGAAATGGAGGAGGTGGGAGAGGGCACTTAAAATTGATTGCAAATCAACATCATACAACCTATAATGTATACATTGCTGAATGGAAAATCAATTTTCTCTGTAAACTTTAACTCAAGTCACAATCAAAAGTTAACAAAAAACAAGCAACTATTAGCATAAAAAAGACTTTCACATTTAAGGTTAAAAGATTTTTAAAACAGTTGGGTGGGTGAAGGGAAAAAGCGAAGGAAATGGGAAGGATCTGGATGAAAAGTCAAGGTAAGATGGGCAAGGTCCAATTGTGATTAATTTTATAAAACATAACGCATGAGAGTGATTGCATGAAACACAATGTGGATGAAGAATAGTGTGGAACACAGTGTATACAAACTTTGTAAGCAAACCAATGCGGGGGAAATATAGTTTAACAGACTAAAGAAAGCTATTTAAATTGCAATACAGGTTCATCTCCATGTGTTCACGTCTCCCAAGCTCTTTAAAATATTTTTTTTAATCTTTATCTTTTTTTCCAATTTTTTTTAATTATTTGTGTGTGTGT
>NW_006399824.1:2457146-2494534 GCF_000299155.1 Elephantulus edwardii | reverse complement strand
CAAATCGGATCTGACTGGTACAGGAGGAGATTGCCCCTCCTTCTCCAGCGGAGCATCTGGTGGATTCAAACCTTAAAATATTTTTTTAAAAAATTAGTGTAAGAGCCACAGGAGAGCATTATGCTTAGTAAACTAACTCAGTCTCATAAAGACAAATACTGCATAAGACCATTATGTAGAACAAGTACAAGGATCCCAGGTAGGGGGGCTTAATCATAGGGTCACACAATTTGATTGGTGAAGGGAGGGATGGTTAAAGGAAAAGGGAAAGATCTGGTGTAAAAACAATGTACACAAACTTTATGAACTTTGTATGCCAACGAATATAAAATAAAATTTTTACAAAAGGAAAAAATTATTCTTGTATGCCTTTGAGCTGTGGTGCTGCAGAAGATTTCTGAATATAGCATGGACTGCCAGGAAAACAAACAGGTTTGTCCTAGAGAGGGTGAAGCTAACCTGCTCCTTGGAGGCAAGGATTCTGAGGCTTCGTCTGACATACTTTGGGCATATTGCAAGAAGGGACCAGTCCTTGGAGAGGGACATCATGCTTGGAAGGGTGGAGGGACAGAGAAAGAGAGAGAGACCATTGATGAGATGGCTTGATACAGTGACTGGGATAATGAGGGTGGGTGTGTTGGAGACAGTAAAGTTGGCACAAGATAGAGCAGGTTTCAGGGCTGTTGTACATAGGGTCGCTATGAGCCACAAGCAACTCGATGGCACATAACAACAACAGTATGGGGGGAAAATGAGTGAACAGCTAATAAGGATTAAAATCTCCTTTCAGACTTAACTGGTTTGTCACCCTTCAAACACGGAACAAAGCTCACTTGATTGTTCATTGTTAAGCTAGACCATGGACATATCTATGTTGTCCTTATTAGGTATCGAATATGACTCATAGAGACCATAAGAACAAAAGATCTGAACACTGTTCTGTCCTGTGCCATCCTCACATTTCCTGACACACGAGAGCACTGTATCAATCCACCTAGCTCTTCTTTCTGCCAGACCTTGGACCTATCTATAGAATGACCTGTAACACATGAAAGAGACTCACACCAGCAAAAGTTAAAAAAAAACACCCCAAACCAACCCAGCATTTGCTGAAGGACAACTTCACGAGGGAAGGAAGGGATAGGACAGAAGGATTAATGGAAATGAGACTTGTGGGAGGGAGTAGGAAGAGGGCAATTACTTTGTGAGTGTTGTAATTAATGTTACATAACAAAATGTGTGTGAATGGTTGAATGAAATATCAATTTGCTTTGTAAATATTGACTCAAATCATAGTAAGAAAGAAAGAAAAGAGAAAAATCTTTAGAATAGCCTATTAATGACACATACAAATTTAGTCACAAGCACAGACTAATTATACGTATGTCTTTTCCCACCATATATATGCTTTTAAACATTCATGGCATTAGTTTTCTGGAGCAGTGGTCATTATGTCAGAAGAAGCATTCTTCACCAAAACCAGAACCTTTAAAAGTTCTTTTCCAAAAATCTGATTTTCAGTTCAGGAGAGAACAGTATCTAATTACTGCATCCCTAACATATGAGATATATGAGGAATCATATCAGATCGTAGATAGAATTGGCAACATGTGGAATAAGAAGGCCCATCTCGTCTTCCATTATGGAAAAAAAGAGCACAGGGGAAAGGTGAAACAAAAGTGTAAGAGTTGTTGCCAATGATTTTGTTTCAATCATTTTCTTCATGGGACCTGTTAAGAAGCATACTCTGGCTAATGCAGCATAATTTCCAAGACATAAAATTCTGGGCAAAACTTGATGCTTTATGAAGCCCCCGAAAGCCAGTACTGAAGACAGAACAGAAAACGCCACAGAGGCCTCTGTGCTGAACCTGAAGGGAGAATTATCCAGAGCCTTGGAGGAGAGGCTTCAGTCCTCACTGCTTTGGCCCCACAGGTTTTTTTCTTTGCATATATAATTCTTTTGTCCTACATTTATCTTTTAAAAATTGGAATGAATAAGCAGGAGTGGCATCCACTTCCTAAACAACATACCTCTGGAAACTCTATGAACTTTGAGAAACGAGTTATAGAAAGGCTTCAGATCTTTTGTTCATAGAGTTGCTATGAGTCATGCTCAACTTGACAGTAACCAACAATAATATAATCAAAGTCACTGAATTGTACACTTAAAAATAATGTATGAAACACAACATATGTGAATGATTATTTCAAACACAATGTAAATGTATGAAACACAGTGTATGTAAATGATTGAAATGCAATAAAAAAGATTAACCAATTAAAAAATTTGAGTGAAAGTTTACAAATTACATTGGATTTCATTTGACCATTAAAATATATTTTGCTTTATAACCGTAATGACAATTGATTAATATAATTAAGTACAATGTCTCATCTAATCCTTATTATCTATGTGTTTTCCTGATATCTGGAAGCAAATCTCCAGATCTGTTACATAAGGCAAATTTGTTGTTGTTTGTTGTCGAGTCAGAACAGACCTATAGCTGACCTATAACAGACCTATAGACCTCCAGCAGGTTTTCAGAGGCAGTAAATCATACAGGAGGAGATTGCCTATGTGTAGTTGGACTCAAACCACCAATCTTTCTTTGTACTGTTTGTAACCCCTCAGGGATACCAGGTTAACTAATACAAAACTCAAACTCATTGCTGTTAAGTCAGAGCTGATTAATAACTGAACTTCAGTGGGTTTTCAGAGGCTGTAAGTTGCACGGGAGGAGACTGCCCTTCTTTCTCCAGTGATGAAGGGGCACCACTTTTGAGTTAGCAGACAACTCCCTACTGACTATGCCACCAGAACTCCCTAGGTAAACGAATATAGAGTTAATTCAGTGGGCATAAGTCAAGTCTCAGAAGAGTTCCTGGCCCTCAGTAGATGTTAATAAATGTGGCTAATCTTTTCTCCTTGAGCAGTAAGGAGGGAGACTAGATTCAAAATTTGCTACTCAGCCCAAGCTCTGGGCCTCAAGTGTGTCTCTCAGCTCAGAGTCTACCTCTCTGCCATCTGTAAAGTGAATTGGTGTCTTCCATATTATTGCCCACCCCCCTCCTCAACTCTTATCTCTCCTTCAGTTACAGTCACAGTGAGGGTGGGAAGGAAGCCTCAGACCCCAGACCTTGATAATGAGACAAACTGACTGGGGTTTGAGGTCTAAGGTCATCTTCACTCTTTGGTTTGATGAGCTCAGGCTAGTGTGAAGTTCCCATGAGTTAAGTGACTCAAAGTGGTTATTTCTGGGAGGACAAACTCAGACCAGTTTTGAGGTGAAGACAACAGGGTGAGCTGCGGGGCTATTGTCACACACTCATTCTACCACTGCCTTTGTGACTGGAACAAACAACCACAGGCCCCAGACCACGTGTGACACAATGGGATGGTTCATCCCTTGAGGAGACATCACCCCCACCAATGTCTCACTCTTACAGGAAAAGAGACTTCACTGCTCAATGTCTTTCCCTGGCTGTCCCAGAATATCCAGACCAACTTGGAAGGAGCTCCCTGATGAGGAAGCCTGACGTGGAGGCCTAGAGTGTGAGGAGTTAGTCTCTGGTGCTGGGAAGATCAGCTTGAGGGACTCATACGCATGCAAAAAAGGTCTATGTAGACAGAGGGGAAGCAGGGGTAACAGTTCTAATTCAGTGTTGGAAATTCGCTATGTGGCTCTTGGGAGCAGATCTTGAACCCTTTCAGGGCCCTAGTTTTATCTTCTGAAAATCCAAAGTAAGATGTTTGCCTTTTTGAAGATCTTTCCAACTAACGATGAAAGGTACATTTAGCAGGTTTTGAGTAGGTTATTGGTATTAGATGTCATTAAGTCGAGCGTTACTCTTGATGGCTCTATTAACAACAGACATGAACCTTGCACCATCCTGCCTATTCCTACGATCTTTGAGCTTGAGCTCATTGTTACAGCCAGTGTTAATTAATCTTGTTATGGTATTCTTCTTTTTCTCTGATCATCCATCTCTGTCAGCATGAGATCTTTTTCCAAGCACCAGACCCATTCTGGTCACATGCTCAAAGTATCAATGACAAAATTTCAAAATTCTTGTCTTTAATGAACACCTTAACAGCACTTCCTCTACTATAGACTTATTTGTTTTTTTGACAGTCCATGGGATACCCAGTACTCTTCTCCAACACCATAACTCAAAGGCATAGATTCTACTTCAATCTTCCTTATTCATAGTTAAACTTTCAAATGCATACAAACTAATTGAAAATTTAGTCTGACTTGTTCAGAGGCATCCTTAGACTTTAAACTGACAGTCTTGCTCTGTGGCCTTTTGGAAAGGTCCCTTGACAGGAAATTTCCTGAATGTAATACATTTTCAGATTTCATAACTGCTGTTACCATGGATATTAATTGTGAATTCAAGTACAATTAATTCCTTGACACTTCAATCATTTCACCATCTTTCATAATGCTGCCTGTTGCTACAGTTATGAGGATTTTAATTTTCTTGGTGCTGACCTGACATATGATCCATATGGAAGGCTATTGTCTTTGATCTTCTGTACCAAGTGCTTGAAGTCTGCTTAATTTTCTGCAAGCAAGCTTGTGTTGTTTGCATAATGCAGGCTGTTGATTCTTCCTCAAATCCAGACATCATATTATTCTTCATGTTGTCCATTTGCTCAGCATAAAGACTGAATAGTTACAGAGAAAGGATAATACCATGATGCATACCTTTCATAACTTTAAACCACTCAATGTTCCCTGTTTTGTTTGGACAACAGTTTCTTGGTCTATATACAGGTTTTGCATGAGCATAATTAAATGTTCTGGGATTCTCATTCTTTTCAATGTTAGCTATTATTGTTATGATCCATACAGTCAGATGCCTTTGCATAGTCAATACATCTTCCTTGTGTCCTCTGCTTGCACCAAAATTCATCTGATGTTGCTTGTTGCATGGATTCTTTTAAACCCAATTTAATTTCTGACAGCTCTATCATTCCAGTCACTTTTAATTATGTCCAGCAAGATTTTACTTACACATGATATTAATGATATGGTTCAACAATTTCCACATTTTGTTTTAGGCCACCAGTTTTTGGAATTGAAACAAATCTCTTCCAGTAAGTTACAGAGGTAGCTGTTTTCCAAGCTTCTTGACAAAGGCTAGTGACCATGACCAGGGCATCTGTTTGTTGAAATACATCAATATTTGGTGTTCCGTAAATCCCTGGGATCTTCTGTTTTGCCAATGCCTTCAGCGCAGCTTTAACTTCCTGAAATGATTTGGAGTTGGTCAGTTCTTTTTGGTACAGTGACTGTTGTGTGTTTCTTCCACCGTCAGCTGGTGATTCCTTAATCATTTGAGATTTTCGCCACAGGATCCTTCAGTGCTGTAACTTCTTTTTGGTACAGTGACTGCTGTGTATTTCTTCCACCTTCTGCTGGTTCTTCCTTCATCACGTGAGAGTTCCCCTATAGGATCCTTCAGTACTGTAACTTAAGACTTGTTCTTCAATTATTTCAGCTTGAGAAATGCTGAGCTTGTTATTTCACGATGGTTTTCTAGATCCAATGTCCTTTTTTTTTTAACATAAAAAGTGTTTTATTTTAATTTTTTAAATTGTTGCATATTTCCTTTTCCCCATCCCTCCCCCCTATACCCAGCCTTCCCTGCAATGCATCTCTTGATCCAGATTGTTGTCATACATATAATACCTAATCATCTATTCCTTTCAGATAGTTCTCTCCTTCATCTTATCTAATGCAGTGTTCATTATCTATTCACTCTTTTCTCATTCTCTCCTCAATATTCCCATGTTTGCCCTATTTTATAACAGCAGGGTTATGCAATATTTGTCCTTTTTGTGTCTGAGATATCTTTTAGATTCAATTTTTTGTACATTTTGTTGAGCAGCTTAAGAATTTGGTACTGTCCAAGAGATGCTAGTGGCACTATCCAATTAAGAATAGTGATTATATCTAGACTTACAATGACTATTTTTGGCTTATATAATTGAAGGCTTTTCAGTTGAAATGAACTTTGGGTATCTTCCCCCAGAAATATAAATTTAACAAGTGTGCAATATGTTCCACTTATACACAACCATCTACATGAATTTTAAGACAGCTTCATTGAGATATAATTCACGTACCACACAACTTGTCCATTAAAGTATACACTTAAAGTATGTGCTCCTATACACGTATGGCTGTTTGTTTATACTCTTCAGCACAAAAGAGAAAAAAAGAAACCAAGGTCTTAGAGAAAAAAGTAGTCTACAAGTTATTGTTGCTAAGTGCAATCCAGTTGAGTCTGACTCATAGAGACCTTATGAAAAATAGAGCTGAACCCTGTCCTATTCTTTGTTATTCCCATAATCACTGACACACTCAAGCACATTGTGGCAGTAACTAAGTCATTCTACCTGGTTGAGGGTCTTCTGCTCTTTCAGCTTTTCTCCATCTTTCCAAGCATGATGTCCTTCTCCAAGGAATAACCTCTCCCCAAAATAGGTGAGACGAAGCTCTATCACCTTTGACTCCAAGGAGCATATTTTCAGTACTCTTCTCTAACACCACAGAGACGAAGCTCTATCACCTTTGACTCCAAGGAGCATATTTTCAGTACTCTTCTCTAACACCACAGTTCAAAGGCATCACTTCTTCTGTTATTCTTGTTCATTGTACAGCTGTCAGTAGCATAGCAAGTAATTAAAAAGACCATGGCCTCAATTAGGGGCACTTTACTCCTTAAACTAACATCATTGCTCCTCAATAATTCAGATAAGTACTTGGCTGCAGAGTCTACAAGACAAATAGTCAATACAAATTATGGCCTTGTTTACCCTGAGACCAAAACTAAATGGTGTCCAGCTACTATTACTGACCATTCTGGTCAAAACTTCAATAAAGAATGCGGATAGAACGAGAGAAAATTATGGAGCAGAACTTAAATTCTTAAATTTCTTAAAAAATATGGAGCTAAACTTACTGGATGGGTGAGATTAGGGGATACCCAGAGATTTTTTTCCACCTTATTATTGTTGTTGTTAGGTGCTGTTGAGTAAGACCCATAACAACACTTTGAACAACTGATCTGAACCCTTCCTATCTATCCTGTGCCATCTTCATCATCTCTGACACACTAGAACTCACTGCTGCAGTCACTGTGTCAATTTATCTCCTTGAAGGTCTTCCTTTCTTTGCCCTCCACCTTTCCCAAGCATGATGTCTTTATCTAAGGTATAGCACCTCCTAACAACAAGCCCTACCATCAAGGTATGTGCAATGAAAGCTTTGCCATCTTTGCCTCTGCCTCCAAGGAGCACTGAGTTGCACTTTCTCTGAGACATATCTGTTTTCTGGCAGTCCTTGGGAAATTCAGTCCTCTTCTCCAGCACCACAGCTCCAAGTCATCAATTCTTCCCTTCTGACTTGACAGCACACAATAGCAACATTTATCTAAAAGTGGAATTGTTGAGTCATATGCTAACTCTGGTTAATGTTCTGTGAGCTGGTTTCTAAAGGAGTGATACCTTTTAAGCCTTACCAGCAGTGCTAAACAATTCTTTTATCTACATCTTTGTCAACACTTATTGTTGGGATAAGAACTATTCTTGTAGTTTTGTAAGGAGGTTTGGTGGTCCTGCTAACCCGAAGGCTGAGTCTGTCTGGCAATTAGAATCTACTAAGGACTGCAGCCTCCAATATGGATTGAGGCTCAATGTCAAGAAGACAAAGATTCTTACCACTGGACCAACTGGCAGCATCAGGATGGGTGGTGAAGAGATTGAGAGTGTTCATAGCTTTAGTTTGCTTGGCTCCACAGTCAACAATCTTGGCACCAGCAGCCAGAAAATTAAAAGGCACATTGCCATGGGAAAGTCTGCTGTTAGGGACCCCTCTAAAGTATTGAAGAGCAATGGTGTCTCTCTGGAGACTAAGGTGCTTCTGGTATAGGCCCTGGTCTGTGCTATCACTTGTTATGCATCAGAGAGTTGGGTAATGACCAAGGAGGATAGAAGGAGAATTGATGCCTTTGAGCTGTGGTGCTGGAGAAGAGTATTTGGAGTACCATGGACTGCTAGGAAAACAAACAGATTCTGGAAAGGGTTAAACTGGGTGGCTCCTTGGAAGCAAGGATTTTGAGGCTCCATCTAACATACTTTGGACATGTTGTAAGGAGGGACCGGTCCCTTGGAGAGGGATATCATGCTTGGTAGGGTGGAGGGACAGCGCAGGAGGGGAAGGCCCTCTAGGAGGTGGATTGATTCAGTGACTGGGATAATTGGGATGGGAGTGTCAGAGACAGTGCGATTGGCACAGGACAGAGCAGGGTTTAGGGCTGTTGTACATAGGGTCGCTATGAGTTGCAAACGACTCGACGGCACATAACAACAACAACAACATATTTGGGAGAAGATGGTAAACCTCCTTCTGTGCAATGTACAGCCTCCAACTCCCCCAGGAGGGTCAGGTATGAGTCTGTCTGACTCAACGGCACATTAACAACCTAACAACAATGTTTAGTGATGAATTTTCCCCTTCTCCCGTATTCGAGTAGTTCATTTGTATACCTGTTTCGGAGAAATATCTATCCAAATACTTTCCTCACTTTTAAAATGAGTTGTCTTTTTATTGTCAAGTTGTACTACTTATTTCTATACTGTGCTATGAGGTCCTTATCAGATGTCTGTTGTGCAAATATTTTCTTCATTATGTGTGTGGGTTCCTTCATTTTCTCAAGAGAAGTTTTTGAAATATAAACATTTATTTTTTTTAAGATGAAACTCAAGCTAGCTATTTTCTCTTTAGTCACTTCTAACCAAAGGCCACGAAGAATTAATTACTCGTATGGTTTCTTCAAGTTCTGTAGTTTTGGCTCTTACATTTAGTTATAAAATCTGCTTGATATTAATTTTTGTGTAAAGAAAGAAGTCTGGCTTCAGCATTTAGCGTATGAATATCCTATGTGGTTTTGATATTTGTAAGGTAAAAAAAAATCAGTATTTTGTATAGAATATATGAGGGAGATGTTGATCTTAATCATATATATTTATATAAATACATCCATGCATATTATATATATAAACTACAATCAAAGAAGTCTTTAAAAAATGTCTAGTTTGTAATTACTGTGCCTAATTTTTAGATTAAAAAAAAATGAAGTTATCTTCTGGTCCCCTCCTATCTTCGTTTTTCTTTTTCTTTTTAGATGTGTGAAACTTTGAGGTTCTTCTTCTTAACCCCCTTTAATGTGTTACCCACAGTGCTGGTGTGGTGTCTAACCTTGGTCTTACCAAATGAGCCCAGACAAGGTTCCTCTTTTTCTGTTCTGTAAGAATTTACATTAGATTGGCATATTGTTTTTTAATTGGGTAGACTTTTAAACACAGACTGCATTTCTTCAACATTATAGCTTTCTTTAGATGTACCGGTTTTTCTCCTCTTCTGCAATCAGTTTTGGCAAGCTATTGTTAATGGAAAATTTTTAGTCTATTTAAAATATATGTACTTATGGGCTTGAAATTATTTACAATATTATTTTTTAAAAATATTTTTCCAAGTTGCAAGCAATGCCACTTTTAAAAAAATTATGCCTTTTCTCTTGATCAGTTTTGCTAAAAATGTAATTTATTTTTATTTTTTTAAAAAGAACTTGTTCTTGGCTTTGTCTTTTCTATTACTAGTTTCTATTTGATTTTTCTCTCTTTTACTTTTTAAATTTTTTTAAATAATTTTAATGAACATTTACAGAGAATTTGGATTTCCATTCATTCATTGCTGCACTTTTCTACCCACCCAGCCCTCTCCCCCCGCCCCCCAGTTCACTCCTCTCTTTCAAAAGTAAAAGAAAGACTCCCTCTCTGGTACACAATCCCCTCACACCCCTGCACCTCCCCAAGCACATTCCACTATGCAACCTTAATTGTGGACTCTTGTGATAACCATAATACCCTATCATACATCGCTTTTAAATTATTCAGTCCCTCATCTGTTTCAGTGCAAGTATACACAATTTATCCAGTTTTTCTCAGTCTTACCCCCACCCTGATACCAGTCCCATTTTACAGCAGTGGCACCATGCAATATTTGTCCTTTTGCGACTGAGATATTTCACTCAGCATAATGTCCTCCAGGCTCATCCATTTTGAATAATATTGAATGAGTTCCTTGTTTTTCAATGCAGCATAGTATTCCATTGTGTGAATATACCACAGCTTCTCTAGCCATTCGTTTGTTGATGGGCACCTGGGTTGTTTCCAACTTCTTGCTATTGTGAACAGAGCTGCGATAAACATGGGTGTGCTGCTTGGATGTCAGTTATAGTCTCTTTGGGATATATTCCCAGTAGTGGAATTGCTGGGTCAAATGGTATCTCTATTTGCAACTTTTTGAGAAAGCGCCTACCGCCTTCCACAGTCGTTGCACCATTTTACATTCCCACCAACAGTGAATAAGGGTTCCAGTTTCTCCACAACCTTGCCAGCATTTGTTGTTTGCTGTTCTGTTAAATCTTGCTATTCTGACTGGGGTGAGGTGATATCTCATAGTTGTTTTGATTTGCATCTCTCTTAGAGCTAGGGATTTTGAACATTTCTTCATGTGCTTGTTGGCCATCTGAATGTTCTCTTTTACTTTTTTCCTTCCTCCTATGTTTGTCTTCTATTGTTCTTTCTTTTCTTTCTTTTAAGTTGAAACCTGACTCCATCAGTTTTTAATCCATCTTCTTATTCAATGTAAGCATTTAAGAATACGTTTTCCTCTAAGAAGTTTCTAAACTATGTCTGTAAAGTTTTGGTAGTTGTTATTGTTGTTACCATGTGCGTCAAGTTGCTTCCAACTCATAGCAACCCTATGTATGACAGCTCTGAACCGTGGTCTATCTTGTGCCAACCTTATTTTGTTTCTGACATACCTGCAACCATTACTCCAGACACTGAATCAATTATTATCGTATCTTGTAATATTTTCTCATTTCTTCTTTGACCTATAATTTAATAATTTCTTAATAATTTCAAGCATATGGGCTTTTAAATAATCTCTTTTTATTATTGATTTCTAACATAGTTGCATTATAGCAGGGGCCTGGAGCCTCCACTCTGGGAGTTTGGCTGCTAGCTAGCATCTCGATAGCAGTCTCATCGGTCATGTAAGGGAAGTTTTTGGGATCGTGTTTGATGTGTATTACTCCTCTTTTCCCCCCAGGAGCACATGTCCTTGAGCCTTTGGACAAGGGTGGAGGTCTGTTTGAAAGCATGGCATAAGATAATAGTCAATTTACACCATAAGAAGGTGAAGGTAAATCTTGTTTTGCCCAAAAAATCTAAGCACATAGTGATGCCTATGAACAGATTTAAACTGATTATAAATCCATACAGACAACATTTTAGTGAGATTCGTTCAACCTAGGCAGCATTGAGGGGACATTTGTAACATTCATAATTTGAGGATCACTCCTACCATATTAGTCTTCATTGGTCAATAAAACATGAAATTATGACACTACTGTTCACACCATGCAAATAAGAAGTAAGAGTAGATTCCTTTGTTTTTTCTATTTACATTTGGTCAATTTAAAAAATTAAAAAGTTGTAAAGATATGGAGAGATTCCTTGAGAGCAGCTGACGCTTGAAGAAATGGAAAAGGCATCAGTCACTCTATTCTTCTTATTTCTGAGTTTCTTTTCCAGAATCCAGTCTTTCATCTCCTGCTCTCTTCCCACTTCATTTTCCACCTTTATCCGACCACCTTTTCAGTTCTCACTCTTCTGCTCCAGCATCCTCTTGTCACTGTTTAGAAGTGGTAGCTCGAGCCTTCCCATGTGGTTGCCTGACTCACTTCCTTGACTTTATGCAGTAAAGTTTGCAAAGACATTCACTAACATTATTTCATCTAAGTCTAACAATGCAGTAACATCAGCAGAATGTTGTCATCCCTAGTTTTTAAAGGAAAACCCTGAGACTTAACAAGAAGTATTTGTCCTATGTTACATAGCTGACAAGTGGCAGAGCAGGGACTTGACCCAGGCATTCTGGCTCGAGGCTTACGGTCTCTTAGGAACTCAGCTTGGCCTTGTAAGTAACTCTCAGTTAAAATTCCAATGCATGGAAAAATGGGATTTCTAATATGTCTATTAAAAAACAGAAAGTCTGGGATTTTTTTCAGTGAGAACAGTGACCTAGGAGTGTATAATTAAAAACAATTGGTACAGACTTTGTGAATGTTCTGAGTTCCTACCCACAGGTTCTTTTGGCCAGTCAGCCACACTTGGCTATGTCTGAGAGTTTTGTGGAAGCTTACAAGTGACCAAGGGCTTGTGAAAACATAAAGGATTAACTGAACTCCAACTTGAATGGGTAGAAAAAAAGTACTGTGTGTAAGAATCGGATTAGTTACTCTTTGGAAGAAAGTTAGCAGTGTCTGGGACTTTTACATTTACTTTAGTTTTTAAAAATATGCCACGTGTTTGTTGGTTTCATCTCTTGCATTTGAAATACTCTTCCATGACATCCTTGGCCTGGGATTCTTTGTAGTAGTTCTTAACAACTACCTTGAGGCAGCCAACTACTTTGTGGGGCTTTCCTGCTCAGTCAATTTTGCAGAGGCCGACCCACACCCCCAGTTTCTTGTACGTTCAACCTTTGTTAGATGATTTGGTGATTATTGCAAGGGAACTGCTAACTTGACATACATCGGCTCATTAGGGCTGGATGCAAACACAAAAAGATGGGCTTGGTGTTCATCTAAGGCTTTGGCAGCTTCGTGGGTTCCATGGGCTAGATCATCATGGATAAGGGCGATCTTTAGCACCTCTTGTACAGCAGTATCAATGTCCAATTACACCTCCAGCTGCATGCAAAGCCTTCCTTGACCATGGCAGTGGGAATCTTGAACTTACCTGGGTATCCATCTTTGCACAACTCAGTGGTGACTGGGAAAAAGCTCCCTCTACTTTTCTACTTTTTAACTAGAAAATGTTGTTCCTAAACCCCAAGTCCTACACATTTGACCTGCCTAATACATTATGTACATTCATCTATGATGTTGCTTATTGAGGAAGTCTTTACTGAACACCTACTAGGTACCAGGGACTGTCCTGGGGTGGGGGTGAGGGGCACGGTTCTTGTTGGATGTTTCTCTGAGTCGTGGGAAGTGGCATCAATACAGAGTAGGTTTTTCAAGGCTAGACATTTCAGAAGCAGGTAACAAGGCCTGTCTTCTGAGGTGGGTGGGATAGAGCTGAGCAGCTTTTGGCTAGCCATTGAACACTTAGTTTTATATATCACCCAGGGACTCAGCTAAGAGTGATGCTTTGTTGTTTTCTGCTGGTTAACATTGAATCTATTCTGACTCATGGTATAGAGTAGAACTGGCCCTTAGTGGAGCTTCCCTGATTCGGGTTTAGCAGTCCACCTATACTACTACACCTCCAAGGGCTCCTGAGGACCTGAGAAAACCAAATCCACTGCTGTTGAGCCTATTCTGACTCATGCTGACCCTCCCTCAGGTTTCTAATTCTGTGAATCTTTATAGGAGGAGAAAGCCACATCTTTCTTCCATGGAGTAACTGGTGTATTTGAACCATAATGTTTTGGGCACAGAGACCTGTACCATCAGGGTTCCTTTTATATAGGAATAAGATGGAAAATGGTGATAAAAATGTGAGAGAAAATGATACAGAAAATAGAAAAGAAGATTCAATGTAGTTATTATGTTGTGCTGTCGAGTTGCTTGCAACTCATTGCATCCTTATGTACAACAGCCCTGAAACCTGCTCTATCCCGTGCCAACCTTATTGACTCTGACACATTCACCCTAATTAACACAATCACTGAATCTCATCGAGGTTCTCCTTCTCTTTCTTCATCCCTCCACCCTCCCAAGCATGATGTCCCTATCCAAGGACTGGTTTCTCCTTGCAACTTGCCCAAAGTATGTCAGATGAAGCCTCAGAATCCTTGCCTCCAAGGAGCAGCCTGGTGTATATTATAGAGACCTAAAAAAACCCCTAATAAATAGAACTAAATAGACACATCATAGTGAAAAACAAAATTAACTTACTTATTTCTATAGCTGATAAAAATAGACAGAAATGAAATCAATAAAAGACTTGAACGATAAACTTGATACGTAGAATACAGCATCCATGTAGTAAAGTATATGTAATTTCTTTTCAAGTGCACATAAGACATTTACCTAGACTGAATATATACTAGATTGTAGCATAAAACAAGTCTCAATAGATTTCAAAGGGTTGAGAGTTTACAAAGAATATTTTGTGACTCAGTGAATTAAGCCAGAAATAAAACACACCAACAAAAATCCCAGTGTGTTAGTAAATGAATCAGCACTCTCTGAAATAACATTAATTTGGAAACTAGAAAAAAATGTAATTGAATAATCATAAGAATTTTAGTACTGTACTGAAAAGTGAGAGACACAACAGAAGTAGTACTAAAAGAGAAATTCATTGTCATATATTCATATATTAGAAAAGAAGAACCATTTATCACCAATAATAAATTAGAAGATGTAAAAAACATACAAAATATTTGAAATGTCTAATAATACATAAAAAATATTTCTCCAGTTATAGAAATAACCAATAGATTCAGTGTTGTCCTCTTGACATGTGTGTCTTGACACACCCCTTTCCCTGCTCCACCAGCATTCTCTTCTACTCCCACCTACTCCATTCAACACCTCTCTTCCGCTATTCAGCCCTTGATATAATGGCTTATATCTCAAGTTTTGTGGATTTCTATGATTCTGAGAGCCTTAGGGTGCCACAGATTTCTTATTCTGCTGCCAATATCTCTTGAATTTAGGAGTACTAGCATTAGAGAAGACTCCTTATCTCAGACTGTTCTGAGGAAAAGTCCACAATCAACATTCTTGGTACCAGAAGCCAGGAAATCAAAAGATGAATTGCTGTCAGAGACATCTCCAAAGTACTGAAGAGAAATGATGCCAATCTAGAGACTAAAGTGTGCCTGATTAAGGCCATGTTGTTGTTGTTGATTGCGGTCGTGTTAAGCATGACTCATAGCGACCCTATGAACAAAATGCCTGAAGCCTTTCTATAATTATAGTCATTTACCAAAGTTCCTAGAGTTTCCAGAGGCATGTTTACAATTACTTGCTATGCATCAGAAAGCTGGACAATGACTAGGGATGATAGAAGAATTGATGCTTTTGAGCTGTGGTGCTGGAGAAGAGTATTGAATATAATGGACTGCTAGAAGAACAAACAGGTTTGTCCTGGAGAGGGTGAAACCAGGCTGCTCTTCGGGGACAAGGGTTCTAAAGCTTCCTCTGACATATTTTGGACATGTTACAAGGGACCAGTCCTTGCACAGGGACATCATCATAATAATAAGATTGTTGTTATGTGCCGTCGAGTTGCCTGCAACTCAGTGACCCTATGAACAACAGCTCTAAACCCTGCTCTATCCTAAGTAAACCTTAATGTCTCTGACATACCTAGCCCCATTACCCCAGTCACTGAATCAATTAATTTAATCCAGGATCTTCCTCTCTTGCATTGTCCCTCCAGCCTCCCAAGCACGATATCCTCAAAGGACTGGTCCTTCCTTGCAACATACCCAAAGCATGTGAGACATAGCTTCAGATTTCTTGTCTCCAAGGAGCAGTCTGGTCTCACCCTCTCCAGGATGAAACTGTTTGTTCTCTTAGCAGTCCATGGTATATTCAATACTCTTCTCCAACATCATAGCTCAACGGTATCAATTCTTCTATCATCTCTAGTCATTGTCCAGCTTCCTTATGCATAGCAAGCAATTGCAAAGATCATAGCCCCTACCAGGTGCTCCTTGGTCTCCAGACTGACATATTTGCTCTTTAGTCCTCTGGAGAAGTCCCTGACAGCATATTTTCCCAATGAAATTTGTTTTTTGATTTCCTGGTTGCTTGTACCAAGAGTGTTGATCATGCAGACAAGCAAACTGAAGCTGTTAACAATCTCAATTTTTTCTCTGTCTATCATGATGCTGCCAATTGGCCGAGTGGTAAGAATCTTTGTTTTCTTGATGTTGAGCTTCAGTCCATTTGAAGACTGCTGTCCTTGACCTTCTTCATCAAATGTCTCAGGCCCTTTTCAGTTTCAGCAAGCAAGGTTAATTGTGTCATCTGCATAATGCAGGTTGTTGATGTGTCTTCCTCCAATCCTAATTCCACATTTCTCCTCATACAGTCCAGCCTCCAGGATGTTCTGTCCCACATTTTTATTGAAAAGGTATAGAGATAGGATGCATCCATGGCATTCACCTTTTCTGATTTTGAACCATGCAAAGATTCCCTGCTCTGTTCTTTTGACCACCTCCTGGTCCAAATGTAGGTTTTACATAAGCACAATTAAGTGTTCTGGGATTTCCATTTTTCTCAGAGTTAGCCACAGTTTGTTGTGATCCACAGTTAAAAGTCTTTGCATAGTCAATAAAACACAGACAAAGAGTATACAGGGGTTAAAAAAATTATATGAAGATATTGTGGAAAAAATTTATTCGAATAAGAGTAAAAATTTGTTTTGGGCACAGTGGTTAACTTGGCTGCCAATAAAAAGAACTACAGTTCAAACTCACCCACTTCATGGTAGAAAGATGAGGCACCATGCTTTTGTAGAGACTTACAGCCTTGGAGACCCCATGAGGCAGTTCTAGTCTATTGTGCAAGGTCACTATGAACTGGAATCAACTGAGTGGCAACAGGTGCACATAAAATCAGCCAGTTCCTCAAAACAATGACTTATTGAAACTGACCTGAAAAGAAATAGAAAATCAAAATAATCTTATATACTGAAAAGAATTTTTTATAATTGATGGATTTTATACCATAAAATTTACTCTTTTAAGGTAAACTTAATTCATTTCAGTGGTTATGGTATATTCACAACACTGTGCAATCCTAGTCATTATCTTTCTCCTGAATGAGGTAGATTGACTCAGTGAGTGGGATAATGGGGGTTGACATGTCAGAGTCAAAGAAACTGGCTCAGGATAGAGCAGGGTTCAGAGCTGTTGTACAGAGGTTTGCTATGAGTTAGTTGCAAGCAACTCGATGACACATAACAATAACAGTCATTATTTAGTTTCAGAACACTTTCATCATTCCCCAAAGAAATCTCATTGTTAATTGTCATCGAGTTACAAACAACTTACAGTGACCCTATAAACAACAGATCTGAACTCTATCCTGTGCCTTCCTAATTTTCTGACACCCTTGAGTCCATTGCTGCAGGCACTGATCAATCCTATTGAGAGTTGTCCTCTCCTTCGCTAAGCCTCCACTGTTCCAAGCACAAAGTGTCTCTTCAAGGAATAGCCTCTCCTAGCAACATGCCCAAAGTATGTGAGACAAAGCTTTGGCATCCCTTCCTCTAAGGAACTCTTTGGCTGCCCTTTTCCCCAAGATATATTTGTTTGTTCTTTTTTGACAGACCATGGGATATCTAGCACTCTTCTCCAACACCACACTTAAAGGCATCAATTCTTCTGTTCTACTTGTTCATTGTCCGGCTTTCAGATGAATAGAAGGTGATGGGAAAAGTGAAGCTTGAATCAGGTTCACCTTGATCTTTGCATCATTGCTCTTTAGGACTTATGCAGAGGTTCCTGTCAGCTGACTTTCCCAAAGCTCTGTGTCTCCAAATCTCCTGAGTGCTGGTACCAAGGCATTGATTGTTGATCCAAGCAAGATGAAATAACTGACAATTTCAATCTTATCTCAATCTTTCATGATTCTGCCCATTGGTCCTGTGGTGAGAGTTTTTTTCTTGATGTTGAGAAGCAATCCATACTGAAGCCTGCAGTCCTTAATCTTCTGAAGCAAGTGCCTCAAGTCCTCATTGCCTTCAGCAAACAAGGTTGTATCATCTGCATAATGTAAGTTGTCAGTGAGTCTTCCTCCAATCTTGATTACACATTCTTCTTTATAATTCCAGCTCTTAAAGAACTCCATTCTCTACCTACTTCCAGACAACTACTTATCTATTTTTGATCTCTGTAATTTGGATGTTCTGAAAATTTACTATAAATAGAATCATACAGTATGGGGCTTGTGTTTCTAGTTTCTTTTATTTAATATAATACTTTCCAAGTTCGTCCATGTAGGGTGTATCAGTTCTTAATTTCTTTTTATGTTGTTATTGTTGTTAGGTGCCACTGTTTATAGAGATTAAACAAGACAAATAGAAGGATATTCAATTATAATAAGAGATGCACTGACCAATGGAATAGAATAGAGAATCTATAAATATAACTATATATCTATGTATAATTTTTTTTAAAGAATGCTCTGTCTATGGTTAAAGAAGAATCTTTTCAGTAAGATGATGCTGGGAAAGTTTAATTTCCACACTTAGATCTGTATCTCACTTCATCTACAAAGATCAACTCAAAATGGGCTTATATGCATGCACCAAAATCATAAAATTCTTAGAAAAACAAGCAGGGGCAATGCTGTCAGATCCAGCTTTCAACAATTAAATAACTAATATAAAAACAAAAGCACAGACAGAAAACTAAATAAATGGAACTTCATAAAAATTTGAAAGCTGTTGCTTATCAAAAGATTTCACAAAAAGAATGAAAAGATAAGCCGCAGACAAAAAGAATATCTTTGAGTACCATCTCAAAAGTATTTAATTATATATATATATATATAATATTTATATATATATATATATATACACACACACACACACACACACATACGAAAGAATCTAATTTTGTACACACACACTCTTATTATATGCCATCGAGTCACCTGTGACTCATAATGACCCTATGTAAGTTAGTTCTGAACCCTGCCTGAATCTCACCGTCTCCCACAGACCTACTCCTGTTTATCCACTCATTGAGTCAATCCCTCTCATTCTGGGTCTTCCTCCACCAGACTCTCCTGGCCATGTGCCCAAAGTATGTGAGATGGAGCTTCAAAATTCTTTTACTCTCTCCAGGACAGACCTGTTTGTTCTCCTGGATATATACATATAACAACATAACAATAAGAAGACAAAGAACCCAATCTAAAACAAAGGACTTTAGTAGACATTTAAAAAAAACACACCAAAAACCACATTCAAATGGGCAAACATGTTCAAAGACACTCAATGTCAGAAGCCATCAAGGAGATCCAAATCAAAACCACAAATGAGATATCATTTTGAGGTTACTATAGGGAGTTTTTATGGCCTAGTGAATAGGGAGTTTCACTGCCAACTCAAAGATATACCTTTTGAATCTACCAGCCACTCTGAGGAAGAAAGATGGCCAGTCTCCTCCTGTGTGATTTACAGCCTCTGAAACCCACGTATAAGTTGGTCCCAACTTAATGAATTTTCAAGTTAGACTTATAATAAAGAAGCTCTGATGACCTAGTGGATTGCATTGCCAACCCAACAGCAGGTGGTTCAAACCCACCAGCTGCTCTGAGGAAGAAAAATGGTCGATATCCTCTCACGTGAATTGCTGTCTCTGAAAACCTACTGGAGGGTCATCTATGAGCTGGTTCCGACTTAGGAAAGAAGAAATGTTGGCAAGGACGTGAGGAAATGGAAATTTGCCCAGTGCTGATGGGATGTGCAGAGCGGCATAGCCACTGTGGAAAACAATGTGCTAGTTCCTTAAAAAGCTATAATTAGAATTAACATTCAATTCAGCAATTCCCTTCCTAGCTACATACCCAAGAGACTCAAAAGAAAAACTCGGACATCAATGTTTATTACAGCTTTATTCACATTAGCAAAAAGGTGAATACAACCTAAATATTCATGATCACATAAATAGATAAATGAAATGAGGCACATTCTGTAAAAGAAGTGAAGTCTGGATCTGTATTATAACATGAATGAAGCTTGGAGCCATTACAATGGCATAAATTAATCACAGAAGAACAAATATAGTATGACTTCCTTTACATAAAAAGACAAGAAAAGACAGTTGTAAAAGTTTGTTAATGGTTATGAGGGGCAAAAGGGAGAGGATGTTAATGGTGATAAAAAAAACAACAACTGGCATTGATCAAGGATTGGCTAGTCCAGTTGGTCATTGTAATTACTGCCAATAAGTTGTATGCTTGTAAAAGGATGAATGGAAAACAAGTTATGTGATGTATTTATAACAGTGACAAAATTAGCATAGCTGCTGAGGTTGTTTTTGTACAAAAACCTCATGGGATTTGATCTCTTTGAAAGCTTAGGTTCATGTTTTCATGGGTCATCCCAGTTAAGTGGGTAATAATATGTTTAGTGTTTCTGTTTTTCTTCCTAGTTTGTTCTGTAGGGTCTGGAGTCTTGAAAGATTACATGTGGCACCCAAGACACAATTCATCTCTATTCACCTGAAAAACAGAGGAAGAAGAGGCAAAGATGTGAGGAAAATATAGAATGCGTGTCTAATTGCTTCTAGGAACAACTATCTCCTTTGCAAAGAGAACAGAAAACTAGATGGTACCAGATATCACCTGCACATTTCTATAGAAGAATCTTGAACAAAAGGGGGCAAATGTACAACAGAGTTTCAAATCTCATGGACTCCAGACTTCCTGAAGTCATGGAATGTGGATGAATCCCTGAAAATATTGCTCTCAGAAAACCTTAAGTCTTAAACAAAAAGTTTCCCCAAAGTCTTCTGAAAACTGATCATTTAAAACTTTAGCTAATACTGGAGGGTGGAGGGTGCCTTGATCATTGTGGTCTTTTAAGAACATTATGGTCTTTATGGGATCAATTTGACAATAGCAGTCAAATAGAACAACTCAGCAGAAATAACAGCACAACTTGAAGAATGCAATCAATGTCACCAAATATATACATACATAGAAATGATTGAATTGCTGTGTTTTGTTGTGCATATTCTTGACAACAACAAAATAAAAATTAGATGGGGGATAAAAGAGAAGTGGACTCAAAATAGTATTGTTGGTTGTTTCTTTCAACCTCAGAGCAGCTTCTGCTGATCTCAGAGGGACTTTTTGCCTTTCTATAAACAAAGCCTCTTGGAGAGAGTTTCTGGAACTAGAAGGAGATGAGAAAAGGGGAAACAGCAATACAGTGATTGGAAAGACCCACTCCAGCACAGGACAAAGAAAAGAAGGCCAGTAAGTAGTTGGAGGGGATTTTGGATATGTGCAAAGTGAAATTCACCGAAGCCCAACAATGCCCCTGTCACCAAGGGGCTCTGAGAGGATAGGCAGGACCCGGAGCAGCCCACCTCCCAGGATCCTCACACGTTTGCTATGAGCCCAACAGATCCAGGTACCAGGCCCTTAGACCTCAGCAGCCAGCATCAGAGAGTCAGTTTAAGAATTTTAGAAACATTTGTGAATGTGTTGAAGAGTCAGAAAGCACTTGCTGGGGTGTAAGGTGAGGGGGAAGTCCATTCCCATCTTACTTCCCTTCAGCAGCCTTTGACCTGCCCTTGTACTTGGCAGCCTAGTAAGTAGCAGCCATCTTGTTTCTTTCCTTCCCTGGGTCCACAAGTTACCTGGAGAACAGCTTACTTTCCGGCTTCCTGTGGACCCTGCAAAAGTCAGTGCGTGAGACCTTGGGTGGTTGGGGTGAGCCTCATTGCATGGCACCACTGCTGTGCCCCAGGGCAGGGGCTCGGCCATGACTCCTGCCAGGCTGAACTGCAGGCACCCGGGTCCTCTCAGTCACGGAGCACAGTCACCTCATGAGTGAGCTCCAGAACTTCCACTGAGACAACAAATGTCCTTGATGACTGACTTCTGTGCCAAAAGAGCAGAGAAGGTCATTGTCCCAGTCAGAATCCATATTCCAGACTACTCTTGGGGGCCCTACTGTGGCCAAAGGCACCTTCCTGAAGCCCAGCCGAGTAATTAACTTGAGATTGATGGACTCTATCACGAAATAAAACTCCCAGACACTGTGACCTTCCCATAGTCTGCCTGAGAGTGTGGAACTTGCAGGAGAAGTCATTTGTTATATGCTTTAGTTATTTATATACATCAGGACTTTCCGTTAGTTCAAGGAGAAAATATATTTGACCACAAAGCTTTTACCTCTCTACCAAGGCCACTGATTGTTAGAAATGGAATCTGAATAAGGCTCAGACCCGCGTCTGAGACCAGTGCCTACATGGTCAGCCCAGTTCTCCTCCATGAGGAGAGATTTTGAAGCTCATCATACATTCAGTGGGTATGGTGTTGTGAATTACTGGTGGCTTTTCCTAGCCACGGTTTTTGTAACTCTCACTACATGGCTGGACCTCACTCATTTTCCTCATTCGGAAACAAATTTTAGCTGACTTTCCAGAGTGTTTGTGAGAAGCTATAAAATATATGTGAAGAGATTGTTCATCTTTCTTCCATGGACATTTGAACTGATGAATTTAAGCTATGAGAGAGTTGCCACTTTCAGGTTACCAGCACAACCTCCTTATAACTATGCAGCCAGAGCTCTGTTGCTGGTTTGTTTTTGTTGTGTATCGTAGAGTTGAAACTGACCCATAGCTGACTTTCTGGCGGATTTTCAGAGGCCGTTAACTACATGGGAGGAGATCCCTATCCTTCTCCTGCAGAGCAGCTGGCAGCCTCAAACCATGTCATCCTTATTCGTTGTCCAGCTCTCGGATGCACCGCAAATGATTTAAAAAGACCACAGTCTGACTCAGGTGCACCTTAGACTCAAACTAACATCATTGCTCCTCAGTGATTTGGAGGAGTCCCTGACAACAGGCTTTCTCATTGCAGTACGTCTTCTGATCTCTTGAGGGCTGGTACAAAGTGTATGGATTGTGGATTCAAGCAATAGGAAGTGATTGACAGTTTCAATCTTTACTTCATCTATTATGATGTCGTTTATGGGTCCACTGGTGAGAATTCCCCACCCCCTGACATTGAGATGCAATCCATATTGAAGGCTGCAGTGTTTGATCTTCTGTAGCAAGTGTTTCAAGTACTCTTTACTTTCAGCAAGGAACCTACAATTTTAACACAAACATTATCACTAATACTATTGCTATGTTTCTGCAAGAGTTTCTCTCCTTCTGCATCCCTCCTCTTCCCAAGCCTGGATATGCATAAACTGGTGCTGATGATCCTCTGGGGTGTGTCATGACAGCTGATGGAATTTTCTTTGCTAGTACCACCTGTCACCCTCGGCCTGGCCTGTAACCCCCAAAGTAATTCAAACGTGGAAATTGTGACTTCTCCTCTCTAATCTACACATTCCTGGCAGTGAGTTCATAACTGCTCAGAGACTCTTTTAGCCCACTGGGGACAGCTGCTCACCCACTGTAGAGGCCTTCGGAGGGTGTGCTTCTTTCTCTCTGTGCTGTTCAGTGAAACAAACATTACTTGAGCACCTACTGTATGCCAAGCCCTGAAGAGACCAAAGGGAATGATTACTGCTCTTGCAGATTTATAAGAAATACTTCAAAAAGGTTACATGTCTTTTCCAGATCTCAATAAACAATTATCCCCTAATCCATTCTAACCAATGGTGACCCCACGTGTTGCACAGCAGAACTACATCCCACCGGGTTCTCAAGTTATGACCTTTCCGAAGCAGACATTTACTTCAGAGCTGCCTTTGAGTGGGTTTGAACCACCAGTCTTTCAATTAGTAGCTGAACACTTTGTACCATTTGTACTATGCACGAACTCCATGCACAAACCTGAGTGGGGATCTCTTCAGACTATATGGGCTTACCCCATAAATAATTCAAGCATTCATTCTCTGATTCCTCAAGCATTTATTGGGCACCTACCGTGTTCCAGGCTCTATGCTAGACCACAGGAAGGTAAGGGAATAAGATCTCTAATACACGGATATTAGGTTAATGAACATTCCATTGTAGGGGGCCCACAGAAGGCATCTTCAAGGCACAGATGTGGAGTGAAAAAACAGTTGAGTGACTGGCTGGTGGGAGGGTGGGAGTGATTTTGTGTGTGGAATTGGTTCTTGGAGGAGGTATCCCCTGAGAAAGGTCTAGAAGGTGAACTGGAGCTTGCCAGGGCATGAGTGGGACAAAGGCACCCCAGGATTAGAAGACAGCTGGTGGGAGGCGATGGCTGAGTCATGGGCTGTCACTCTGCTGAAGTGATCTCATCATCTCTCTCTGGCTGAAGATGGAGCCTGCGGACAGAGAGAGGAAGTGGTGGCTGAGAGCTGCCGGCCAGCCAGCCGCAGAGTTCTGAGCAGGACCCTGGTCTTCTAACACTCCTGAGGGGGATTTTATCTAGCTGGGCAAACAGTAGATGTCATATGCAACACCACTATTAACACTTGATGAATCATAAGCAGATGTAAGATCAAAGTTTGTCACCAGGATGCAGGTCTAGAAGAGCTGACATTTCCGGACTCTGCCTGTTGTGCAGGGCTCATCTTTGTGTCAGGCATATTTGAGGCGTGTTCGAGTGTTTGCCGAATGAACGCTGCTTTTGACCAGCTTGTGAGCCCTAAACACACTTGGAAGCAAGAATTCTATAGGCAGGATGTGGCTGCCTGCAATGCTTGCCATATGAGGCGAGACGGGTTTCCTGGAATAGCACTATAGATTACCTTCTAGGAACATCCACTAGCAATTTTCACTAACCTAAAGATTTCTAGTTCAAACCCTCCTAGAGGTTTTGTAGAAGAAAGATCTGATACCTGCTTTTGTGAAAAACCACAGCCCAGAGAAACTATAGTGCCTGTAAGATCACCAGACATCAATGGCCTTCTCAGTCATTCAGATCCTTCTAGTTTATGGGAAATGTCAATAGTATTTCCCTTTTCTATACTGAATTCTTAAAAAGGTTCTGGACATTTAGATGGTTGTGTATGTGTCATTTCTTGGAAGGAGATCAATATTACTCTTCTCATGTAGCAGTTTTGGGAAACTGAAGTTCAATGATAGGCTGTGAAACAGAGTGACCCACTGGAGTAAGTGGGCATTGGGCAAAAGGTAGACTCTCTCCATCTCTGTGAAGTGATGCAGGGGCTCAGTTCTGCCATTGGTTTGCTAGTCCATTACCTTAACAAGATAGATAGATAGATGATAGATAGATAGATAGATAGACAGATAGACACACACATATATAATACACACACAGAGAGATAGAGAGAGAAAGAGAGAGAGTTGTTGTTATTGTGTACAGTCAAGTTGGAACCAACCTTCCAGTAAGTTTTCAGAGGGAGTTAATTATACAGGAGAGCATCCATCAATCTCCTGTGGAGCAGCTGGTAGCCTTGAACCACTGCCTTCAGGATTCTTGGCAGCTTCTTGCCACTAGGCCAATATATATATATATATATACACACACACACATACACATGCACATGTGCACAGACACGTCCATAATATAAAAAATAAATGAGCCCAATGTTGTTGCGTCAATTCTACATGCTATGGAGTAGAACTGCCCATAGGATTTCCTTGGTTACAATCATTATGAAGACAGGTTGCCACACCTTTCTTCCATAGCATAGTGGGTTCACATTGCTGGCCTTTAGCTTAGCAAGATAAGTGCAAACTGTTCGCACCACCCGGGGAACTTGTACGCAATACTTGGTTTTGGATGTCATTGAATCATCTTATAACCCATGAGAGCCCAAGGTCAGAGCAAGTATACCTCACAGGGTTTTCTCAATTGTAATTTTTTTTTCAATTGTAATTTTTATGTGAACAGATGGCCAGGTCTTTCTGACTTGGAGAGGCTGAGTGTATTAGCATGGCTACCTTTTGCTTAATCAAGGCACTTTTATATGAATACATATATTGTATATTTAAAAATACAGAAAATGCTATCATAAACACCCATCCCACTATATCTTCAAGCTTTCACCCTGTATGGCAATTAGGGCTCCAGTACACACACACAATTTTCTGTAACGCCTCGGTGTGAGTGAGGAATTTGAGAATAGATTTTACATCTCACTACTTTTCCAAAGCACACCTCTGTTGCTCCCCCTGCTCCTTGTAAAAACTTCTCCAGTGGCTCCCAGGAGGCCTCCTGGTTAAAGGAAGCCTCCTACACACGGCCTTTCAGGTCCTACTGGCTGGATCCCTGCCATTTCTCCCCAAGATCCTCTCAGCCTCTGCTTTTACTAGCCTCAATTAAACTTCCATCAGCCAAACAAGGCTCTCTGCCAGAGATCTCCTCCTCCTCCTCTTTTCCTTGTTGACCCCTGCACATCCTTCTGGTCTCTGCTGAGATGGCACTTCCTCCAGGAAGCCTTCTCTGACTGTTCAAGAGGGTTTGAGAGTCCCTTTTCTGTACCTCAACAGAGGCTGTACACTCCCATCCTAGCATGCCACCCCCCCCACTCCAATCCTGGAACTCCTGATCATTCCTATCATCATCATTGTTGATAAGGTTGCTTGGTTTTGGTTTTAAAGAAGAGACGGTTCTTTTCTGTTAGCTACTGAGATGGTTAACAGTTTTAGTTTACTTGGTTCCACAGTCAACACTCTTGGTAACAGCAGGCAGGAAATCAAGAGATGAATTGCATTGGGAAAGTCAGCTGTGAGGGACCTCTCAAGAGTACTGAAGAGCAACAATGTCAGGCTGGAGACTAAGGTGCGCCTGATCCTGGCTATAGTCTTTGCAATTACGTGCTATGCATCAGAGAGTTGGACAGTGAATAGGTATGACAGTAAGAGAATTGATGCCTTTGAGCTGTGGTGCTGGAGAAGGGTGTTGAATATACCATGGACTGCTAGGAGAACAAACAGGTTTGTCCTGGAGAGGGTGAAGCCGGACTGCTCCTTGGAGTCAAGGACTCTGAAGCTTTGTCTGACATACTTTGGGCATATTTCAAGGAGGGACTGGTCCTTGGAGAGGGACATCATGTTTGGGAGAGTACAGCGGTGGCGCAGGAGAGGAACACCCTCGATGAGATGGATCAATTCTATGAGTGGAGTGGTGGGAATGAGTGTGTTTGAGACAGCGAGGTTGGCACAGGATAGAATGGCGTTTAGGGCTCTTGTACATAGGGTTGCTATGAGTCGCAAGTGACTTGATGGCACATAACAACAACAACAACTGGTACTAAATGAGAAATGATGGTTTGTTTTCAATAATCCAGGTGAAGAGAGGAGAAGTGTAAGTATGAAACATGACTGGTCATGTGATGATGATGATTGAAGCTTGGTGACGGGAATTATCATCTTTGGTTTATGTTTGAAATTTTTCATAATAAAATACTTTAAAATCAGGGCTGAAAGAAGTCTCTATTCCATTGCCTCTGATCTCTAGACCAGTGTTCAGAACCTATAGACCTGTCTTGCCTGATCACCCCTGTAACTTGGAGATAAGTACAGAGTTAAGAGAGGGACATGCCCACTAAGTGCTTGTTGAACACTGTTAAGGGTTGGAAGAATCTGTGTCCCGGTGGGTGAGGTGCTCAGCCTTCGTCAGGGATTCTGGTACTCAATTTTGAGGAGAAAGTTTACTCCACGGGCTTGAGAAAAGTTTTTGCCTTGCTCTTCAAAAGGGACAGCAGAGTAAATGAAGTTGTGCAGTACAAATGGCTGGTTTCTTCAAACAAGCAAAAAGGAAAAGAAAAAAGGGAGGTGAAGGAGAGAAAATTGTCAATATCAAAGTTGGTGAACATTTTCTACAAAGGGCCATATAGTAGATATTTACTGACAGAGCAGGTCGTACTGTTTCTGACAACTACTTACCTCTGGTTTTGGAGCAGCAACGAGCCATTGACAACCTGCAAATGAGTGGACATAGCTGAGTTCTTACAAAGTTTATTGACAAAAATGGGCAGTGGGCTGGCTGTGGCCCAAGGTGTGTGCCTGCCGATGGTGGTTCTTCAGATAATTCTGCCCAGTGCAATGTGTGGACTTTAACTGGATCCGTTTCTGAACAAACTAATTCTTAACAACTAGGCTGAACTAAGGTGAATGTCTGATACATGCGACCATGTGGATAGCACTGAAAACATTATGCTAAGTGAAATATATCAGTCATAAGAGTACAAAAAGTATATGATCCCACACATATGAAATAACTAGAACAGGCAAGTTCATAGAAACAAAGTTTATTAATGGTTTTAATAGGGGGAAAAGGAAGATACAATTTGGGGGGGAATGAGTGTTTATTAAAAGTGATAAGAAATTCAGGAATGGTGTTGATTGAAAGCATAATAAATGTATTTAATGTCATTGAACATATGCATATGAATATTATTGAAATTTAAGTGACTTGTTACCTATGTATTTACCATAGCTTTAAAAAACCTCACCCCCATAAAGTAAAACCAATTAGTAAAACACATTTTGAAAATCGTTGGGAAAATTTGGTTTTTGGTGTGAGGCAATTGACAAAACAAACAGACAAAAAGCAAATATACACATGAGTAGGCAGCAAGCAGAGCTAACTAAGGTGGTCACATCCCCTGGGGGGACGTAGGTGGCAATGGGGATGATTATCTATGACCATAAAATGAATAAAATTTTTTTTAAAATTTTTAAAAGTTAGGAAAAAATTAAGCAGTGATTGAACATGAAATGATTATGAAGAATTATGATTAATTTTGTTTACTATAAAAAGTAACACCCACAATTGTCTTATGGTGAAAGGTCTTTCAATATCTTTTGCTCCTCAGACTTTTCCTGTGGAGGCCCTATAGTATTCTGTACATTTTCATTATGAGACCCTTGTCTAAGGTGTCATTGCCAAATGCTTTTTTCCTAGTCAGCTGGTTTTCTTTTGACCCTATTAGAAAAGGGTGTTGATGCACAAGGGACTTAATCTTTAGAAGGTCCCATTCATTGGTGTTATCTTCTCCTTGTTGTGCATTTCTGGCTGTATTTGCTACCCTCTTTGTACTATAGGCTAGGTCTTCTATGTTACATCCCATTTTGCCTCTTAAGATCATTATGGTTTGGGATTTTACCCCTAGACCTTCATATGGTCAAAAGACATATGAAAAAACACTCAAAATTATTAGCAATAAGAGAGATGCAAATCCAAATTACAATGAGATATTGTCTCACCCCAATAGCAATGGTAAAGTTTTAACAGGCTAGCAAGCAATTAACACTGGAGATGTGTGGAGAGATTGGAACTCTCATACACTGTTGGTAGGACTGTAAAATGGTGAACAGTTCTGGAAGGCAGTTTGACATGTCCTCAAAAAGTTAAACATAGAGATTCCATATGGCCCAGCTATACCACTGTTAGGAATATACCCCAAGGAAAACAGAACTAAGATACAATCAGAGATCTGTACACTGAGGTTCGCAGCAGCTTTATTCACAACAGTAAGAACATGGAAACAGCTGAAATGTCCACCAATAAATGACTAGATTGAGCAACTATAATACATTCACACAGTGGAATACTGTGCAGTTCTTAGAAGCAATGATTTTAAATATACTATCTAACATTGGAAAGGCTAGAGAGCATTATGCTGAGTGAACTAAGTCAGGCACATAAGAAAATATTCTAGAAGACCATTACTGTAAAAACAGAAGGATTACCAGTGAGGTGTGTACAGATACATAAAGAGGGAAAGGGAGGAGACAGAAGGGCTAAGGGTGGGGAAGAAAAATCACGAGGTCAAAGAGTTTAGTGGGTGGAGGGAAGAAGCATTAAAGAAAATGTACATGAGTGAAAAACAATTTTTTTAAAAGTGGGGAAAAAACCCAATCCAGTTATTTGGGTTTTTGTTTTTCAAAAGAGAGTTGTTCTCTGTTAGCTAGTGATACTAAATGGGAAATGATGTCTAGGGTCTGCTTTCAAATAATCCAGATGTAGATGGCACAGGAGTAATAAAACAAGACAGGATGATGAAGCTAGATGATGGATAAATGGAGTATCTTCATACTATTATGTATGTTTGAAATTTTTCCTATTTTTATAAGGGAAAGATACAAGAAAGAACCTCTCTGTCATTGCCTGTAGCCAGGTTGAGTGAACACATGATCTCTCTTTTTTTTTTCTTCTTCTTTTTTTCTTGTGTGAGTGTACTGTCAAATCAGATCGGACTGGTACAGGAGGAGATTGTCCCTCCTTCCCCGGCAGAGCGTCTGGTGGATTCGAACCGTGTGCCTCTGGGTTTGTAGTTGCAGCTCCTTGCCACTAGGCCACCAGAGCTCCCCCATGATCTCTTAAGAGAATGTGATCATCTTATGAGGAGACAAGCCTAGAGACAGATGAATGGGAATGACTGTATGAAACACAATGTGAATGAAGGATAGTGTGAAACACAATGTATATGAACTTTGTAAGCAAACTAATGTAAAATAAAAATATCACACACACAAGACAGATGAAACTAACCAATCACCAAGAGTGGCTAAGAGAAAAAAAAAGAGAGAGAGAGAGAGAGAGAGAGATAGAAAAAGAGAACCTTGGTGATTGTGTTTTGCTGAGAAATCAACTAGGTCCAGAATATGACCTTGGGAGTTCTTGCTCCGTGAGATAATAAATGAAGCTACCTTCAGTTTGTTGTCATTACAACGCATCCTGACTAATCTAGAGGAGGGAACAGCATAGAGATCAAGCCACAGGCTGCAGGAGATCCATGGCATCTAAAGGGGTAGCCAGGTTGGAAAAAATTTTGTGAGCCAGGAGACTCTGACAAATACGAGGGCTTCTACCGCTGCCTGAGGGCTCCAGGAAATGAGATGTGTGAGCTGTCTATTCCGCTTTCCCTTCTCTTGAACCTCCAAGAGTCAATACCAAGAACTGCACTGGACTTTTGTTATAAGGATTCTCATGTTAGATTCATAGACTTACAGTTCTAGGAGAGGAAATGGCCAAAACGGCGTTCCTAAAAGGACAGCTGGCCTTTTTGGCATCCTTCCTACAAGGACAAGGAGCCCTCCCCTCCCTGTGCCCCCAACACTCACCACACAGTATCCACACATGGGGCACAAATAGCATTGTTTCTAACTGATCTCATGGTTCAGCCCATCTCTGGGGTATCAGCTGCTCTGTAATGATGACAAATCATTGTGGTTAACTTAACCCTCTGGGTTTCCTAGATACGGCTGTAAGATGTTTGCTAAAATATGAGCAGAGCGAGCCTTGGGGAGAGAGAGAAAAGGGGTGACGTGGAGAGCGGCTCTGAGGTCTGGTCTCCTGTTCAGCTGGACACTACTGGAGCTCTGCCCAGACCCCTGGAGTTCAGATCTGCCTAGCTTGGCCTTTGGAGACTATGGGGATGGGAGGGGAGGCCACTGACTTTAATGAGGGGCAGTTCATGGAGCCTCCTTCAGGGAGCTTGTTCCTTGACCTAATTTGGCCCTGGCTTTCAAGAGTTTTCTGAGAGTGATTCGTCAATCTGAGCAAATACTAGAATCCCCCGCAGGGCTTTAAAAACATGCATTACTGGCCTCCACCCCCCTGAGTTTCTGATTCAGTAGGTTAGGGTAGGGCTTTAGAATTTGCATTTGTACAAGTGAGGCTGTTGGTGCTGGAGATGATGAGACCCCTATTTGAGAATTAAGAGCCTTGAAGTCAGATTCCCAGTCATGTAAAATCTGTTTTCAAAAAGACAGCTATCGAGAGCCCTGTGAAGTACATTCTATACTGACACAAGAGCAGTCATGAGTTGGAATCAAAACAATGACAATTTGAATCTAGTTGGAGGATTGTGAATCCCAGGAGACTAGAGGAAGAGATCCAAACACTTCACCCTCTTCTTTTTAGGCTGAGATTATGTCATGGATTGGATTGTGTCTCTCCCAAAAAATATATATGCAATGATCCTCCATGAGCTGTAAACAGGTTTCAGGGTGGAATGCAAGCCCCTTTCATCCCATCACAGCCCTAACCCAAACATAAGGAGAGTTTCCTTAGTGTGTGATCTGTAATACTTTTTATCTTACTAGAAGAAAGAGGAGAAAGAAAGTGAGGAGAGAGACCTCCCTACCTTCAAGAAAGAATTGCCATAGAAATTCCATATGACCCAGCTATCCCACTGCTTGGAATATACCCCAAGAGAATGAGAAAACTGAGGCTCAACTGGAAGCTTGTATACCAATGTTAAAAGCAGGATTATTCACCATCACAAGACCATGGAAACAGCCCAGATGTCCGCTGAATGGATTGAGAAGTTGCTTACATTCATACAATGGAATACTATGTAGCACGCAGGAGCAATCATTTTGTAAATTGCTACTTAACTTGAAAGAGACTGGAGAGCATTATGCTGAGGCAACTAACTCAATTCCACAAGGAAGAATACTGTATAAAACCATTATTGTGGAATGAGTATGAGGATCCAAAGTGGGGAAGAGAATGGAAAGTGAAGATTGAGGCTGGGAGGAGGGAACGGTGTTAATCATAGGGTTGCACAATTTGATGGGTGAGTGAGGTGAAGAAAATGGAAAGGATCTTTTATGAAAAACAATGTACTCAGACTCTGTAAATAAATCAGAATAAAACAAAATAAAACGAAAGAAAGAAAGAGAGAGAGAGAGAGAGAGAGAGAGAGAAAGAAAGAAAGAAAGAAAGAAAGAAAGAAAGAAAGAAAGAAAGAAAGAAAGAAAGAAAGAAAGAATCTGCCAGAAGTGGAGTGCATCCCTTTGGATCCGAGCCCCTACATAAGGAAGCTCCCAGCCACCATGGAAGTCTGAGTCATGGAGATCCTTGAGGAACTCTGGGCTTGTAGAAGCTGAAGGAAATATGTTTTTCCACATCCAACAAAGAAAGATTGTACTGGCCTCCTAAACTGTAAGAGAATAATTTTTTGTTTGTTAAAGCCATGCACTTGTGGTATCTCTTCCTAGCAGCATTAGGAAATTAAGACAGATAGGAACCAAAGATAAATGGTCAATGAGCCCTATGGTCTTGGGTGAGAGAAATCAAGCATCTTGATCTTTTAAGATCATCTGTCAGGAGCTAGGACACTTGACAATCCTGCCCTGAAACAATTTCTCTGTGTGACACTGGGGAAATTGTCTCTACTCTCTGGGCATCAGTAAAATGAGAAAGACTTTTCTGTATGTGTAATTTTTCACAGCAACAAAAAAGTTTAACATGAACAAATCTTGAAAACAGTGTGCTGAGCAAAATATATTACAAAAGAACAAATAATGCTCTATGTTCTTCTGTAAAATAAACAAGCATACAGAAAGCATGTATGAGTTTTTACCAGGAGGTAGTAGGAATGAGGAGAGGTGGAAGGAGTTTATTTGAGGGGCATTTAATTGATGTTAATGTGGGTGTAACATTTTGAAACAGTGATAACAGTGGCACAATATGGAAATCGTAATCAGTGAATTATAAATATGGAAGTTGAGCTGTTTATTTTCACCATAATAAAAGGAAGAAAACAAAATAACAAAATTAACTAGAAAATTGTTAAGGTAGATGAATCTGTAAATCATCATCTCTCCATCAGCCTCCTGTCCTCAGTCCCCAGTCAAGCCTGAAGGATGATTTCAGCCAGCACTGCTTTCTCTGCCTCACTTCAAGCTTTTGCACTTTGATGGTGTAGTCCATGGAGAGTTGTATTGTTATCCAAAAGGCCACACCTCTCTGGCTGTTCAAATCCACCAGCTGCTCCTTAAGAGAAAGATGGGCAATCTACTCCCATGACATTTACAACAATTGAAAACCTGTTTATTGGTTGTTTCTGTTTTGATAGCAATGAGTTGAGTTTATCGTTTGGGTTTGACTATGACTCTGATCTAGGTGGTGCTGTCTGACCTTCATTACCTCAGCTCTAAGTGGAATGATATTTGAAATAAATATGTAAAATTCCTGGCCAACAGGTAGCTAAAATGCTTGCTGCTTGTTTCTATTATGCTTTCATGTCTAGGAGCTCTGGTGGTGTGAGTCTGCAGAGTATTGCACCCAGACACTTTGAAGTCCTCAGTGCTCTACCCAAGAGAGACGACAGGCTCCTCTTCTGAAGATTCACAGCTTCAGAAACCCGGGAGAGGGTCACTGCAAGTCACAACTAACTCAGCAGTGAGTTTTGGATTTTGTTTTTGGGGTTTTAGCCTTGTCTGTCATACTTTGGCATCTTACAAGGAGGGGCCAGTCCTTGAAGAGGGTCATCATGCTTGGGAGGGTGGAAGGACAGTGCAGGAGAGGAAGACCCTGAATGAGATGGATTGACTCAGTGACTGGGGTAATGGGAGGTGGATGTGTCAGAGACAATGAGGTTGGCTCAGGATAGAGCAGGATTCAGAGATGTTGTACACAGGCTCGCTACAACTCGATGGCACATAACAACAACAACAACTGGAACATAAAGGTAACTCTTCCTTCCTGTCCACCCACCTACCCCCTGTGTAGCCCGGTGATCTTCATGTGGTTGACAGACCCAGGACTCAGAAGCATGTCTCAAATTTTCCCCAAAAATTATTATTTTGGAAAAGTCTTTGCTGTCTAAATTTTCCACGAGCTATTCCTTCCCCAGTTCTCACTCATCTGATTATTAATTTAACTAACAGTTATGGAAGACACTGAAGGAACAGGGAGAGAAACATGTGATTCCTGCTCGCTTGGAGCTCACAGGCAAAGAAGCAGCTGATGTTAAGAATGGAACAAAATCAGGTGAAATCCCACAGTGAGAAGGCTGAGTTGAGATGAGCTGAGTACTGCAGAGTCAGAACTGACCCGTATCTGACTCTCCAGTGGGTTTTCAGAGGAAGTTAATTGCATGGGAGGAGACTGCCCATCCTTCTCCCACCGAGCAGCTAGTGGATTCCAAAGTATGCCTTCAGGATTGTAGTGCAAAGGGAGATCTAGGTGATACAATAGGGACTGGCATATTTGGAAGACTGAGACAGGTGGTGGGATGTGGCAGAAGCGGTCTGAAGGGTGAGTGGACTGAAGAGGAAGGGAAGAACTTTTAGGGCAGAAGGGAAAGTCTATGCAAAGGGCCTGAGGCAGGATGAGCAAGAAGTGTCCATGATGCTGAGCTAAAGGACTATGTTGTTGTTGTTAGGTGTCAAGTACAATCTCTAGCAACTTTGTAAATAGATCTGAACCTTGTTCTATCCTTTGCCACCCTTACCTTCCTGACACATCTGGTTGAAAGTCTTCCTCTCTTTTACCAGCCCTCTACTTTTCCAAGCATGATGTCCCTCTCCAAGGAACAGCCTCTCTTAACAACATGACCAAAGTATGTGAGATAAAGCTTTATCATCTTTGCCTCTAAGAAGCATGCTGGCTACACTTTCTCTAAGATGTATTTCTTTGTTCTTCTGGCAGTCCATGGGATGTTCAGTACTCTTCTTCAACACCTCAGCTCAAAGACATCAAAGGATAATGAGGGGAGGGAATATGGAAACAAGAGGGTTGGCAGTACCACCTCCTACAGAGCTGGTATCCCAAGTTAAGGAAACTGAACTTTGTCCTAAAGTAGCAGAAGTCTTGAGGTTTTTGTAGTAGAGAAGGTGATAATATTTTCAGTGTTTCAAGTCTTTTCCAAGATGAGAGAGGAGCAGGAAAATCTGTTAGCCTACGACTGTGACCCGACTCCTCAGTGAAGGCTGCTGGTCCTGGCTGAGAGCAGTGGAGAGTGTGTTTGACCTGGAAAGATGTAGTTGTGTTTGGGTGGTCCATGGGGTGGTCCTTAGGGCTTGGAGGTGAATGGCTGAGGATGGTGGGAGTGATGACAAAGGTAATTTAAGGCTGGACTTTGCACCAGTTCAGTTTGGGTTTTGTTTGTTTTTGGGTTTTCCCCCCATTAGTTCAGTTTTGAAGCAAAACAGAAACAGAGCCAAATTTTAAAATTTGAGTTGACCTGGAACAACTGGAATGGGAAAATTTACAAGTTGAAACCTGGGAATGGAGATTGAGAAGGAGGGTGGTGTGCCCTTTCAGGCGATTGATATGAGAGATTGGAGGCCTGCCAGGGCAGTGGACAGCAGCACACATTCAAAGCGGTGTGGTCTGCCACCATCTTTGAGTCGGACATCGTTGTTTTCAACTCAGGAAAGAGCTTTGGTTGCTATGCAATGCATACATTGCCCTTATTTTCTTACAGACAGATTAAGTTTCTAGCAGGCTTGGACTTGCAATTTTTTCCACTTTGGGTCTTCATTTTGATTCTCACACTTTCTTACACATTCTTCTTGCCTCACTTTTTGCAAACTTGGGTCTGTTCAGGTGTTGCTTTGTGGGCTGTGACTGAACCAGGCTGAACTAGTTTGAAATCTTTTCGACTGTCTGGCTTTCTAACTGGGTGGATGGCAGGATGCTTTCACTGAGCTAGGATGCAATTTCTTTTCTCCTTTCTTGATCATGTCAGGCCCCTCTTGGTCACTGTTTTCACCTGTGCATGCTTTAGGGTCCTTGTGCTTCAACCTCTGTGTGTGCTTCAGAGTCCTTGCTTCCTCTGTTATTATTGTTGTTAGGTGCCATTGATTCATAAGGGACCCTATGGACAACAGATCTGAATCCTGTCCTATCTTGTGCCATTCTCACCATCTCTATACACTTGAGCCCACTGCTGCAGTCACCTTGTCAATGAATCTCATTGGGTTTTTCCTCTCTTTTGCTGACCCTTCACTCCTCTAGGTGGTGATAAAGCACAAAAAGTGCTTAGTACAACACCTGACAGTCAGCAAATTGCAGCCACCTAGTTGGTCTCCACATTATGCCAATACTAGGCTCCTGTGTCAACACCAACGACACAGGCCTACTTGGCCACACAGGCCTCTCTTGAAGGTCCTGGCCTCTGAGGAGATCTCACTCAAGTTGACCCTTACTTTCTCCCTTGGGAAGTTGTGTACTCCCTTCAACAGGAGAGAGACACCACCAAGTAAAAATCTGTATTAAGTTCAGGAAGAGTAGAATCCATTTTTCTCTTCCTTACAGTCTTTTAAAAACCAGTTGCTGAAGTTCAATAAAGCAGCAAACAACAAGCATATGAGGGATTGATAGACTGTGATACAAATTGACATAGATACATCTATGTTTATTTTCAATATTATTTACAATAGCAAAGAGATAGAAAGAACCAAAGTGTCCATCAATAGACAAATGCACAAAGAAATTATGGTATATTCACCACTTTAGTACAAATACTAAAGAATAGTAAAGGACTCATTCATTATACACTACATAGTTTGGATGAATCTAGAGGAAATTGGTCTGAGTAGGATAAATTAGTTACAAAAAGACAATTGTGGTATAAGATCATTTTTATGAAAAGCTCAGGAAAGATTTATCCCCAGGTAGAATCATTCTCAGAGAGTTAACAGGGTTTGGAAAGGAGAGAGAAGGGAGTAAAAGTAAGTTGGATGAAAGAAAAGTCAATACACCTTAAGAGGATGATCAGGCATCATAATTAATTACATTAATCAACTGTAATTAATGTTAAAATATTCAATGTGTATGAATAGGTGGATGAAAATCCAGTATAAATTATAAACTTATTCTCTCTCTAGCTTGCTTGATAAATAAATATATATATATCTATCTATATATATAATTCCATATGCATTATCT
>NW_006399824.1:2432759-2457030 GCF_000299155.1 Elephantulus edwardii | reverse complement strand
TATGTATAATATATAATTATATGTATAATATATTAAAAAAATATATATATGTACCCCGTTACCATCTAAATGGTTGATTTTTCTGAAGTAGTTTGCCAGGCCTTTCTTATGAGGCACCTCTGGATGGACTCGAGCTTCCAACCTTCTGATGAGCAACTAATTGTGTTGGCCATTTGCACCATGTGAAGAGTCCTCTGATGTCAAGAACCAGTCTGTGGATGGACTTGAGCTTAGTGGGGGTCATGGGGATGGTACAGAATAGGACAAGCTTCCCGTCTGTTGTTCATGGGGTCGCCATGAGTCACAGTTGACTCATGTGTGTACCTGACACAAACAACCCACATTCCTGTTTGAATCCCCTGCTAAGAAGTTGCCTTTCCAATTCAGTTGTACTGAATCAGTATCTACATTTTAATAAGATCCCAGGTAATCCTTATGTAAAATCACAGAATATATTCTTGTTATGGGGGACCTGGCAACAGAGTGTCCAAGGCAGCTAACAGAAAAGTCAGCAGTTTGAAGCTACCAGCACCTCTGAGAAAGAAAGATGTGTAGACAACAAGATACACATTTGTCATTGTTTGCCATTGAGTCAGAACTGACCCATTAACTGGCCCTCTCCAGCAGGTTTTCAGGTCAGTAAATGGCACAGGAGGAGATTGCCCTTCCTTCTTCCCAGGGGCGGCTGGTTGATTCAAAGCACATGCCTTTGGGATTACAGTGCAACTTCTTACCACTGGGCCACCAGGGCTCCCTCTGGGAAACCAGGGGAGGGTGGCTATGGATCAGAATCAACGTGGCAATGGTAGGTTTTTGGATCTGCCTGTATTTCTTATAACCTCTGTAAAAACACATGGTGGTGGAAGGAGGCTTCTTGGATGTTACTAAGATACTCCTGCGAACAAAGGGAGAATGGGGCCCCCAGGTGTACACACGTGATCCTGCAGGCTACGACCGGGTCGAAAGCTGCAGAGGCAGCCGACTCCTTTAGGGGGCGGAAGTGAAGAAGAAATTTGATCAATCCCTTGAAACCACAATTACAAGCCTGTCTATTACGCTACCAATTGACTTCAGACCTTCAGAAACTGAAGGGAGAGAAGTTAACGTTGAAAATCCTAAATTCAGGATTCTTAAAGGAGCAGTGACTGAGGCGTTCTTGACCTAGCAGAAAGAGAGGCAACATAGTAATGACTTTACCAGCTCCAGGTCCACGGTGCCACTTGCTAATTTGTTGAGTGAAAACAAATCAACGTTACAGATGGCCCTAGATTGAAAACAATTCCTCTTCCTAATTCCCCTGAGAGGCTAGGATTCTGTAACTAAAGAAACAGTGCTTTTTTGGGAGGGAGTAGGGGAAATCTTACTTCTACACAAGAATCCCCTAGGGCTCTAGTGAAAATACAGAGTCTGATTCTGTTGTGTCCATCAAGTTGAAAGTGACCCATACCTGACCCTCCCATAGATTAGCTGAGGATCAAGCTAAGGGTCAGCTATGGGTCACAACACACAACAAAAACCCCAGGCAGTAAAATCACTCAGGAAGAGATTGCCCATCTTCCTCTCACAGAGCTTCTGGTGGATTTGAACCTCATGCCTTTTGGATTGCAGCGCAGCTTCTTACCACTAGATTGCAGCACTACTTCTTACCACCAGAGCTCCTTCAAAAGTGCAAATCTTCTGCAAGAGGTGGGACAGGAATGTCCCCAGTTGGAAGGCTTGATTCTAGCCCTCCTGTCAGTGATCTCGGATGAGATGACTTCCCAACTCAGTGTCTCAGTTTTCCCAGCTATGGAGTGGAGATCCTGTGGGAAAAGAACAGAAAAGTCATAGAGTGAAATGCAGATGGTTAATTTTCTCCATACTAGACAGATCTTTAAGAAGCAGGCGGACAGAGTGACCACAGCGATGGGCTTAAGCACAACGAGGCCGAGGGGATAGCACAGGGGATAGCAAGGTCTTGATCCAGCGTACATAGAGTTGCTATGACTCAGAGCTGACTTGGTGAGCCCTAATGACAAAAACGAAACCATCCCAGGAAAGCTCTAGGGCCTGAGCCGGCCTACCTTCTCCCATCCCCTCTTTACAGCAGGGACTCCAAAGGCCTGACTCATGAGCAGTGGGCCTGGGTCTTCTCTGGAGTCAGCCATTGGTAAGCAGAGAGAGCAAATCTTTACTGGAGTTAGTTCTCCCTCCCCACCCCTGCCCCCAGGCTACAATGCTTGCTTTTGTTGGCAAGTATTGTGTGTCCAAGCCTTTTCCCACTGAGGAAGGCTTTGTTAGGAAGCTGGGCCACGGGAGTACAGTTCAGTTCGGGCCAAAAAGGTAGCAACAGGGCTGAGTGGCTTGTTTCTAAAGATGAACAAAATTTCCGTTATTCTTTTTTTTTTTTTTATACACTCATCTCTTCATCCATTGTAAAGTGTTCAATTTACTTTGTAAATTATCTTAGGTTTGAAGAAAGAAAAAAAAAGAACAGAGTCAAAACAGCTTGGGACCTTCCTAGGGAGGTGAGGTAAGGGTTCTGAGTCTCTAGTTTTGGGAGTTACCACAGGAGAAAATAGGTTAGGCATTTCTCTTGAAAGCAGTAGCCCCAACACTTCTTCAACATTCTCTCAGTGCAGGGTACAGGGTGCTGGGAGGGGTTTGGAGAAAGCAAGAAATTTGCAGGATGTGAATACCATAAGGGGTGGGAAGATGACATGAATACCCTTGAAAGCTTAAAGGCCAGGGAAGACTGGAAAGAGAAATGTGCTCTGGTTAAAAGGGGCAGGGACAACAGTGAGGACACCGGCTTCAGGGAAGGACAGAGCTCAGGGAGGTTGAGAAGAGGGAGTATTCCTGTGGGAGCTTGGCAAGGAACGATGACTGACTTTGAGTGGCCTCCCAGGCAGCAGACAGAAGGCTGGCAACTAGAACAACGACTCAGGAGGATCCCCGGTACACGCAGGCCAAGTGGGTAGAGCTGAAGGTCACAGGAAGGCTCCTGTGGTGGCATTTCAAGAGAGACTGAGAGTGGGTTGAGGTAAAATACCCCAGGATTTAATGCTGAGGAGGAAAAGCACCTCTCAGCCTCTGAGCCCTGTTCTTTTCAGTATAAACAAAACTAGAGAGTTGGCGGAGCTCTGGTGGCCTAGTAGTGAGGGCAATCCAAAGGCACTCAGTTCTAATCCTCCAGCTGCTCTGCAGGAGAAAGATGGACAATAAACGCTCATGGGATTTACTGCCTCTGAAAACCTGCTGGGAAGTTGGTTATGAGTTGATCCCAACTCAATATTAAACACTGACAACAACAGATGATTGGAACTAAAGGGCCTCTAAGTCCACTTCTAATCCAATACCCCATGCCAACTTTACTGTTGAGTAAACTGAGACCTTCCTCTGGTCACATAGCTGACCTCTATCTAAGGCACCTGTATTCTCCCCTGCAGTGTCAGAAACACACCCTCTATGAAGTACCAGCTCATTCCCTCCAAGTCTGTCCCCCTGGAAGAAAAATTGGGTGGCTGAAGGTGGGGAGAAAATAAATTTCCCAAAACCTAGGTGTTCTGACCTGCTTGGATATAGTAAAGTTTGCATTTCCACAGAAATTCACAGTTCATGTGCATCACTCCCCTGACCCTGATGATCCCCTTGGACAGGTGAGGAACTCACAGAAGCAAATGACTTGCTCAGGGCTGCTTGGCTTGTACTTAGCAAAGTTCAGTGAGGAAAATTCCACTTTTCAGCGTCTAACACCGAGTTCTGCAACTACTGGCTGTGAGGCCTGACTTGTCATTTTAGCACTCGGAACCTCTTCACTGGCTCTCCAGAACCTTGACACCACTTCACGTTGCTTACAAGCACTGCCACATGGCCCTGAGCCAGGTGCTGAGGTCACCAATATGAAGACCCCCCCAACCCCCCTTCACCCATGAGAAGAGAGAAAACAGGCAAGTGAACAACTGTGGAAGCCAGTAGGAAACATGCAGGAATCTGTGGGGGTTTTTTTTCCTTTTAGGGGTCCAGGAAGTCTCAAGAGACGTCTATTCAGAGAATTTCAGTGCACAAATCAGCTTCCTTTTCAAAAATCCCCACATCTAAGTGTCAGGATTCAAAACCAGGAAGTTATTTTGTTTTTTTTAAATGTACTTCACACAAAGATTTTTTATTCTACAGTCCTTTAAAAACAAACAACAAAACAAAACCAGCCTCATTACCTTCTTTCTCCAGTTCCCACTTCTGGATCGTTTGGAGCAGCACTGGTGTGCAGAATAGAACAAACACACCGGCCTTCTGTGGGCTGGGGCTGGACTCAGACTACTGACTGGTCTCAGCACTCACAGAGCATCATTGCTTCTCAGCACCACTCCCATTTCCCCACCTCTTGGCTCTTCCCACCTTGGGCTGTGGCAATTGCTTTGCTACCTGGACTGTAAATGGACAGTTATTATCACTGATTACTTCTGACCTGCCATAGGTCCTCGAGAGGCACAAAAGATCTATACGTGACTATATTCAGAACAGATCATCTGGGAGGCTGGATCTTATGAAGAAGAACGTGGCATCAGGATTGGAGGAAGATTCATCAATAACACATGTTATGCAGATGACACAACCTTGCTCACTGAGACTGAGGAGGACTTGAAGCATTTGTTGCAGAAGATGGAAGACTGCAGTTTTCAATATAGATTGCATCTCAACATCAAGAAAACTAAGATTCTCACCACCAGGCCAACTGGCAGCATCATGATAGATAGAGAAAAGATTGAGGTTGTTACTAATTTCATTTTGCTTGAATTCAAAATCAACACTTTCGGCATCCGCAGTCAGAAAATCAAAAGATGAATTGCTTTAGGAAACATTGATGTCAGGGACCATTCCAGAATGCTAAGAAGCAACAAGGTCAATCTAGAGACCAAGTTGTGCCATGGTTTTCTCAATTGCTTGTTATGCATCTGAGAGCTGGACAATGACTAATGAGAAGGATAACTGATGTCTTTGAGTTGTGCTGGAGAAGAGTCCTCAACATACCATGGATGGCCAAGAGAACAAACAAGTCTGTCCTGGAGAAGGTGAAGCCAGGTTGCTCCTCGGAAGCAAAGATTTTGAAGTTCCACTTCACATACTTTGGTTATGTTGCCAGAAGGGATCAGTCCTTGGAGAAGGACATCATTCTTGGAAGGGTGGAGGGTTAGCAAAGGAGAGGAAGACCTTGGGAGAGATGAATTGATATAGTGACTGTGGCAATGGGAACAGGTGTTTCAGAGACAGTGAGAGTGGCTTGGGATAGGACAGGGTTCACAGCTCTTGTTCATAGGGTCGCCATGTGGTATAGTATACCACTCGACAGCATATAAAAACAACAACAACAATCTAAAGGTTGGCAATTTGAATCCATCTAGTGACATCATGGAAGAAAAGCCTGGAAAATCTGCTTTTATTAAAACCACTGCCAAGAAAACTATGAACTGGCTCTCCACTATAACATGTGAGGTCATCATGAGTCAGTCACTCCATGGCAACTGGTTTGGTTTACTCTGCACTTTAGCACTCCATTGTGTTTGGATTATAGCAATAGAACAAAACAAGGGATTACTATGACAAAGCAGTTGCCAAGGGTCTAAAATGTTAAAGAGTAAGGATGTCACCTTGAGGACTAAGGTAAGCTTGATTCAAACTGCAGCAATTTCCATTTTTATTATGGTATTACAATTTTTAAGAATATTGAGTTTACCGTGGACTTCCAGGGGAATAAATAAATTTATCTTTTAAGAAGTGCTGCCAGGATGCTCCTTAAAGGCAAAGATGGTGAGAATTTGTCTCACATGCTTTGGGCATATTATTATGAGAGGCCAGATCCTAGAGAAGGACTTCATGCATGGTAGACGGTCAGCAGGAAGGACGAAGAGCCTCAATGAGATGTGTTGCTGCAGTGGCTGCCAGCTTAGCAATAACTGGGAGACTGACAGGATGGTGCAGGAGCCAGCAGTGTTTCATTCTATGACCTCATATGTGGGCATGATTAACTCCAGTGTCCATTTTGCAGATGAGAAAAACCAAGGCCCAGAACTTAGGTTTCAATCAGAGCTCTCTGACTGGAAACTAAGGGCTCCCAACCCATTTTACTCCTAGCAGGACTGCAGCCTCCTATATGGATCGAAGCTCAACAGCAAGAAAACAAATATTCTCACCACTGGACCAATTGGCAGCATCAGTATGGATGGTGAAGAGACTGAGATAGTCAAGTTTGTTTACCTGGCTCCACAGTCAATACTCTTAGTAACAGCAGCCAGGAAATCAAGAGACGAATCGCATTGGGAAAGTCAGCTGTGAGGGACCTCTCAAGAGTACTGAAGAGCAACGATGTCAGGCTGGAGACTAAGGTGCACCCGATCCAGGCTATTCGCAATTATGTGCTGTGCATCAGAGAGTTGGACATAGGGATGATAGAAAGAGAATTGATGCCTTTGAGCTGTGGTGCTGGAGAAGAGTGTTGAACATACCATGGACTGCTAGGAGAACAACAGTTTTGTCCTGGAGAAGGTGAAGCCAGTCTGCTCCTTGGAGTCAAGGATTCTGAAGCTACGTCTGACATACTTTGGGCATGTTGCAAGGAGGGACTGGTCCTTGGAGAGGGACATCATGTTTGGCAGAGTGGAGGGGCAGTGAAGGAGAGGAAGACCCTCGATGAGATGGATCGATTCTGTGACTGTAGTGGTGGGAATGAGTGCATTTGAGATGGCTAGGTTGGCACAGGATAGAAGGGAATTTAGAGCTCTTGTACATACATAGGGTCGCTATGATCAAAAGGGACTCGATGGCACATAACAACAACAGGATGCTTGCCAACTGCCCCAGTGGCCCAGTTGGCAGCATCATGATACCAGAAGAGATTGAGACTGTTAACAGCTTCAGCTTGCTTGGCTCCACAATAAACACTTGTGGTACCAGCAGCCAGGAAATCAAAAGACGAATTGCATTGGGAAAATCTGCTGTCAGGGACCTCTCCAGAGTACTGAAGAGAAATGTCAGTCTAGAGACTAAGATGCACCTGATTCAGACCATAGCCTTTGCAATTACTTGCTGTGCATCAAAGACTGGACAATGACTATGGATGATAGAAGAAGAATCAATGTCTTTGAGTTGTGGTGCTGGAGAAGAGTATTGAATATACTATGGACTGCTAGGAGAACAGATTCGTCCTGGAAAGGGTGAAACTAGGCTGCTCCTTGGAGGCAAGGATTTTGAAGTTCCATGTGACATACTTTGGGCATGTTGCAAAGAGGGAACCATTCCTTGGAGAGGGACATCATGCTTGGGAGGGTAGAGGGACGGCACAAGAGAGGAAGACTCTGGAAGAGCTAGATTGATTCAGCGACTGGCGTAATGGGGGTAGATGTGTTGGAAACAATGAAATTGGCTCAAGATAGAATAGGGTTCAGAGCTGTTGTACAAATGACTAGATGGTCCATACCAATAACTACAGGACGCTTGCTACTTCTTGCACAGGGAGGCTCAGAGTTGTAGTCTGCAATGTGGAGAGACGGGGTTGGGGGAGAGGACACAATGGTTAGTGTGGCATGGAGGCCACCATGAGAACCAAAGGGGCAGAGGTCCTCTCTTCCTGAGGCTCGGCGTCTTTCTCCCCAATGCACTGAGCCATACCTTAGCCAGTGGCTAGAACAGCGAACTGGTGAGAGGTGGAGAATCAGTCTCCAGGCCGAGCAAGGGAGGTGCAGGGGCCAGAGAAGAGTGATTTACAGAAAGAACACTCACCCTTTGCGCTGGGCGCCCCTATCCTGGCTCGCGTGGCACTTCCGATCTGGGCCAGGCCTCACGCCCCTCGGAGCCCCAGCCCCGCCCCCGGGCCTTGGCGTCCCCGTCCCGACCCGCTCCCGGCCCCGCCTAGCCCGGTGTGCCCACCCCCGGCCAGCCCCACCGCCCCCTGGCCCGGCTCCTGCCGAGTCCCGGAGCTTCATAGCGCGGGCGGACTGGCGGCCAGTCGGCACAGTGACGCTGGCGCTGCAGCCACTAGGCTCCCCCGCCTACAGCATCTGGAGCCCGGAACCAGCGGTTCAGGAGGCGACGCCGCACAGGGGGCTGGAGCAGGTCAGGCAGGAGCGGAAGACCGCGGAGGAGACGGCCAAGGAGGAGGCCCGCCGGGCGGCTCTCGGGCAGCCCACCGCGCCGCGCCGGTAGCCGGCCCTCTGCGCTCGGTCTCCCGCCCGGCCCGCGCCCCAGAGCAGCCACATGGCTCTGCTCCGCGCACTGCTCGCCTGCCTGCTGCCCCTGCATTGCGCGCTCTGCGCCGCGGCGGGCGGCCGAAACCCAGGTGCGTGCGGGCGCGCAGGGTCCAGGGGTGCACGCAGGACGCAGAGGCCCTGGGGAGCGTGACCGAGGAGGAGAGGGTTCCAGCGGGCGGGAGGCATGCTGGCGCTGAGGTCACTTTCCTTCTTCGCGTGCCACCAGTGCTGCCCAGGGTTTTCTCATCCCTTCCTGACACTGAGGGACAGAGAGATCCCGGACAGGGTTTGGAAAAGTGAGGTGGGAATGTTGAGCAGCTTTTTAGCGACCGTGTTTCTTTCAGTCTCAGTGTTACTCTCTACAGCTCTCTCTCAGTACCTGCTTCTCTCTTCTGTGTATCATTTCGTCTCCAACTTGGGTGCATTTTTGTGTGTTTGCCTGACAGACTAACTGCACCCAAGGGTGGCAGGTGGACACCCCATACCAAGGAACACAAGAGCACTCACCCTTATGCACAAAAGCACACGCACACACTTCCCTTCCGCCACCTGATCACAGGCTCACATACACACGCTCACACACACGCGCAGACACCCACACACTTTGCCCTAACCTTGCAGAGTGGGGTCACCCTGCCCCTACTGATGGCTCTGGACGTGGCAGGAAGCTCCATCTCTTTCCAGACAGGGTGCCTGCTGACTTCTGAGCTCTGTGCATGTACCAAAGAGGGTCCATTTTACAGTAATCTCATGGGTCTTCTGCTGGAATGAGTGAAAACAGGGAAGGATAAGACCCCCAGCCCATAACTACCTTGAGGCGATGTGATTGTTCAATCACATTGCTTCTGGGCTCTATCAGTGCTGTGAAGCAGGAGGTGATGTGGAAATGAAAATTCTTCTCCAACTCCTGTCAATGAATCACCAGTCCTGGAAGCCAGGGAACTGTCATTCCTGCCTGGCTGGCCATCTCAGGGAGAAGTGTGTGAGGACACTGGCGGCCACTGGAGTGCAGCCTGGAGCCTGGGGCCATGACCTCACACTCAATTCAGCCAGTAGGCAGGTCCCCTGTGCGCCTTCTTTTATTTTTGAAGATCTATATTTACCCATCTTGGGTCTGGGCCATGGAGAAAGCTCGGGCAACCTCTGTGCTGCTTTAAAAAGTTTTCTTTCTAAACTTGGAAAAACATAGAGCTGTGTCTTCCCTTCCTCTCTCTTCAGCTCCTCCTTTCTCTGAGGAGGCGTGTGCCCACTCCCATGGGTTTCTAGGTGTGTTTGTTTTGCCAGCTGCATTCTTGGGAACGTGGTGGGGGAGGGTCCTGCCCCTGGCAGGCTGGTGACTTCAGTCTCACTGGGAGGGATCTGGCTCTCCTCCTGCCCTGGGGGCTTTCATGGAATTTCACTTCTTTCCTAGGCACTGTTGTTAGAGTGACAGAGCTCTGTTTGCTATGTCCCTCCCTTTTTCTGCTAAAGTTTCAAAAGGAGTCCCTGAGCTGTGCAAATAATCATGTTGTACTAACCCAAAGGCTGGTGGTTTGAACCTACCGAGGAGTATCTCTGAAGAAAGGCCTGGCAGGTTGTCTCTTTAAAAGCCAAGTCCTTGAAAACTTTGTGGAGCCCAGGTCAGCTCTGCACGCATGCTGTCATTGTGTACCGTCGAGTCAGAACCAACTCATAACTGACCCGTGCACAGGTTTTCAGAGTCACTCAGCCTTCAGAGTTCCCATGAGGTCACCCTAATGTAACAGCATCATCTCCATGACAACTGATTTGGTTGTTTTGCATGTTTTTTGTTTGTTTGGTTTGTTTTTTTTAAAGTTTAAGATATCCTGAGGTTAGAGAGCACACGTTATGCCCATCAAGTATTTGAATACCACTCATCCAAGTGTAGGGAGCACTGGTGGCTTGGTGGTTAAGTGTCACATAGTCAACTCAAAGACATGTGGTTCAAATCCACCAGCTGCTTCTTGGGAGAAAGATGAAAAAGTCGCCCGTGTGATTTACAGCATCTGAAAACCCGCTGTAATGTCAGCTCCAAGTCAGTTCAACTCAATGGTATAACAGCAACAGCATCCAAGAGTAGAGCGCCATCCAGGGCTCAGGAAGCTCTGGAAGGAAGCTAGATGAACTTAGACTAAGGGGTCCATGCAGCAGACATTCAGATTGCTGGCTAAGAAGGGTTCCCAGTCTCCCGTTCCTTGGTATTCTGGGCTTCTCCTTACCTATGCATGCACTTCCCTGAAGTCACTCCTTGTTTACTTCCAACAGAACTACGCCTCTCTGGAAAGTTTCGTGACTACGGTGTGACAGTGCCCTGCAGCACAGATTCTCAGGGCCGCTTCCTCTCCCACGTGGTGTCTGGCTCAGCAGCAGCCTCAGCAAGAAGCACAGTGGTGGGCAGTGCACCTGCACCACTGTCACAGTCCAGACACCCCCGGGTGGCTCGCAGCCCCCCACGTCCTAATGGAAGGCCCCTACATCCTGGCAAGCTGGGACGCCACTCCCTTTACTTCAATGTCACTGTTTTTGGAGAGGAGCTCCACTTGCACCTGTGGCCCAACCGGCGGCTGGTGGTGCCAGGAGCCCCGGTGGAGTGGCAGGAGGACTTCCAGGAGCTGTCCCGGCAACCTTTGCAGCGGGAATGTGTCTACACCGGAGGCGTCACGGGCATGCCAGGGGCAGCTGTTGCCATCAGCAATTGCGACGGATTGGTAAGGGGAAAGCCTCTTGTCAAGCTGGGTTCTCCCACCCTCCCCACTCCCCCGTCCAGGCCCAGGCTGGCTGGGCCAGGCTCCATGGCCTCCTCCTTGGCTTCCCAGTGTTTGAGATTCCTGTGAATACGCTGTGGCCAGGGCCAAGTCAGGGACTGTGCTGCTTTCCAGAGAGAGCGCAGCCGATGCGGAGTAGATCAGGAGGGATGGCTCCTTTCTCTTGTCCATCTGTTCATCCATGTAACCAACCCATCCAGACCATGGTTTCCCTAGTTGACCTTTAAGGACCGACAAACCCAGGGCTTAGGAGGTGGACTCTGCTGGCTGACTACTGAGGTTTGCTAGATATGAGGACTTAAATGAGTTACTTAACCTCCCCTTGATTCATTCCTTTATGCACAAAATGACTATTCACTCTGCACATAAGTACGGCATGTGCCCGGCACTGTTCTAGGCACTGGGGACATGGCTGTGTCTGGGCAGGTGTGGTCCCTTCCCTCATGATAATGCTAAGAGGTTGGCCTGTCTGCGTTGTTGTTATTGTGTACCATCAAATTGGAACCAGCCCATAGCTGACCCTCTGGCAGGTTTTTCGGGGTAGTTCATCGCATGGGAGGAGATTGCCCATCTTTCTACTGTGGAGCAGCTGGTGGACTTGAACTGTGTGCCTTCGGAAGTGCAGCACAGCGTCTTGCCACTTGGCCACCAGAGCTCCCTCTGCATTGTTGTTGTTATGTGCCGTCGAGTCGTTTGCGACTCATAGCGACCCTATGCACAACAGCCCTAAACCCTGCTCTATCCTGCGCCAACCGCACTGCATCCGACACACCCATCCCGATTAACCCAGTCACCGAATCAATCCATCTCATAGAGGGTCTTCCCCTCCTGCGCTGTCCCTCCACCCTCCCAAGCATGATGTCCCTCTCCAAGGACCCGTTCCTCCTGGCAACATGTCCAAAGTATGTCAGACGAAGCCCCAGAATCCTTGCCTCCAAGGAGTAGCTTGGTTTAATCCTCTCCAAGATGAATCTGTTTGTATCAACTCTCGTTCTGTCCTCCCTAGTCATTGTCCAACTTTCTGATGCATAACAAGCGATTGGAAAGACCATGGCCTGTATCAGGCACACCTTAGTCTCCAGAGAGACACCGTTGCTCCTGAGTACTTTAGAGAGGTCCCTAACAGCAGACTTTCCCATCGTGATACTCTTTTTTATTTCCTGACTGCTGGTGCCAAGAGTGTTGACTGTGGAGACGAGCAAACTGAAGCTGTGAACAATCTCAATCTCTTCGCCATCCATCCTGATGCTGCCAATTGGTCCAGTGGTGAGAATCTTTGTCTTCTTGACATTGAGCCTCAGTCCATACTGATGGCTGCAGTCCTTGACCCTCTGCAGCAAGTGCATGAGGTCCTCCTCAGTTTCAGCAAGCAGGGTTGTGTCATCTGCATAATGCAGATTGTTAATAGATCTTCCACCAATCCTGATGCCACAATTCTCCTCATAGAGCCCAGCCTCCCAGATAATCTTCTCTGCATACATGTTGAAAAGGTATGGAGACAGGATGCATCCCTGGCGTACACCCTTCCCAATTTTGAACCATGCAGTGTTACCCTGCTCTGTTCTGACTACTGCCTCTTGGTCCAAGTATAGGTTTCGCATTAGAATGATCAAGTGTTCTGGGATTCCCATTCTTCTCAGAGTCAGCCACAGTTTGTTATGATCCACACAGTCAAATGCCTTTTCATAATCAATGAAACACAGATAGACATTCTTCTGGTATTCTCTGCTTTCAGCTAAGATCCATCTAACATCAGCAACAATATCCCTAGTACCATGACCCCTTCTAAACCCAGCCTGGACTTCCGGCAATTCTCTGCTGATGTGCTGTTCTAATCGTTTTTGGATTAGAACGGATCTGACTGGTACAGGAGGAGATTGTTCCGCCTTCTCAGCAGAGCATCTGGTGGATTTGAACCGTGCACCTCTGAGATTATAGTGCAGCTTCTTGCCACTAGGCTACCAGAGCTCCCTCTGCATTAGGCACTGTTATTCTCACCATCACTTTCTTCCTGGGAACTAATTTGTGTCAGAGCCAGCTCAAAAGTGACTCACCAGCATGTTTTCAGAACCAGCATTTTCTCCCATGGATCTTTCCCCCCAAAGCCTGCTGGCTTTCTGGCTACTCTGATTTTCCCTATCTTGGCACTTCCCCTGTCTCCACAATGCTGGGATTGCCCCCCACCCAGGCCAGTTGGCTCTGGATTGCAAACCAGAAAGCCACGGGGTGGGTTCTCGCCTTCACTTTCAGCTCTCACTGAGCTGCCTTCTGTTTGCTGCTGGTTTTCAGTGAGGGAGACCAGGCCCCCAGGATTCAGCACGGCAGCCCCTCAGCCTCAGTGGGCAGCTCTTCATGGCTCTCTACTTTGTCAGTGACAGCAGTTATGCACCAGTGTGTCCCAAACAAGGATCTGCCTACCCTCTGACCTTTAGCTTTAAGAAGGGTGAGTTAGACAGGATGGCTAAGGGGATGGGTTCTCTCTCACTGGGATAGGAGGGCCTTCTCACTATCTCCATCCTCCAGAGGCATCTTCCTGATGACCTTTGTCACCACCTTTGTCTCGGCTAGCATTTTGGGTGTTTCGTGGTAGAATGCTTGCCTTTCGTCCACGGGGCTCAAGTATGGCTGCCAGCCAATGCACCTCAGGTGTAGCCACTACTCATTTGTCAGTAAAGGCTTGTGTGTTCTTGGATGCTAAGAGTTTTAGAGGAGCTTCCTTACTAAGAAAGACTAGGAAGAAAGACATGGCAATCTATTTCAATCTGAAATCAATCAATGAAAGTTCAGTGCACCATAATGATCCAATCATCTGCTGATCTCAGGGCAGGCAATGGGCAGCATTTTGTTCTGTTGTCCAGGGTGTCGATGGCCGATGTGACAGAATCTAACAATAACAAGGAAAAATTTTAGACATATTCATCCCATTCATCTCCCCACCATGAAATTGTACTACCAGCATCCCAATCTCTGCCTTTGCTTTCACATGGCCCTTTCCCTCTATGTTTGCTTCTTTTTGTGTCTCTTCTCCTCTTTCTATTAGGACATTGGACATACAGATTAGGCCTCATTCGATTCCAATGTTGCTTCATATTGTTGTTTACCTTAGAGTTGGAACAGACCCATAGCTAACCCTCTGGCAGGTTTTCAGAGGCAGTTAATCACAAAGATAAGACTGCCCATCCTTCTCCCACAGAGCAGCTGGAGGCCTTGAACCGTGTGCCTTCGGGATTGCAGTGCAGGTTCGTGCCACTAGGCCACCGGAACGCCCTAGCTTCATATTATCACACTTTTAGAAAGCTATTTCCAAACAAGATCACCTTCCCAGGCCCCAAGGATTAGGACTTCCACATTATCTTTTAGGGAGCAAATTAAAGTTGTAATACCCCTGCTTCATAGCAAGAAAAGTTTCTTCCTCCTCGGCAGAGCGAGACACTCACTTGTAGTTTTAGCATCTACTTGATTGGTTTGTTGGAGCACAGTGGACTCTCAGCAAATTAGAGTGGTGATGGTTTTTGTGTCGAAAGTGGTAATATTTGAATGGGCCCTTGATGGATGAATGGAAATTTGTTGGGGGCAGAGGGTGGGACGTAACTCCTTCCAGGAGGAAACCTAGAGCCAGGAGTTGATGTTAGAACTGAGGACACTGTGGCTGGGTGCCATCGAGTTGACTGCGACCCACAGTGACCCCATGAGCAACAAGTCTGAACTTTGCCCACCTGCCTGGTGGCGTGCTCACCGTGTCTGACATGCATTGCTGCGGTCACTGTGTTGGTCTGTCGAGTTGGGAGTCTTCCTCTCTTTCTCTGACCCCTTCACCTTCCCCAGAATGATATCCTTTTCAAAGGACTGGCCCCTCCTATTCTGAGGATGGAGCATCTTAAAAATGCAACCCAAAAGAAGTGCTAGGCAGGTTGGGCTAGCTGACTTTGAGGGAAAGGAAGACAATACGAGTCAAGGATGGGCCAGCCAGCTCTAGTTAAAGGGGCTGGACTGACAGTTTTGAGACATTTTGCATGGCTGGGTGACCCTGTGTAAGTTCCTCTCTCTCTGTGGGCACTTGCATCCTTGGTGCCTGGAGGAGGCTGGCCTGGATGAAGTCAGGCCTTTTCCAGCTCTGAACTGTCTATGACCAAGCCCAGATGGGGGAGTTTGAAACCTGGGCCCTATAACTGGACTCTTCCCTTTTTTGATGGCTATGGGGGATCTGCTGGTGCTAGGCCTAGGCAGGGCTGCAGAGGCAGGAAGAGAGGAGAACATTCCTGTGTGAGATTCATGCTGAACAAGCCCAGCTCTCTGGACTAGTTTGTTGCTACCTGGCTTCGCAGCACTCTGGTGAGAGAGAAGTGCCATGTCTAAATGGGTGGCTCCGTCTCCATTCCCAACTGGAACCTGCAGTGATGGGGAGAGACTTGGTACTCCCTTTCTCCCGTCTTACAGAGCCCTTCGCCCTTGGTTCCCTGAGATGCTGGGGAATGTTATATACACTGTAGTTAGTTCATGCCTGAAAGTGGTTTCCCCTCCCACCCACTTTTCTGGAGAGCCTTTGTGTATCACAGCTGGTGGTGGTTGGCGGGGAGTGAATCCCAGGAATGAGGAAGTAAGAGTCCTTGCCCTGGATAAGTTCCTAGACTAATGGGGTCCCAGACACAGAAGCAGACAGGCTGCAATCCTGTTTAGGTACCATGGCGAGACCAATTAATTTTGACCAGAGCACCTGGGAAGGCTCCCTGGAAGAGGCAGTATTAGCTCAAGACTAAACAAAATAAATCTAAAGGAGAAGTTTGGGGCTTCTGGCCAGTGGAGAGAACATCTGACCCTGGCAGGCTTGAGGATTTTGAGAACCAGAAATAAAGGATGTGGCAGGAGGCCTGGTTCTATTCCCCAGATTTCTCCTCTGGGATTAGCAGCAGCTGCGGTGGGATGCTATCTGGCCTGAGAATCCCCAGATCGGGTAACCCAGTGGGTTACCTCTTCACAGAGCCTTCTTTCTCTAGGGTGCCCTGTCAGTCAAGCCAGAGCTCTTCCCCTTACCTGTGACACCCTCTCAGGTCCACTGTCTGAGTGCCTGTGGGCAGAGGGGGGCCTGGGTCTTCTTGAAGTGTCAGCCCCTCTGCCAGTGTCTGTGGCCCTGGATTCCTGGGAAGAACATGGGCACTGAGAACGGAGTCAGTTCTCTGTGGGTTCTGGAGGGGTATGGGGCACAGGGTTCAAGAACGTGGTCCTTACTCCCAGGTGAGATGGTGAGGCTCCTCTACCACCCAGACCACAGCCTCCTGCAGGCCTGCTCTGTGCCACTTTGCCTCCTGGTGCCCTGATCAGGCTGTCCCTGCAGTGGCGGGATCCAGTATTTTGAGTCACGAATCGGCCTGGTGCAGGAGCAGCCACACTAGTAAGATTTGTCAGCATCTGGTTCTGCTTTCTCCTCGGCAGATCCCACATTTTGATGAGTTACATCACATGGAGCCCTGGCAGGCTGTGTGGAGGGCAGGGGCAGGGGCCACCAATTCTTCGAGCTCTATTCTTCTGTCTCTAGAATGGGTCACCTTATAAGGGCTAGAGGCTGACAGCTTAAGGGTATGGCATTTCTCTCTGGGGTGATCATATGTTCTTAAATTCATTGTAGTGGTAGCTGCACGACTCTGAATACACTAAATCCATTAAGTGGTTCACATTAAATGAGTTAATTGTATTACGTGTGAACTAGATCTCAGTAAAGGGAAGGGCAGAGGGTCGGCGAAGGAGAGGAAGACCCTTGACCATGTGAATTGACATGGTGACGGCTACAACGGGCTCTTGTTTGTCAGGAAGTGTGAGAATGGTGCAGGATAGAACAGGGTTCAGTCTTCTGTTCATAGAGTTGCTGTTAGTCGTACTGACCCAACAGCACCTAACAGCAACAGCAAATAAAGCCATTACCAAAAAATAAGAAAAACGACAAAACAGAAGATGAGATCTCAAGACTTGCCTGTGAAGGTTACTTCAGTGCATTTTCAGAGGCTGTAAATAGCATGGGAAGAGAGTGCCCATCTTTCTCTCTTGGAGCAGGTGGTGGTTTTGAACTGCCTGCCTTTGGATTGGCAGTGCAGCTCCTTACCCACTCAGCAATCGGAGCTACTTTACAGACATAATGTGCTGGAAAAGACATGTAATTGTGAGGAGACCAGCATGGGTCAAGGAGAGCTGCTTTGCGACTTTCTGTGGTCTCGAAAACTCTCTGTGCATAGATTCCTCATCTGCAGGAAAACAGAAGAGCAACTGACTAGGGGTGTTTCGGAGAATTAAATGTGTTACTATAAAGTGCAGGTTTGCTGGAGGATGGGGCCTTGAAAATTGGGGACTACTTTATTGAGTTCTGGAGGCCTGTTGTTGTTGATTACCATTGAGTTGAACCCAGAGCTGACCCTTTGGTGGGTTTTCAGAGGCAGTTTAATTGCACAGGAGGAAATGGCCCATCTTTCTCCTAGGGAGCAACAGGTGGTTTCGAACCATGTGCCTTTGGGATTGCAGTGCAGCTTCTTGCCTCTAGGCCACCAGTGGTAAGAAGTTGTTCTGCTAATCCAAAAGCATGCAGTTCAAACTCACCATTTACTCTGTGGGAGAAAGGTAAACTCCTCCCATGCAATTTACTGCCTCTCTAGCTATGAGTGGTTCCAACTCCACAGTACACAATAACTATCAGTAGTAAACCACAGTGATAAATAATGAAAATATTGTCAGAGTCCTTCCTACTGAAGGGATACATGGCTCACTGTGTTGTAATTACCCTGAGGAAGGCTTCAAAGATTATGTCCAGGAGCTGAGGCTACCTCTGGAGCCTCGCGTGGCCAAAGGCTTTTCCCCTCTGCCTCTTTTACAGAATGCTTGTGCATGAGAGAGTGAGTATTAGTTACCATGTGGTCTGCAATAATTCTAGATGCCTTCCAGAATAGCAGAAAGCCAAATGGACCATCTGCTAAGAATCATGGGTGGTTGTCCCAGGCCACACCCTGGGATGTGGGGATGAACCTCACGTCTTCATGCCCATAGAGAAGGGTTGAAAGGAAAAGCTGACGTCCTCATAAGAAAGCACATAACAACACAAACCACACAGTGCTTTTGGGGAATGCAAGAAAGCACGATGAACTCAGTGGATAGTCACAGAATGAAAGGTCTTAGGAAAGTTCCCTGGAGAGGGGGCATTTGGGATAGGTTTCAAAGGATCAATAGGAGTTTTTCCAAGACAAATGATAAAAAACATGAACATTAAAAGTTTTTTTTTTAATTATAGTATAAGAAGTATAGCAAAATTTGTCATTTTGTCCATTTTCAATGACATTAATTACACTCACAATGTTGTGTGATCATAACCTCTGTCTAATTCCAAAACGTTTTCATCACCTCAAAAAGGAACTGGGTACCCGTTAAGCAATAACCCTCTACTCTTTTCTTCCTCTAATCCCCGGTAACCACAAATCTACTTAGGTTTCTATGCAGTTGCATATTTCAGATATTTCATGCAATATTTGTCTTTTTGTGCCTGGCCTATTTAGCTCAGCATAATATTTTCAAGGTTCATGCATGTTGCATTATGTGACAAGCTTCATTTCCGTTTACAGCTGAAATAATACTCCATTGTATGGCTATGTAATATTTTGCTTATCTGTTTTTTGATGGGCACTTGAGACAGTGAAGGACAGTGAAAAGGTATTGATGATAATGCTATTAGATGCCTAGTGAATGCTACTAGATACCTATCTATCTATCTGAGTATCTGCTTTGAGTTCTTTGGGGTGGCTGCCATTGTTCGATTATGTGGTGATCCTATGGTTAACTTTTTGAGGATCCGCCATATTTTTTCCTTCAGTGGCTGAACCATATTATATATATGCCCATAGCAATGCGTGGGAGTTCCTGTTTCTCCACATCCTTGCCAATATTTGCTATTTTCCCAGTTCTGATCCTCCTCTTGGCTGTGAAATGGTATCTCACTATGATTTTGATCTGCATCTCTTCAGTGATTAATGACGTTGCATCTTTTCCCCCCATGCTCTTTGCACGTGTCTATCTTCTTTGGAGCAATGCCTAGTCAAGTTCACTTTTTTTAATTGAGTAAATTGTCTTTCTGGTTTATGAGTTACATTTTGCAGGAAGGAGAATTGTACATCTTCTAGCATGTAGGAAATGGCAAGTCGTCCCACCTCCCCATGGAAAGAAAACCAAAAGTCCAAGTTCACAGACATCAATTTGGACCACAGTGACCCTGGAGGACAGTGTAGAACTGCCCGCAGGGTATCCAAGGCTGAAAATCACCACAGAAGCAAACTGCTCACCCTTCCATGAGCATGACCTGTTTTCATATATTTTCAACGAGCCACTGGTGGATCCAAGCCATTGATGATTAGATGCTGAATATTTTGACAGCTTCAGTACCAGGGCTCCTTCATGGGAGAGGAAGGAACAGCAAAAATGTCTGAGAAATTGGTCTCATCTGGGAGCTTCGGCTTGCTCTGGGGTCCTGGGAAGGCACAGGAGGTGTGTGAGCAGTATCACTGATGAAACATTTAGGACTCACCTTTAGAGGGGCCTGAGGTCCACATCTGCATCTTTTCAGCGCAGTGCATGAGGAGAGACATCACATCTGTCACTCTTCCCCTGGCTGATTGTTCATCTGCTGCTAGGTCAGGATGGCATGCACACCCCTGGGGCCCTGCTGTCCTCTGGCAGGTCTTTCAGAACAGCTGTGGCCAGGGCCATGGGATGAGGATGCTTGCCTCTGCCCTCAGCATTCCTGTCACGGGCATGTTTGTGTCTGCAGTGTTCCCACCCTTCCATGAGTGTGACCTGGTTTCATATATTTCCTATTCATATAACCCACCTTTCCTTGAGAAATCATGGTTCAAGACTCTCTCTCTCTGAGTCTACTTTATAAAACATAAGCTTATAGAATGAAAGTAAGGGATTGCTGGGAAGAAAGGGTAACTACCAAGACCCAAAGTGACCTGTGAGGGTGACCAGGGGTCTGAGTGGGGAAAGTGGCCTGCAGCTCCCTTTTGTTCTTCATACAGTGCTTCCTCCATAACCCCTCTTAACTGTGGGGGATGTCAGGCTTTGGAGGTGGTGGTGCCAGTAGTGGTCAGGACAGGAATCTCTGACCTTAAAAATTCCAGGAGGCCAGTTGACCAGGTTTCTCTGGAGAGACAGCTGCCGAAAGGGTCCTTATCCCCTTGGTAACCAAATGGCTGTATCAGGCACTCACAAACCAGCCTGGAGCTGGAGGACTAAAAACAACAGCTTCTTTCTCAAGACTCTATGGTTTCGCTGGTGTCTCAGAGCTGTGTCTGTTCAGCTGGAGGATTGGCTGACTTGGCAGGTCCAAGCTGGTCTCATTCACAGGTTTTGCCATTGATGCTGGCTGTTGGATGGGCATCCTTGCTTTCTCTCCATGCAACGTCTCCTTCTCCAGTCGGCAAGTCAGGCTTCTGCTGTAGTGATTCTCAGGATAACATTCCCATGAGGCAAAGATGGAAGCTGCAGGGTCCTTCAAGGGCTGTTGTTGTTGTGTGCCATCAAGTTAGAACCAACTTGTAGCTGACTGTCCAGGGGCTGTAAATTGCAAAGGAAGAGATTGTGCATACTTTTCCCTTGGAGCAGCTGGAGGATTTGAACCTCGTTCCTTTGGGTTGGCAGTATAGTTCTTTACCACTAGGCCATGAGAGCTCTGCCCATGCTATTATTGTAGTTAGGTGCCATAGACTTCAACTTATAGTGACAGCTCGGAGCAGTAGCAGATCTAACCTCACTGATCCTGTGCCATCCTCACAATTTTCCCCTGAGCTTAGCCTTGGAAGTTGCATAATGTCTACTGCATTCTGTTGATCATAGAAAGTCATGAGCCAGATTAAACGTTTTAAAGGACTTCAAAATGGCTCAAATGAGTCAGTTACTGCCAATGTAAACAAGGCCTGTGTGTGAGGCCTCACATTCAAATCCTTTGACCATGGTATTTTGACTTAGCAGGAGACAAACATGGAGTCCTGGTGATGAATCATGTTAAATGTTGGTCTGCTAAACAAAACATTGGTGATTTGAATCCACCAGCAGTCCATGAGGGAGTCCTGAGGTGCACAGCTAACACAAAGGTTAGACTCCTTGGTGACTGCAGGAGAAAGATGGGCAGGCTCCTCCCATGTGATTCACTGCCTCTGAAAACCCGCTGAAGGGACAAGCTGTGAGTCGGTTCAGCCTTGGAAACAAAATAGAACATCAGCTATGTTTCAACTTGATGACAATGAATTTTTGAGTGAGAGTTTCCTCATCTGTGAAGTAATGTGTATCTCCCTTGTGGTTTTATTGGTTAAAAATCGTATACTGGAGAGACATTATGCTAGGACTGGAGAGCATTATGCTGAGTGAACTAACTCAGTCCCTCAAGGACAAATATTGTATAAAACCATTATTATAGAATGAGTATAAGGATCCAAGGGGGTGGGGGAGGGTGGAAGCAGAGGGATGAGGATGTGTACGGGGAGGGGGGATTAATCATGGGGTGGTACAATTTGACGGGTGGGGGTGAGGGAAATTGGAAGAATATGTTCTGGAAAACAATGTATTCCAATTTTGTAAATAAACTTGTATAATAATAAAAAGAAAGAAAATCCATGGTAGAGGCTGAAAAAAAAATCATGTGCTTAAAGTACTGTCACAGTGCCTGGAACAATAATGAGACGTTATTATGAAAAGATGCTCTGGTGGCATAGTGTGTAATTGGTTGCGCTTCTAACCAAAGGATCAGGGTTTGAAGCCACCAGATGCTACTCCATGGGCTAAAGAGGGACTGTCTCCTCCTCAGATTTAAAGCCCAGGAAACCCGATGGAAGGTCACCAGGAGTCAGGATCGACTCCCTGGCAGTGGAGTCTTGGGTTAGGGAGCTCTGATGGTGGTAAGGAATTACAGGGTCAACCTAAACAAATGCGGTTCAGATCCATCAGCTGCTGCACAAGAGATAGATGGGCAGTCTCCTCCCATGTGATTTACTGCCTCTGAAAACCTGCTGGAGGGACAGCTGTGAGTCAGTTCTGATGGTACACAACAATAGAAACATTCTTATTACAATTGTTGTTGCTGATTTCTTGACATAAATAAGGGTCTAGGGCCTGCCTTGGGCAAGTTTGTTTCCCCGATAGTGGTTGGCCGCAGTAATGCTCTCACTCTTGCTCCCTGGAAGGCCCCATCCTGTCGGGGCCTCCGTCTGTCTGCACGGAGTCTGAGGTCTGGATCTTAGGTGCTTTTCCAGTCACCAAAGCCTTGTGGGCCCCATAGGCCCTGCTTTGCTGTCTGCCCTGGATTCAGAACTAATTTATGACATGGAGTAAGAGCCAGACGTCACCTCATAGCTGGGGCTCTGGGGCAGGACCTTCCTTTCCAGCAAGTTCCAGTGTGGGGGCTCCCCAGGCTGGCTCTATTCTTCCTCTGAATCTTCAGGGGTGGCTGCAGGGAGGCGACTTGTGGGCTCCCCTGGGACTGTTGAGTGGGATGGGGGTTCTGCCATCTCTCCATCTGCCTCCCAGATGCAGCGTGAGAATTTTCTTGCTCCCTGGCCTCTGCGGTGGAAAGTTCTCAAACCACCTCCAGGCCGAGCATTCTGTTCTCTGCATGTGATGTGAGCCTGACCTCGCCTGGAGCCCTGAGAGATGATGATGATGATGATGATGATGATATTCACTGACCCGCTTCATTTCTGGCAGACCACATAGCTCCCTATCAGCACGAGTCTAGCAGCTTCAGATCATCTCACGTTATGAAGACTTCCAGTCCTGGCTCTCATTTAACAATTTGCCATGTGTTTGGTCTCAATGGTGGACAGATGTGGCTGGAAGAAACCTCCTGGGTCATTTCAATTTTCAGAAAAGGAAACTGAGAGGCAGAGAGAGGAGAACTTCCCCCAGGCCATGCAGTGGAAGGTCTCTGGTGCCCAGTGCTGTGCTTCTCCCAGGAGCCCACCTGGCTTCTCCTGAGTCAGGTGTAAAGGACCGTGGTCCGTGGGGATACCAGTGGATATCTCTGCTGTTAACTGGAAGATCTGCACTTGTAATCCATTCAACCACACTTCCGAAGAAAGGCCTGTGATCTACTTCCACAAAATCAACCATTTAAAAATCTTTGGAGCAATTCTGCTCTGAGCCCTGTGAGTTGGAATTGACTCCTAGGCAGTTTAGCCTGTAAGGAGTTGCAATGCTAACCCAAAGGCTGAACCTCTCTAGAAGTTCAAGTTCACCAACAGCTCTACAGAAGAAAGATGGACAAGTTCCTACTGTGTGATTTTAACCTCAGGAACCTGCTGGAGGGTCAGCTGTGAGAGCCTTCCACCCAACTCATTGGCAATGAGTTCTTATTTTACAAATAAATAAGACCGGTTATAAATAAGGACACAGGGTGTGATGGCCATGGTGATAGGCAAGATGATGCAAGATGATGTTGTTGGTACGTGCCATCAAGTCTCTTATGACTCATAGTGACCCTATGCATAATACCTCTGAACCCTGCTCTATCCTGAGCCAGTCTCACTATTTCTGACACACCCACCCTCATTACCCCAACTACTATGCCAATTCATCTCCTCCAGGGTCTTCCTCTTTTACACTGGTCCTCTATCCTTCCAAGCATCATATCCTTCTCCAAGTACTGGTCCCTCTGGGCAGCATGCCAAAAGTATGTCAGACGGAGCTTCAAAATTTTGCCTCCAAGAATCAACTTGTTTTCACCCTCTCCAGGGAAGACCTGTTAGTTCTCTTGGTGGTCCATGGTATGTTTGAGACTCTTCTCCACCACCACAACTCAAAGACATCAATCCTTCTTCTGTCACTCTTAGTCACTGTCCAGCTTTCTGATGCATAGCAAGTAATTGCAAAGACCATGGCCTGAATCAGATGCACCTTAACCTCTAGACTGACATCATTGCTCATCTGCACTCTGGAGAGGTCCCTGATAGCAGATTTTCCTAATGCAATTCACCTTTTAATTTCCTGGCTGCTGGTGCCAAGAGTGTTGATTGTGGAGTCAAGCAAGCTAAAATTGTTAAAAATCTCAATCTCTTCTCTATCTATCATTGTGCTGTCAATTGACCTGATACAGGATAGTCATGACAATAGTTTCCGAGTGATGAATGGTAAAAGCAGTAGCTCCATGTTTACTCTCCTTCTATTTCTCTGTGTGTGTGTGAGTGCTCAAGCGTGAATGCACACGTGTATGTGTGTGTGTGTGTGTGTGTGTGTGTGTGAGAGAGAGAGAGAGAGAAGGAGAGAGAG
>NW_006399824.1:2395188-2432659 GCF_000299155.1 Elephantulus edwardii | reverse complement strand
TGTGTGTGTGTGTGTGTGTGTGTGTGTGTGTGTGTGTGTGTTTGAGAATGAGAGAGAAAAGACTTCACTCATGGAGTTTTTGGATATGCTCAGCTTTTGCTTGTCATTCTTATCTCTAAAACTTGGAAGCTAACTTAAAACCCCAATGAACAGTTAGTGGGAATTGAAAGTCAAAGAGAACCTTTTGTCACATGTCCCACGTCACATTGTCGCTACTTTTTCAATTTTCAAAATATTTGGGGTGGAGTACTGTTATGTACAGATGACTTGTCATAAAGCATCAAAACAAAAGCTCCCCAGGTGTCTGATTTCCCTCTGCTTTCAGTATGTAGCTGACAGGGCAACAGGAGTCCCCAGCAGAGACTAAGCTGAAGGTGAGGTGATTTGTCAGGATATAGTCAGACCTCAGTGAAACTCTTTTGCAAGTGTATTTCTTGAAGCCCTTTTGTCAGCTGTTGCACTTTTGTCCACCAAATATTTATGTCTTTGATCTGAACAGAAAAGACCCCCCTCCCACCTGAGTAGGGCCACTTAGAGCCCACAACCTAGATTCCTGTCTGCCGCTCAAAGCTGGCAGGAGCCTGTGCTCAGAAGTCTGGCAAGCCACTGGTCTGGACATGCTGAGACTTTGATCTTTGTCACCTCATAATTCATGTTCCCTAGAAGGGGAGACTGGGTAAGCACGCTGCCCCTAATCGGCCACCACATTTTGTTGGAAAGCAAATCTCTAAGGGAGTTTGGTGCTGGAGGTTTGACCCAGCAGCTATTGCTTTAAGGTGGCTTTGTTCGGAAGGCTATCCCAGGGCTCAGAGGAGTGCTTGTCCTCCTGCTGCTCCTGGCTAGAAGATGGGCAGACAGACCTGGAAGGGGAGCGCTGGAAACAGATGCGAGAGCCGCTCTGGCTGGCTGAGCTGAGCCAGGGGCGTTCTGGGGAGCTCACAGCTGGAGCAAAGGAGGGGAGCCTGTGACATGTGGGGCAGTGGATGGAGTAGACAGGGCTGGAGGTTTTGTTGCTGATTGCCTAAGTTTCCTAGTCTACTACGATGCAATACTGTAAAGTAGGTGATTTTACATAAGATAAATCCATTGTCTTGCTCTTTGACGCTAGAAATCCACTGTAGGACATTGGGTAGGTCGATTCCATCTGAGGGTTCTGAGGCTAGACCTTTTCAATTTCCTCTCCTCGCTTCTGGTTATTATTAGCTGCTGCCAAATAACTCAAACTCACAGTGACCTCCTGTGCAATGGAACAGAGAGCTGTCTAGTCCCAGGCCATACCCATGCTTGGTTGGGTATCAGACCCTTGTGATTCATATATTTTTGTAGATTGATTTCAAAAGTAGATAACCAGACCTTTCTTCCTAGTCTATATTATTCTGTAAACTTGGCTGAAATCTGCTCAATATCTTAGCAATATGCCAGCCTCAGCTGACAGGCGGTAGTGGTACACATGCTGCATTGACTGATCCACTCCGCTGTCTCAACAGTCCTGTTAGAATCCAAGTCACCTTGTGATTCTCCTGCTCCGCAGCCTCCAGAGGTCCCTACCTCGCTTGGGCAGAAGCCGACCAGGCCCTGGCAATCATCCTTCCTCACTGCCCCACTCCTGACGCCTCCCCTGGATCTGAGACAATTCAGGACTTGTTACCCCTCACCTTCAAGCCTTTGTCCAAATGCCACCTTCATGTGACATCTTAGCCCTAGGGGATGGCGTGGGGGCGGCAGATTTTCATCTTGCCTCACTCACTGCAGGAATTCATCTAGTCCCTGACTTTAGACATTTAAGATGTCAACCTCCAGTTCCCTTCCTTTTCCTGTTTAGTTTTTCTTGGTGGCACACTGAGCTTCTACTCATTTTTTGTCAGACTCACCTTTCAACAGAACACTAGCTCCCCAGGAGGCAGAATTGCTCAGCATTGAGAACAGGGCTTATTTAAGAATTTTCTGATGAATGGGGGAAAAGTGTATGGTGTTGCAGGCCAAGGTTTACCAGTTGCCAGGTGCTGTACAGTTGGTTGAGACTCCTGGACACCCTGCATGTGTCAGAACGGAGCTGTGCCCTCTTAAGTCTCTCAGAAGAAAAGGAGTCTCGGTGGTGTGGTACTTTACACGTTGCGCTGTTTATCGAAAGATCAGCAATTTGAATCCAGCAACGCTCATGGAGAGGAAGATGGGCAGTCTTCTCTCCTAAAGATTTCCAGCTTTGGAGACCCAATAGTAGGTCACTCTAAGTCAGAATTGACTTCAGGACAGTGAGAAGCAGATTGCCAAGTCTTTTCATTTGTAGATTTTAATTATCGACCTTTTTGGTTAGTAGCTCAGCACATTAACCATTTACATTGGCAAATAAGCAAACAAAAAACCCAAAAAATAACCAAACAAACAAAACCCAGAACACAGAAACCCTCAAACCAAGCCCACTGATGTTGAGTTGATTCTGACTTATAACAACCTTGTAACATGGAGTAGAAATGCCCCTGGGGTTTCCAAGGCTGTTTGGCTTTATGGAAACACACTGCCACATTTTTTTCTCCTATAGAGTGGTTGATATGCTTGAACTACTGACCTTTTGGGTCACAGCTGAGCTTTTAACTTCTGTGCCATCAGGGTTTTTAATCTCAAGCTAAATGACAGAACCATATGTAAGCATGTGACATGAGTCGGAAGCTGATCTATTCTGCTTTGTTCTATATTTTTCTTACTAAAAACAATTTTGGTTGCTTTGCATACAAAATTCACATACCTTGTGTTTCATTCATGTACACTGTGCTTCATAAATTCCTCCATTCACATTGCGTTTCGTGTGATCATTCCCATATACTGTGTTTTCTTTCTCTTGTGCTTCTCCAACTTCAGACCTTCCGAGGGGAGCTCTCCAGGATCCCATTCCTTCACATCCCTCATTTACCTCTCAGTACAGACTTGCCCTGGGTCAGACCCATACAGAGCATCTGACCTGCTTGATCTGATTTGAAGAAGGAAAGTTTGAAAGCCACGTCAGTGTCTCCAGGCCAAGATGCTTAGGAATTGTGTGAAATGGCCTCTGCAGGGGGGATCTGGCTGGACCTGGGCCCTGGGGCCCTCTCTTGGACTGCCTTCAGTCATGGGAGGGCTAGAGGCCCCTCTTCCCTGTGTGCTTCTGCTGTCTGCTCATTGCATCTGAGTGATTGGTTCCAACTGCAGTGTCTTCCTCAGTTCAGAAGCTGCCTCTCAGCTCGGGCCTGGCAGCCTGCACTGCCTCCTGGCGCTCAAGAGCTGTTTCCTGTCTCTTTGTCCTGAAGCCACTGACCTCAGCCAGGACTTGGGGCCAAGTAGCCTTCCAGCCCCGAGCCTGGTGGCCTGGAGTGTTGGTAACAGAGGGAAAGCCTTTGGAGCCGCGTGGCTCTGGGCACTGAGGAGTGGAAACTGAGGAGTGGCTGCAGGTCTGCCAAGAGCTGCCTGGACTCTGGCTGAGCTCAGGGTGGGGGGGTTTGTGGCCGAAGCGTGTCTCTGAGCACCTGCAGCAGGAGGCCCTGCTGTCCTGGGCCACTGCCTCTGGGAGGGAGGGGAGATGTCGTTAGGTGCCTTCGAGTCAGGCACCACTCAGTGACCCTGTGAACAGCTGACCTGACCCTTGCCCTATCCTATGCCATTCCCATCATCTCCAACATACCTGAGCCTATTGCTGAAATCGCTGTGTCAATCCATCTTGTTGAGGGGCTTCCTGTCCTTCGCTGACCCACCATCTTTCCAAGCCTTGAGGTCCCTTTCCATGGAATAGCCTCACATGGTTATGTGTCCATAGTATGAAAGACAAAGCCTAGCCGTCCTCTAAGGAGCAGTTTGCCTGCACCTTCTCTAAGATGTATCTATTTGTTCTTTTGGCAGTCCATGGGACATTCAGTACTTTTCTCCAGCATCACAATTCAAAGGCATCAATTCTTCTGTCATCCCTATTCATTGTCCAACTCTCTGATGCATCTCAGGCGATTATGAAGACCATGGCCTGAATCAGGCGTCCCTTAGTCTTCAAACTGACATCATTGCTCGTTAGCATTTTTGAGAGATCTCTACCAGCAGACTTTCTCAATGCAAATATTTTTATTGATTTCCTGATTGCTTTATACCAAGGGCATTGATTATTGATCTAGAAAGGAGTAAAAAGTATCTTTCTCTCTCTTTTTTTTTAAAAGTTCCTCTTGTGGCTTAATGGTAAAAAGTTGTGCTGCCAACCCAAAGGCTCATGGTTCTAATCCATCAGCTACTCTGGAGGAGAAAGATGGCCAGTCTCTTCCTGTACTATTTACAGCCTCTGAAAACCTGCTGGAGCATCAGCTATGAATTGGTTCTGACTTGATGGTACACAACAGTATTGTTGTTGTTATGTGCTATTGAGTCACCTGCGATTTATACTGACTATTTGTACAACAGCTCTGAAGCCTTCCCTGGACTGAGCCAGTCTCACTGACTGTAACACACCTACTCCCATTGCCCTAGTCACTGCATCAATCCATCTCATCTGGGGTCTTCCTCTCCTGTGCTGTCCCTCCACCCTTCCAAGCATGAGGTCCTTCTCCAAGGACTGGTCCCTCCTGGCCATGTGCCCAAAGTAAGTGAGATGAAGCTTCAAAATCTTAGCCTCTAAGGAGAAACTTGGTTTCATCCTCTCTAAGACAGACCTATTTGTTTTCTTGGCAGTCCATGGTATTGCAAGACTCTTCTCCAGCACCACAACTTAAAAGTATCCATTCTTCTTCTGTCATTCTTAATCACTGTCCAGTTCTCTGATACATAGCAAGTAATTGCGAAGACCATGGCCTGGATCAGGCACACCTTAGTCTCTAGACTGACATCTTTGCTTCCCAGTTCTCTGGAGAGGTCACTGACAGCAGATTTTCCTAATGCAATTTGTCTTTTGATTTCCTGATTGCCAAGAATGTTGATTGTGGAGCAGAGCAAGCTGTAACTGTTAACAACCTTGATCTCATCTCTATCCCGTTGTTTAAGAAAAAGCCCTGGTGGCACAGTGAGGTAAGTCTTAGGCTGCTAACTGAAAGGCCAGCAGTTCAAACTCATCTGCTACCCTCATGAGAACTATGAAGAGCTCTGCTTCCGTGACGATTCATAGCCTTTGAAACCCTTTGAAGCAGCTCTACGCCCCCTGTAGGGTCTCTGCGAGTCAGCATGAACTTCGTAGCAATGGGATTGGTGTTTCTGGTTTTGGTGGTGTAATGAATTAAGTATTGGATCATTAACTGACAGAGAGATGAACCCACCCAAAGAAAAGAGGACAGGAAGACACCACCCCTCAAAGGTCCCCAGAAGCGCATTTTTGTTCACTGTTTCCTTTGCTCCTCCTAACATGCTTGTGTTTTCAGATGTAGAAACTGCAGCTAAGAAGGTAAGGTGATAACCCGATTCCTTACTTGGGGCGGAACCCATGTGCAGCTGCCTCCACCTCACACCAGCTGGCAGAATTTGGGGATACAAAGGGAGAGTATGTTGTGTTGTATTTGTCTCTTTTTTTGAAATTTTGGAATTTTTTTTCTTAGGGAGAGATTTATATAAAGTGGTTACACTGCATAAAACTGGATTTTTTTTTTAAATTAGGGGAAAGATGGAACAATTAGAAAATACCTGAGTCTGAAAACCCAGTTACTATCCAGTTGACTTTGACTCACTGGCATTGCTCTAGGGCTTTCTTCTAAGGTGCCTCTGAGTGGACTTGAACTGCCAGCCTTTTGTTTAGCAGTTGGATGTGTTATGGTTTATACCACCCAGTGATCCCTTTAAGAGTTTATGGAACAGGAAACTGCCGACAACTTTGCTCTACCTTCTTCTGTCTGGATGTCTTTAAGATGAGCCTGCCACAGTGTTTCTTAGTAAGGACATAACCCTCCACGGGATTCAGTCCCTGGTGTTTTCTCTTGGTGATTTCTTTTCATTGGAGAACAGGTAGAAGCCAGACCACAGTAGAACCTGGAGTTAAGGCCACACTTTGCCTTGGTGCTGCTTGTCACTGACCCACGTGCTGCCCTGGTGAGTCACTAGGTTGCCAGCAAAGACAAACACCTGGGTAACACCTGCTTCCTTCTAGATGCTCTGTGCGTACGGTGTTCTTGGAGCAACCCCACTAAGGAGGTGCTGTCTTCCTTCTGAAGCGCAGTGACATTAAATGATTACATGTATTGAAAGTGGCAGAGCCAGGATTTGAACCTAACAACTCTGGGTTTACAAAGGCCTCTGCGTTTACCTATCACCCTTATTATATTACTTTTTTCTCCTGAAAAGGATTCCTGCTGCAAAAGGAATGAACCCAGAAGAACCTCAGTAGCCTTCCACGCAGTATCTCGAAGGATGTGTGGCCCCAAGTGGTCATGAGCCTGGAGCCTGTGGCCATTGGCCATCCCACATAACTGTCCAGCCAGTGGAGGCTCTTCGCTTCCTGCTGCTTCCTCCGTGTGCTTGGCCTGATCCAGAGTTCTCCTGGAACCCGGGTGGGGTGTGCTGCGGCATGCCAGTGCAGGGCCAGCCTGGCAGTTCTCCGTCCTCCCGGCACTCCTGCCTCCTGTCTCTCCCCAAGGCTTTGGCTCCACGTTAATCAGCTTCTAGACTTTCCCCGGCTGGGCCGAGGCCTTAGCAGCGCCGGCCTCCAGCAAGACTCCCATAGCTCCGCGCTCTCACATCAGGTTTGAATTATCGGGAATCTCTACATCACAGGCCTCCCTCTGAGCACACTGACTGACTCATGCTTCTATGGAAGCAGGCAGCGGGGCCTCGTGCGTGCTGTGTCATCTCCCTGCTTCTCGGCCCCATCTCCCTGTGTGTGCATGTCATTTACATGCGTGTGTGCTAGCCCATGTAAGTGACTGTTGTTTCCACATGTGTCACTTCCCAACGTGGCATCCCCATGCATATGTGTGAGTTCCACGAGTGTCTCATCCTCCTGCGTGTCTGTTTTCTGTGGGTGTGTGTTGTGTCTTGGTGTGTAGGTTGTTTCTGTACATGTGTGTCCTCCCCACACATATGTGTCATTTCCATGTGTTTTCTGCATACATGCATGCCACCTCAGGCTGCATCCTCTCCCTGCTGAATGCCATTTGCCCGTGTGTCTCTCATCTCCGTACATGAATACCATCCCCACACATATGCCTTCTCCATGCGTCTCTGTTGTTGCCATGTGCATGTGTCATACTCTGTGTGGGTGTGTATGCCATCTCTGTGTGGGTGGCGTCATCTAGTATGTCTATTATCTCTATGAATATGTGTCTGTATGCGGGTTTCTGTCCACGAGTAATCTCCACAAATGTGCATTTTCTCCACGCACGTGCATTACTACTGTTCATGTATACATGTAATCCTGACCTACAGGTGTGTTATATCCACAGGTGTGCCCTATATTATGGATGTGTGTCATCTTCATGTATCATATCCATGAGCATCTCTTGTGCACATATGTAATCGTTGTATGTTACGCATACATGCGTGCCATCTTCACAAGTGTGCCTTCTCCACATATATGCCATTTTTGCATATCAGAGTATATATGCTTTGCTTTGCATCCTTTGAGTTTATCAGCATGGTGTATATATGGAGTTCAGAGACCCTGACTGTTCCAATGCCCAGCTCAGGCCGCCTCCTCCATGAAGTCTTCCTGGTCTGCCCATGGCCTTCCTCTTTCTAAAAATAGTCACACATGTTTGCACCTCTCATGCTCCATGTGCTCTCACTTGCTACATCTGATTGCCTGGCTTCACTTTCTTGAGAGTAGAGGTTGGTCCTTCTTTATTGTCCCTGCTCACGTCACAGCCTGCAATAGATCCTTCATAAAAAACAAAACAAAACATAAAACTGTATTGAGTGAGGCTGAGGGGGAGAGGGTTCCTCACCGTGTTAGTTGTCCTGGTAGGAGGGGAGGTGGTCCCAGGCTCTGAGGATGTGTGGATGGAGCTGCTCCCTCATGTTTGTAATGAACCAAGTCTTAGTACTGCTCAAGTGTTTACTGACTTGTGACAAAGCCATGTGAGGCCTTGAAAATCTCAGACCTGCCCTGCCCTCCTCTCGGTTGCTGGCTGGATGAGCTGGGAAGTGATACTGTCTATTGAAATGGAGGAGACGGGAGAAATAGGTCTGGGAGCCAAACTCTGCAAGTTTGTGGTGCTCAGTGGAGATCCAGGGTTCCTGGCAGAGTTCTGTGTCAGTACTGCTGTAAAATCATATGTAATTATTGTGAAATCATACTTGGAGTTGAGAATCCCTGGATGGCACAAATGAATAACACATTCGACTCCTCCACAGAAGATTGGAGGTTCAAGTCCACTGGGGAGACATTGGAGAAGAAAAACCCTGGTGACCTGCTTCTGAAAATTCCCCCGCTGAAAACCCTTTGAGGCGTAGCTCTACTCTCTCACACACAAGGTCCTTCTGAGTTGCAGTCAGCAACAGCTGTCTTTTTCATGTGAGGTCAAAGCCAAGGTGATAGTTGGGAGCCGTCTCCAGGCATACCTAGAACTGTGGTGTCAGGAGAATGCCTGTTGGAGCCTGGGGCTAGCAAGATAAAGAAAGGATCACAGGCTTTGGCCATGTGGAGGGTGATCCTGACAAAGGACAGCTTCAGGAAAGTGGTAGCTTTTAGAAACCCTTCTGGGTTGGGTAGAGGAGAGATGCTAAAATGTGCAAGTGAACGCTGTGACTTTAGACAAGTCTGCTGTGGAAGGAAGCAGAGATAGATGTGGGAGGAAGGAATATGGGGACTCAAAGATCGGAGGCTCCAGGGTGCTGGATTGTGGGTAAGGATGAATCAGGAGAGAAGGGGAGGATGGTGATGCTGGAGAGAGGGATATGAGCACAGAATTCTGTCCTCAAGCAAGTGAATGAGCGGCAGTCTTGAGCACAAGGCCAAGGGACCGTGTATTTCTCCATCTGCAGCAGACAGGGAATAGGTGGGTGGTGGATTGAACCAGGATAGAGGCATCTTTAGGAGAGCAGGAAGGAGGTAAAGTGAGTGAGAGTTGTGGGTCTTTGTGAGAACATGATTATGCTTGCGGACCAAGCAGTCCATGTGCTGAGAAGGGTCTGGAGGCTTGAAGATGGGATTGATGGCGGGAAGGCCAGAGATGGAGCACTTGATGAAGTTCAATGGTAGCTGGAGTCAGAGCTCGGTGATGGTGGAAGGATGGGAGCTGTTGCTCTGGGGTTCCAGCAGGTGATGCGGGGTGGAGACAGATCAGCAACTGACTGTGGCTGGGGGGTAATGTGCCTGAGGTCACCCCTGTAGGTACGCCTGGGACGGGAGCTGTTTCTAATCAAGACCCAGCATTGCTCTGGCTGCTAAGGGTTTTGTTCACTTCCTGACAGTAGAACAATTAAAGATTAAAAGCGCAGACTCAGACATGGCACAGCTCACCCACTGTCACCAGGGAATCAAGCTCTTATGATGGAATTTCCAGCACATGTTCAGACTGGAGAATGTTCTGTCCTTGGGAGATGGTGGGATGAGCAGGTGGGAGGTGGCTAACTCTGCTTCTTCTTCCTTGGGGACAGTGACCCTGGCTAAGCTGGTCTCAGAAAGGGAAGGAAGAGGAGCCCTGTCCCTCCTGATCTGCTTCAGTTAAGATTCCAGCCAAGAAAACCTACACAACACTTCTGCTCTATACCCCAGGGGTCACCAGGGGTTGGAGTCCCCTCAAGGAGTTTTCGGTTTAGCGTAGAATACACAAAAGTGACAAAACCTGACTATTGGAGAGTTTCCATGTGGAGAATCTGATTGTTAGGCTGTGCTGTGCTGCATGGCTTGGTTGAATGGAATCACCTTGTTTGTTGCATGAAGAGTCTTTGTAAGAGACGTTGTTGCATATTACAAGTTGGAAACAACTTATAGCTGACCCTTCAGAGGATTTTCATAGGCAGTAAATCATACAGCAGGAGATTGAATATCTGTCTTCCATGGAGCAGCTGGTGGATTTGAACCGCAAGACTTTGGGTACACAATACAACCCCTTACCACCAAGCCATCAGAGCTCCCTTCTAAGATATCTTTCCTATTTATTTTCTGTTTCTAAGAGAATAAGGTGTGAGTAGAAACAGATATACTTGATTTTTTTTTCAGTCCACTGAAATGATTTCCTGAGGGTTTTCCCCCCTTTATACAGACATTTGATTTGATTTTAGTGGTTTAAAATTAACCCCCACTTTTCAGAAATATAAATATCTCATAAATTGAGAAATGAGGATAATTTAGTGAGGAGACAGAGCCAGCGTGTTCTGCTGCCAGTCTGTCTGCCCTCCGTGGTGCCTGGTTTCCTGAACCGCAGAGGGGCCAAGCTAGGAGGAGACGGAGCCAGGGAAACTGAGGTTTGGTGAAGAAAAGGCCGGTCCATCCTGTCTCCTACGGTCATGACCACCCGCCTTCCTATCCTCTTCCCAGGGGGAAGCTCTCAGATCTGGAACCAAAGTACCTGTGGTTATCCAGGCTTAATGCAAAAGAAGGGACGAGGACAATTTGTTGTGACATCCTGCCCTTGGTCTTGGAGGTGGAGGAGGAAGTTGGTGGAATCTGCAGTCACGGATTTGTTTCCCACATTGTGTATTTCAACGCTTGGGTCTGGTTCTTGTGTCCTGCAGTTCATTTGGTGGGGGAAAGGCTAGATTCCTTAACCTTCTCTGGGGAGAGGCCCGAGGGTGTGGAGGTTGAATCAGACCCAGGGCTCCTAGGAATCTGGATTACTTCTGGTAGAGGGGGGCTGAGGATGAGATGTGGGCAGTGTGTGGGGGTGGGAGAAAGGGTCCTTTCAGGTTGGGAGACACCCTGCAGGGAGTAAGGGGCGTCAGTTCCTTTTATGAGATGTGGCAGCTCTTCTGTTCTCACCTCCCTTGGAAGGAGGTGCAGTGCCTTCCATGGGATGGTTGTTTTGCACAAAGTGAGGCTCCTGCTGGCTCTGTGTGGGCAGACCAGATCTGATGCCCACAGGTTTGGAGTTGGGACCATGAAAGTATAAATTTCTTGATTCGTGTGGCCCCCAGTGATAGAAGCAGACCCTGGGGTGACCCAATGTTAGTGTAGCATGGTAGTTAAGAGCCACCAGAACTGAGCTGCATTGTAGTGTTGGGTGACTTTGGACAAGCCATTTAACTATTCAGAACCTCTATTTTCTCAATCGTAAAATGGTCCTAATAATAGTGTTGACATCAACGGGTTGTTGGAAAGATTAAAAAAGACAGTATATGTATAGAATTAGTGGCAAGCCACTAGGCCACCAGAGCTCCCTTTATTAATACTAGCAAGATAATAACATTTTACAATGACTAGGGATGACAGAAAGAGAATTAATGCCTTTGAGCTGTGGTGCTAGAGAAAAGTATTGAATATACCATGGACTGCCAGGAGAACAAACAGGTTCATCCTAGAGAGGGTGAAACCAGTCTCCTCCTTGGAGGCAAGGATTCTGAGGCTTTGTCTGACATACTTTGGACATGTTGCAAGAAGGGACCAGTCCTTGGAGAAGGACGTCATGCTTGGAAGGATGAAGGGACAGCGCTAGAGAGGAAGACCCTCGATGAGATGGATTTATTCGGTGACTGGAGTAATAAGGGTAGGTGTGTCAGAAACAATAATGTTGGCACAGGATAGAGCAGGGTTCAGAGCTGTTGTACATAGGATTGCTGAGTCGCAAGTGATTTGACAGCACATAACAACAACAACAACAACAAAATGTGGGCTGTCAGAAGCCAAGGTTTCAGCTAAATAAGATCCCAAGAAGATGCCTACATCTTGAGAAAGGGAGCTTTCTGTCTATGGAGAAGCATCCAAGTGAAACTTGGATGTGTCCTAAAAGGACATTTGTTGGGATATGGAAGCTAGAGACTGGGACTGGCATAATAATTTTCAAAGGTCCATGATTGTGGGCTGGAAAGCAAGGGGTGGGCTGGAAGGCAGTGGCTTAGTGCCCAGTCCTACCCCCATCCAGATCATTCTGGAAACTTATATGAGGTACTGAGATCTGGCAGCCACACTGAGTTTTCAGGCATTGGATGGGGAGTGCCAGATTCTGAAGAGTCTTCCTTGTGCTTTTGGCTCACCAGGTTGCAGAGATGAGGAGGGCTTTGGCAAGCCTGGTTGGCATAATTGTGGCTGGATGAAGTAGAAGCCTTCTGGCCTGGGCTGTGTGGTTTTCTTGTCCTGGAAATGCTTGAACAGGACTAAGTCACTCTAAGTGTAAGACAAAGGTGTGGAAAGAAGGATGGGTGGAGTGAGTGGGTATGGGTCGTCTGAAGGAGACTGCATAGGTCATCATGGAAATAGACCCAGAGGGGCTGCACAGGCTGGGCTTGTAGAAGTTAGGAGGCCATGGCCTGGATCTGGAGATGACCAGCTGCCCCTCCCATCCTGCAGTCCTCAAATGTCTTAAGAAATGGGCTCCTTCTCTTTGGGATTCTATAAGTGACGCTCAAGGGCAGAGGCCCTTTGACTTGGCTATCATTTAGTATCCAGGTTGAGGCTCACCTCCTTCCTGCCAGCCTGTATTTCATGCTTGGCACTTTCACTTGTCCCTCCCCCTGGTATGCCCCTCTTACCTCTGCTGGCTTTCTTTTGCCAACCTGACAAGTCTCTCCTGATGAAATCTTCACTTTTCCTCTGGCCAGGGACAGTGAGCATCTTTTCTTGGGGTTTCTGGAGGTGAGACTTGGAAAGGAACCTGTGCTTGTGTATGATGACAGAGATGTATCTGGAAGATAGGACCAGATCGTCATGTCTGAGAGATGTGCTAAAAGGAGAGATAGAAAAGCAGCTGAGAACATTAGGGACCCTCACTTCCAGCCCTGCTGCTGCCATGGTTTGGTCATGAGGTCATTCCATTCCCTTTTGGGCCAAGAAAGCTTGGGTTGAATTTCTGTCCCTTGCACCCTTCAGAGCCCACATACATGTTCCCTCAGCCTTTGTCTGTGTCCTCACCCTGACCCCAGAACTCATTCCTTTCTGGGCCTGCCCTGCAGACTCTAAACAATGTTGATGTACCTGCTGTGAATTTGGAACTAACTCATAGCTGGCCCTCCAGCAAGTTTTCAGAGGCTGTAAATCACACAGGAGGAAATTACCTTGCTTTCCCAGGAGCTGCTGGTGGATTCAAACAGCCAGAGAGGCATGACCTTTGGCTAGGAGCACAGCTCTGTGGACTGTGCCGCCAGAGCTCTGTTAAACAACTCATAACTGGAAGCTGTTGTTGGGTGCCATTGAGTCGATGTGTAGTGACACGGTGAGCAACATATCTGAACCTTGCCCTAACCTGCACCATCCTCTCCATCTCTGATGTGCCTGAGCTCGATGTCGGCGATGTCGGCGCCACTAGGCCAGTTAATCTTCTCAGTTAATCTTCTCTCTTTCTCTGACCCTCGACCTTTCCCAGCATGAGGTCTTTTTCCCAAAGGCTAGCCCCTTCTGACAACATGCCCAAAGTATGTGAGACTTTCATGTGAATAAAAGAAACCTGAAAAGAATGATGCTGCCATTTCTCCTAGAACATTTTTCAGTCTTGACTGAATCTGTTTAGAGGAACAGAAGTAAGGTCCTCTTGCTTTGGAGACACAGTGGTGTTTGTATTTGATCAAGAATCATTGAGAGAAGGGATGTGAAAAAGATTTGCAGCCACTGGGAGGCTCAGTGGTGCTGGATGTCCAGTAGGCCTTGTTTGTTCCTTAGGAAGCAATCTCAGAAGAGTCTGAGGTGGGAAAAATAGATGGTATTTAGTTTCATAAAACGGCTGCTTTAAAGAAAACCAATGAAGGTCCAATAGATGTATAAAAATGGTACCTTCTTTCACTCTGTGTTCACAGCTGGGTCCCCAATGCCTAGGTTAGAAAACAGTTGATGGTTATTTGTTGAATGAGTGACCGAATTCAGCAAATATTTATTTCTTGAGTGCCTCCTGTTTTCCAGGCTCTGTGATAGGTGGGCCGGTTTTAGCACTTTTTAAGACATGACGTGTGTGTTCGTGTATGCAGCTATGCATACACATTGAGTTTCATTGGCCGCTGTGATAAATGCCTCCATGGAGTGCTAATCACACATTTGCTGGGCTTGGCCAGGGTTAAATTTTTTATGTTTTTATTTCCAAGGCAAACACCTGCTTTTCTTTAAAAAAAGAAATATTTTGATGCAGGGGGGGAAAAAAGACATTAAAAATAGAGTGTGCCCTCTTGCTGTAGCCTCTTGGCTGGTTGAGTGCAGATGAACATTTAATGCTTCTCCTTGGAGTGAGTACTTGTGAATGCAGCATGAGTGCACACACATATAGGCTCTAAATCTGAATTCATAGTACTCTGTGTTGGAATGTGGCACCAGACTTACCTTAGGGATAAAAAACATCTGCTGCTAGGGTTTCTCCTCTTCTGCCTGTAGATAAAAAAACCCCAGAACACCCATGAACTCATGTTTGGGGTTGAAACATGGCTCCCTTATGTGTATATATATCTATCCCTTGTAATTAATTGGGTCTTTCATACGCTTTGCTCTTTTAAAACAATACGACCCTTTGTTTAAGTGAAATTTTATGTGTAACCTCATGATCACATTACATAGTAAAAATGAGTCTGCTTTGCATGAAATGGGGATGGGATTTTCCTGCTCAGCTCTGTGCTACCTCCCCTCACTTCCTAAACAGGGTCTCAGTATACTTCCTGGAACCCTGGGACTCCCCAAGGCCCTGGAGGAAGAGCTGTGGGCTGGTTGCATTCACAAGGGTTCACCTGTGTGTCTGCTGGGTACTCACACTTCTTTCTCTCCTCTTGTACCCCTTTTTTCTACCCACTGTACCCTTGGTTCAGGCTGGCTTGATCCGTACAGACAGAACCGACTACTTCATTGAGCCTCTGGAGCGGGGGCAGCAGGAGAAGGAGGCCAGCGGCGGGAGGACACACGTGGTATACCGCCGGGAGGCCGGCCAGCAGGAGTGGGCAGAGCCTCATGGGGACCTTCACAATGAAGGTAGGCTGGGGAGGGGTCCCCATTCTACCTGTCCACACCTTCGTGGGGATGATCTCATCTGTAAAATGGGACTGGGTTATGCAAACCTATTCTTTTAGCAGAGGCATCCCAGTGGGTTTTGTCTTGTTATGTGCTGTTGGGTCAGAGCTGACTCATAGCTGACCCTGCATTCGGTTTTCAGAGGCTGTAAACTGCTCTGGAAGAGACTACCCATCTTTCTCCCATGGAGCATCAAGTGGACTTGAACTGTCTGCTTTTGGGTTGACAGCATAACTTTTTACCACTAAGCCATCCAAGCTCCCTCATTAGGTTTTAGGAACTATTAAAATTGACTGGAAGGGGGGGCCCGAGAAACTGCATGTCCTTCCAGAAATTCGGAAGTCTCCGGAGTTCTCCGAGAGCCTCAGCATTGCTTTCCATGTTATTTTTGAGCGTAGAAGGTGGAATGACCATCATTCGCTCTCTCCTATAAAAATCATCTCAATTATGTGGGAGCTGCAGGAAGGAGAATTTTAGAGCATCAAAAAGACTTTCCCAGTGTTGGGGCATCAGGGTCAGCTTTGTGTGGGAGAGAACACTTGTTAATCTCGGCCTCATCACTGATTACAGCATGGCCTTTGGCAAGTTACTTAATGGCCTTGTGCCTCTTGTTCCTAATTAGAAAAGTAGAGAAAACCCTTGTCTACGGTCAAGGTCGTTATGTGCATTGGTGAGAGTGTGTATCAAGGGCTGCAACATGGAACTTGACATATAGTGGTTCTTGGTAAGCGGCTCCCCACATTACAATATTTTTAAGGGAAGCCAACAACATATTGAGGACAGTGGTGGTTCCCAGGTTTAAATCCCTGTCAGTTCACCTCATATGTAGTCATTGCCTTTGTCAGAGGGCACTCTTGTACCTCAGTGACCAGCACAGGAAGCTACACTGCTAAGGACTCGGTACTCATTTTCAAGTGAAGAAAGTGGTGCTTCTCGGAGGCTGTGACGGACTTCAGAGGAACTTCGCTGTGCCACAAGGCCCCTTAGACCAAAAGCAAACAAGAGGCTCAGGGAGGAATCTGGTGGGGACAGGGCGACACCCCAGTATGGGGCTCTGGCAGGGTTGGACGCAGCATGAAGGAATGCCTGGAAGCCAGTTGTCCCTGAACACAATGCCTCCTTTGAAGCTGCAGCTGCTCTCGAAGTGTCACTCATAGAGAAGCTGCAGTACCCAGAGCCCTGGGGGGCTTTTGCAGGCCTGGGAGTTGGTTTGAAGGCATGGAGATGAGGGGCAGGGTAGAACTCAGGTGACTTCAGGGGTGGTTTCACTACCCCCTGCACCAGGCTGGGAAGGTGACAAGCTCCCCTTGCGGTTACTGTATTTGAGGCCATTTCTGAATGGAAAGACCATAAACCACCTCGACTGGGGAAAGACCTCTGAGAAGTCCAGCTCCTGAGCTGTGATTTTGGTCCCAGTCACATCACCCAACACTGTGGGAAACTGACCCCAGGCTCAGCAGAGTCGAGTCCAGGAGCTCAGATCCCTACCCACTCTCTTGTCATCTCCAGCTCCCATGGAGTGTGGTCAGTGGTGCTTCACGAGCCCAGCTGTTTGGCCCATCTGTTCTTCTTGAGACGAACAAAGGGTGATGGTGAAACCCTTGAAAACTGGCCTGCACATGCCTATTTTAAGACCAGGGGTGGGTGTGAACTTAAGAGCGTGGAGAAGTGATTCCGGATGCACCTGTCTCCATCCACATTCTCATCACTGTTAAGATGGAAATTTTCACCTCATCCCCTCAGGTCTACTTTTTTTGGCTATTGAAGAAAAGCCTCAGAGGCGTGGCCAGCTGGTCAGAACTTGCTAAGTGGTCGCTAAAGAGGCTGTGAGGAGCCAGCTAGGAGGCCTTCACACGGATCCTAGCCCCTTGAACTTTACCCAGTGCTACCCCAAGCAGGCTGTGAGTTCTTAGGAACAGACACCAAACCAGAACCATCTTTGTGTCCCGTAAAGGAAGCATATCAGGGAGTCCACATGCTGTGTTTGTAGCCAAGCTGTGGTCTGAAGAGGGAGGGACTCCTGCTATCTGGGCTCCCCTTGTAAAGGCCTGGCAGGTGCCCATGACTGTGGGGTGAAGTGGTCACTACCCCTTGACGTTCAGGCTGACTGTGACTGCTGCTTCCTGAAGTATGTGTGGGTGTACCCCTCATCCTCAAGGAAACCCTAAGAAGAGTGAAATCCTTTATTTACTCAAAGTGTCTGGCGCCATTTCTGAACTGTTCAGAGTTTGAGGAATAGATTTCCTGGCATGGACTGCCTCTTGAGAGCTGACCCTACCGTCTCTCAGGGGACTTGGCTTTGACCCTGGAAGCTGTACCCCAGTGCTCCCACGCTCTTACTGTTGTTTTTCTTTTTCTCCTTTCTCAGCCACAGCCCACGCTCTTTCAACACCCATCAACCTCCTTGTCTATTCTGAGGAAAGAACTCACCTGAGTGGGTGTGTGTGCTCTGTGGACAGAGTTCTGTCTCTCACCCTCTAGGTGCAGCCAGCCGGCATCTGTCTCATTGTGGTGTTCAGTTGACTCCAGCTCGAAGCTACCCTGCGAACAATAGATCAGAACCCTGCCCTCTCCTGCACCAGCCTCTCAATCTCCGTGCTCAAGCCCATTGTGACAGTCACTGTCAATCTGTCTCATAAGGGTCTGCTTTTCTTTTACTGACCCTCTACTTCTCCATGCTTAATGTCTCTTATCCAAGGTCTAGCACCTCCTGACAACATACCGCAAGTATGTACAGTGTACCTTTGCCTCTAAGGAGCACTCTGGTTGCACTTCCTCCAAGACCGATTTCTTTGTTCTTTTAGCAGTCCATGGAGTATTTGATACTTGTCACCAACGCCACAGTTAAAAAGCATGGATTTTTCTTTGATTTTCCTTACTTATTGCCCAGATTTCACCTTTGTCAGCAGCAGTTTAAAATATCATGGCTTACTTAGATCAGGCTTACCTTAGTCTATAGCACTCTAAAGAGATCTTTGACAACAGACTCTCCTAATACAACTCACATTTTAAATTTATTGACTGCCACTTGAGATATAAGCTATCAGATCAAGAGCTGGACTATTGGAGATAGATGTTGAAGGGAGTGGGTGGGAGTGGAAGGGGATGCTGGTGGATGGTGGAGCAAAGAAATGGGTGGGTCAATACACTTCTGTCAAGGGCGGGGATAATACTGAAACTATTGATTAATTCCTCAACTGGGGAATTATCTTTCATCTGCTTTTTTCCATAAAATTCTTGTCTGTCAGATACTTTTCTAAATCTGAGCATTCAGATAAGATAGACAAAGAAGAAGAATTGGTGATCCACTTCCAAAACAGCAGGCCTCTGAAAACCCTGTGTACAATAGAACATATGTAGACTAACAGGGCAACTGAGGTGGAGCTTTCAAGTATAGAAATACAGAGGAAGAGGAACAGTTATAAGCAGACACCAGTGATTGGGACTTGGAATGTGAGAACCATGAATGTAGGAAAATTAGATATTGTTAAGGAAGAAATGGAATGGTATTGCCGAGATGAGATGGACTGTCACGGGGCATTTTGAGTTGGACGATCATATGATCTATTACTCCGGAGATGAAAAGGTGAAAAATGAGGTTGATTTCATAATTAAAAAAGTCATTTCTATTTATATCTTGAAATACAATATTGTGAGTGGCAGGATAATATCCATACGCACACAAGGAAGTCTTAATGAATACCAGCAGCCAGAGCCAAAGGGGAGGAAATAGAAGATTTCTACCAACTTTTATTGTCAGATATTGATTGAACATGCAATCAAGATGCATTAATAATAATTGGTGACTGGAAAGCAAAAGTTGGAAACAGAGAAGAAGGATCAATTTGAAAACATGGACTTGGTAACAGAAATGAAAATGGAGATAAAATGACTTATTCATTGCAAGTATGTTTTATAAGAAACATAAACCCAAGTTATACACATGGATTTCACTTGATGATATGCATAGAAATCATATTGATTACTTCTGTGGAAAGAACTGCTGGAGAAGCTCAATATCAGCTGTGAAAACCAGGCCAGGTGCTGATTGTGGAACAGATCATTAACTACTAATATGTAAGTTCAAACTGAAGTTGAGGAAAATTAAATAAGATCCGCAGGAACCAAAATAAGATCCACAGGAACCAATATTGAATCTATTCCACCTTAATTTCAAAACCATCTCAGGAACAGGTTTGAGGCCTTGAACACCAATGAGCGAAGACCAGATGAGTTGTGGGAGGATATCAAGGGTATCATCCAGGAAGAGTGCAAAAGGTCATTACAAAGAAGAGGATGGAGAAAAAACCAAAATGGATGTCAGAAGAGACTCTGAATATTAGTGCATGGAGCCCCGAGAAACCAAAGCAAAGGGAATTCAAGATATTAAAAAGCTGAACAGAAGATTTCAAAAGGCAGCACGGGAAGAAAAGGGAAAATATGCCAATGAAATATGCAAGGAACTGGAGTCAGAAATTCAAAAGGGCCAAACTTGCTCAGGATTTCTTAAGCTCAAGGAACTGAGGAACAAATTAAAACCGTGAGTTGCTATACTTAAGGATGCTTTGGGCAGAATATTAAATGATCCAGGAGTATTAAAAGAAGATGGAAAGAGTATACAGAGTCATTGTACCGAAAGGAATTGGCAGACACAGAAGAATTTCATGAAACAACATATGAGCAAGAGCCTATGGTGATGAAGGAAGAAGTTCATCTTTGTAGGAATTAGCAAAAAATAAAACCCCAGGAATTGATGGAATACCAATTGACATATTTCAACAGACAGATGCTGTCATGGACATGCTCACCAGGTTGTGCCAAGAAACCTGGAGGACAACAACCTGACCATCTGACTGGAAGAAATCCATATTTATTTCCATTCCAAAAAACAAAGTGACCCAACATCAAACAACATCACTAATATAACACACAAGCAAAATCCTGCTGAAGATTATCCAAAAACGACTGGAACAGTACCTGCTTCACAGAGAGAGTCCTTCCTGTGTTTAACTGGATTTCTTGGACACAGTTCCCCCTAGTCAAGGCCTTCCGCTTCCTGTTCTTCAGTAGAGTATTTCCTGCTTATGGTTTGGTCTCTGCTTAGATGCCACCTGTTCCAGAAGTTTCCCCAGTTCCTTGGTCTTGACTTATGCGTCCAATGTGGAAACCTTCTCCAGTCAGTCCTGTCACAGCCCTTGAAGCTACCATATTGTTTTTCATCTGCCACCTGGGCTGTATAAGGAGAAATGTGGCATCAGGATTGGAGGAAGATTTATCAACACTGTGTTTTATGCAGATGACAGCTTACCCGGGAGGCTGGGCTCTATGAGGAGAAATGTAGGGTCAAGATTGGTGGAAGATCTATCAACAATCTGATCTGCGTTATGCAGATGACACAACCCTGCTTGCTGAAACTGAGGAGGACCTGAGGCGCTTGCTGCAAAGGGTCAAGGACTGCAGCCTCCAATATGGATTGAGGAGGCTCAATATCAAGAAGACAAAGATTCTCACCACTGAGCCAATTGGCAGTATCATGATAGATGGTGAAGCGATTGAGATTGTTCACAGCTTTAGTTTGCTTGGCTGCACAGTCAACACTCTTGGCACCAGTAGCCAGGAAATTAAAAGATGTATGCAGTAGGAAAGTCTGCTGTTAGGGACCTCTTTAAAGTACTGAAGGACAATGATGTCACTCTGGAGACTAAGGTGCTCCTGATACATGCCATGGTCTTTGCAATCACTTGCTATGCATTAGAGAGCTGGATAATGACTTGGGATGATAGAAGGAAAATTGATACCTTTGAGCTGTGGTGTTGGAGAAGAGTATTGAATATACCATGGACTGCTAAGAAAACAAACAAGTTCGTCCTGGAGAGGGAGAAGCCAGGTTGCTCCTTGGAGGAAGGATTCTGAAGCTTTGTCTGATATATTCTGGGCATGTTGCAAAGAGGGACAAGTTCTTGGAGAAGGCCATCATGCTTGGGAGGGTGGAGGGAGAGTGCAGGAGAGGAAAACCCTCTATGAGGTGGATTGATTCAGTGACTGGGGTAATCAGGGTAGATGTGTCGGAGACAGTGAGATTGGCACAGGATAGAGCAGGGTTTAGGGCTGTCACTATAAATCGCAGGCGACTCGACGGTACATAACAACAACAGCAACCTCTGTTAGACTAAGGGTTACCCAAGGGCAGGGATCCCACTTTGGTGACTCACTCATGATCTTTCACCTAATTCATATGGCACCCTTCCTGCAGCCACACCCTTTGATACGTGCAGAGAATGTTTCTTCACCTGGCTCCATTACCTGGTATAAGCTCAAATATTTATGGATGTTGTTGTTGTTGTTATGTGCCATCGAGTCTCTTGTGACTCATAGCGACCCTTTGTACAACAGCCCTAAACTCTGCTCTGTCCCATGCCAGTTGCACCGTCTCCAATACACCCACCCCGATTACCCCAGTTACTGAATCAATCCTCCTCATAGAGGGCCCTCCTTACAACATGTCCAATGTATATTAGATGGAGCCTCAGAATCCTTGCCTTCAAAGAGCCACCAGGTTTAACCCTTTCCAGGAAGAATCTGTTTGTTTTCCTAGCAGTACATGTTACCCTCAATACTCTTCTCCAGCACCACAGCTCAAAGGCATCAATTCTCCTTCTATCATTCCTAGTCATTGTCCAACTCTCTGATGCATAACAAGTGATTGCAAAGACCATGGCCTGTATCAGACGCACCTTAGTCTCCAGAGAGACACCATTTCTCTTCAGTACTTTGGAGAGGTCCCTAACAGCAGACTTTCCTACTGCAATACATCTTTTAATTTCATGGCTGTTGCTGCCAAGAGTGTTGACTGTGGAGCCAAGCAGACTAAAGCTGTCAACAATCTCAATCTCTTCACCATTCATCCTGATGCTGCCAATTGGCCCAGTGGTGAGAATCTTTGTCTTCTTGACATTGAGCCTCAATCCATATTGGAGGCTGCAGTCCTTGACCCTTTGCAGCAAGCGCCTCAGGTCCTCCTCAGTTTCAGCAAGCAGGGTTGTGTCATCTGCATAATGCAGATCAGATTGTTGATAGATCTTCCACCAATCTTGACCCTACATTTCTCCTCATAGAGCCCAGCCTCCCGGGTAAGCTGTTTTGCATACAGGTTGAAAAGGTATGGAGACAGGACACATCCCTGATATATGCCTTTCCCAATTTTGACCCATGCAGTGTTTTCTTGCTCTGTTCTGACCACTGCCTCTTGGTCCAAGTATAGATTTCTCATTAAAACAATCAAGTGTTCTGGGATTCCCATTCTTCTCAGAGTTAGCCACAGTTTGTTATGATCCACACAGTCAAATGCCTTTGCATAGTCAATGAAACACAGATATACGTTCCTCTAGTATTCCCTGCTTTCAGCCAAGATACATCTAACGTTACCTACAATATCCCTAGTACCACAACCCCTTCAAAATCCAGCCTGGACTTCTGGCAGTTCTCTGCTGATGCATTGTTCCAGTCTTTTTTGGATACTCTTCAGTAGAATCTTGCTTGCATGTGAAATCAATGATAATGGTTTTAGAGATTAATAATGTTGTTGTATATCACAGAGTTGGAACCACCTCATAGCTGACCCTTTGGCAGGTTTTCAGAGACAGTAATCACATGGGAGGAGATTTCCCCATCCTTCTGCAGAATAACTGGTGACCTCAAACCACATGCCTTTGGGACCGCTGCACAGCTTCTTGCCACTAGGCCACCAGAGCTCCCTAGAAATTAGTAATATACATATCTAATCTCCAGGATGGGCAGGTCATTGAGTACTAAGGCTTTGAAGTCCTTCTCAGAAGGCTCATCCTCCTCTCCTGCGTTCTTAGTCTTTGGAGCCCTTTCCTTTCCAACAGTGTCCTCATGCATCCTCACTCCACTGTCACCACCAGTCCTGCTCAGCTTTTCATTCAGACTAGGGTGTGAAGGACTGATGGCAGTTTAAGGTTTTACCTTCCCCACGTGTATGCACATTCTAACAGGGACTGACAGTTAAAGATGGTGATCATCCAGAGCCATGAGCTTTCACTTAAACAGACCAGACAAGTAACTTAATACCTTGAAAAATCTCATCTTGTTACTGACAAGCTGCATAACCAAATTCAATTGTAAGGATTAGATAAAATGATCTATGGACTGTCACATATTTTTATAAATCACATTTTATTGTAACACACAGCATCAGTCATTTGTTCATATGTTGTCTGTGCCTACATAAGGAATCCTGGTGGCGCAGTGGTTAAGTGCTTGCTCGCTGACTGGAAGGTCAGCGGTTTGAACCCACCAGATGCTGGGAGGATGATGTGGCAGTTGGCTTCCACCAAGGTTGCTGTGGTTTTAAGAGCCATCAGTTGGCCCTGACACACCGTGACTCCGAGTGCGGCCGTGAGAGACACTACCTGATCCTGCATCATCCGCACAGTTGCTGCTATGCTTGAACCCATGGTTGCAGCCGCTGTTTCAGTTCATCTCGCTGAGGGCCGCCTTCTTTTTCAGTGACCTTCAACTTTGGCTTAGTGGTAAGGAAGTGTACTGCCAACCCAAAGGTAGGTGGTTTGAATCCGCTAGCTGCTCCATGGGAAAAAGATGGCTAGTCTCCTCCAGTGTGCTTTACAGTCCAAAAACCTGCTAGACGTTTAGCTGTGGGTCAGTTACGACCCAGTGGTACACAACAACAACCAGAAGGATGTCCTTCTCCAGAGACTGGCTTATCTCAATGGCATGTGAGATAAAGTCCAATGTATGTCAGATAAAATCTCACAGCCTTGCTTCTAAGGAACGTCCTGGTTGGTTCTCTGAAGATACTTGTTTGATGGACTATGACATATGCAATTTTCTTTGCTAACACTACATTTCAAAGGGATCACTTATTCTTCAGTCTTCTTTATTCATTGTCTAGTTTTTGCACTCATAAGCCAATTGAAAAATACCATGGCCTGGCCAGGCACACCTCAGTTCTCAAAGTGACATCTTTGCTCTTTTACACATTACAGAGGCCTATTTGTGCACCACGTCATTTGCTTTCTTTATTGCTGGTTCCAGGGGTGTTGATTGTGAATGCAGGTAGCATGCAATCTTTGACAGCTTCAGTTTTTTAATTTATCACAATCTTGTTTATTGGCCCACTAGTGAGGATTTTTGTTTTTTCTGTTAAGGTATAATTAATCATGAAGGCTATACTAATCTTGATCTTCATTGTAGATGCTTTAAGTCTTCCTCTTCCACACTTTCAACAAGCAAGGTGGTAACATCTGCGTATGATAAGTTGTTAAAGATGGTGACACCTTGTCTCACATACTTTGGACATGTTGTTAGGAGGTACTACTCCTTAGAAAAAGACATCGTGCTTGGGAAGATAGAGGGTCAGTGCAGAGAAGAAGATCCTCAACAAGATAGATCGACACGTGATTCTAACAGTGGTCTTGAGCATTTCCGAGTTGATAAGGATGGCACAGGATAGGGCTGAGTTCAGGTCCATTGTTCGTAGGGTTATAGGAGTTGTAGGCAATTAGATGGCACCTAACAACCATAGATTGAATAAATATTATGAAAAGATACAGCCCTTACACACCTTTCCCACTTTTAGACCATGCAGTATCCCTTTGTTCTATTTGAACGACTGCTTCTTGGTCTACAAATGACAGCCTTGAGCACCCGTAGAGTGATTCTGCTCTGTCCCATAGTGTCCCTATGGTGGAATTGACTACACAGTAATGGATTTTTGGTTTAGCTTTTTATTTCTTGACTGCTTTTATGCTTCAACAGCAGAGTTGGACAGTTGCAAAAGAGATTATATGGGCTATAAAGCTGGAACTATTTGCTGTCAGATCCTTTCTGGAAAACGCTTGCCAGCGCCTGGATTTACATAGCATGAGTTGGTAATGCTAGTTAAATATTTTGCTTTAAGCCAAAAAAGACACAGCTGTGGCCATGGACTTTTAGGCTTTGGCCAGGAGGGAACTGAAAGGTACGGATATACTTTTCTCCCCCCACCTCCACCTTGTTGTTTGCCTTTGAGTCAGAACTGATCCATAGCTGACTCTCCAGTGAGAATTCAGGGGCGATTAATCACATAGGAGGAGATTGCCCATCCCTCACTTAAAAAGCAGCTGGTAGAATCGAACTGTGTGCCTTTGGGATTGCAGCGCAGTTCTTACTACTAGGCCACCAGTTGCTTTCTGTAGGATGCATCCTACAAGCAACCTGTGTGATGACGGATTATTTATTTTTCATAAACGGAGAGGAGACTGAGGTTCAGAGAGGGTAAGGGGACTCTCTGTGAGATAGGACCCAGTGAGAGCTGGCACCCAGGCTTCCTGGTCCTTGGGTTGATCTCTCTTCTCTGCTGCTGCTGACTCAGACATGACCTCGTGCTGGAAAGGGATCGCATCTTACCCTGTCCTTCCCTGGTGTGGAGTGCAGCCCTCACTGTGCTGGTGACAGCGGCAGGGAGGTGGCACATGTGACAGGGTGGCTGCGGCCAAGGGTCGAGTGGACTGGCAGGCCGCGTCCGATGGGTCTGAACTCTCTCTTTCCTTTCTGCTTCCAGCCTTTGGTCTGGGCGACCTTCCCAACCTGCTGGGCCTGGTGGGGGACCAGCTGGGCGATGCAGAGAGGAAACGGCGCCATGCCAAGCCGGGAAGCTACAGCATCGAGGTGCTACTGGCGGTGGACGACTCGGTGGTGCGCTTCCACGGCAAGGAGCACGTGCAGAGCTACGTCCTCACCCTCATGAACATTGTGAGTGTTGCTGTCTCGGGATGCTGAGGGCCGGCGCTTCCTGGGGTGGGTGTGTGTGAGAAGTCACTGCCTGCTCCTGGGCCCAGCGGGCATGCGTATGTTGCCTGACTTCTGGTGAGTGAGGCCTGCATTGACCTGACATCAGGCCACATGAGGTTCCGTGGTTGGTTTTCAGCCATGGACACCTGTGCTGAGGTGGCCCCAGGCCAACGCTGGAGCCTCTGAACACATTCAGAGCCCGGTCAGGTATGATCCAGATCTTCCCTTGCTTTGGAATTGACAGGACATCCCTGGGGTTACTTAACTGGAGAAAATGTCCAGTCTGGGTCCCTCCAAGGGTCTGTCCTCCTGGGAAGGAGGACCCTAAGGCTTTTGGGAGGCCCCTACATTTTCATACTAGTGTCTGTTTTTTGGTTATTGTAAAGGTTAAAAGAAAACCTAAGTGTAAAGTGTTTAAATACATGGAGTGCTCAATTAATGTTCTCTGGAAGTATTACATTAGCTGTATGGTCAATCTTTGCTGGTTACTTTTTGTCTCTGTATCTAAATGTAAGTAAGTTCTTTGAGGGTAATGACTTTGTCCTCAGTCGGTAAAAATACCCTGGAGCCCGATTCTAATCTCACACACAGGTTTGTCTTCAGTCAGAGTTAACTGGTCACATCTACTCTCCTGGCTGATGATCTGTGACTGTGGAAGTGTGTGACGTCGAGGAGAGAAGCAGAGAGTCAGCAGGTGCTGAGATAGGTACCCGAGGAAAGAAGGCAGGGTTTTCACTTGACAGTGTCTGAATCTGTACAATAGGGGCTGATGGTGGGAAGCAGCTCCAATTACAGGAGCTCCGGAGAACTGGAGGGGCTGCCAGAAAGTCCACCGCTCCCGGCTCCTTGTTGGGAGGTGCCTGTTTCTCTACCCTTTAAGACTCATAAGTGGTTTGGAACACTAGGAGCAGAGGTTTCAGATTGGAGTGGTTTGAGAGAGGTTTCCAGAGTGGGAAAAGGAACACAATCATGAGCACGCCCACCGCACTCGACCACCCACCCGGCCTCTCTGGAAACCCTAGGCCTCTCCCCCCTAAAACCACACAGCTCGGCACAGATCTTAGTGGAAGGCTGAGGTGAGGGCCAGGTTGAATCTTGGAGGGGCAGGAGAGGGAGATGAGGGGTCTGGGACAGGGAAGATTCTGGGCAGCCCTAGGGACCCCTACGGGCCTGTGGGTGCTGAAGCTGCATCCGAGAACTCAGGTATGTGAGGGGGGCCTGCTCATAGACCTGCTTAGAGACCTATAGTTTGTTTAAAGATCATTGTGAGGAAAACTGTCACTTAGAAATGAAAATAGCTGCCTGCTGAAGCCTTTACTCATAGTCAGTGAGAGAAACAAGCAGATGTTTTAACCATTTCAAAATAGACCTGGTAGAACAGGGACATTTATTAACCACTACCAGTTGCTGTGAAGGTGTCTTATTCAGGACAGCCCCACGTATCAGAGCAAAACGTGCTCTGGAGGGTTTTCAACGGCTGATGTTTTGGGGGGACAAGGACTGCCATGTCTTTGCTTTGAAGTGCCTCTGAGTGGATTCAAACATTTGGTTTTCAGCTGAGCCCTTTAACCAAAGGTAAGCCCATGACCTAGTCCAGCTCTCTTGGCCAAATGAACATGCTCTGACTTCTAACCTTTTTCCTCTACTCGTGACTCCCCGTGTTGACCAAGAATCAGCCTCAACCTCACACTGCCTTCCCAGCCACAGGCCCATGCTTCTTCTCTCAACAGTTTGCCGTAATTGGGTGAGGAGGAGCACACCCTCCGTCTTGGAGGCTCTGGGGGCACACCCTCCTTCTCGAAGGCTCTGAAGGTCCTATGAAGGTGGCTCATTTGCTCACAGCTAGTTTCCATGGTGGAGCGGGAATGAAAACGGTCTTGGATATAGTTAGGGCTGAACTTCTATAAGGGCCTCAGGTCCTCCAAACAGTATCTTTCTCCATGCTGTGAGTGTAGGTTAGACCCACAGCCCTGAAATCGCAGGGCCCATAGACCTGAGGGGGGACATCCTGCTTCTGCCCTGGGACAGGAAGTGGAAGATGGGGCTCCGGCTTTCTGGACACAGGACGACAGCCAGCCAGGGCTCCAGCCTGGGGAGGGAGCGGATGGGGGGCCGACGGCCTCTCTCTCCCAGCCTCTTGTCCCCTCTCCCAGGGGACCAGCAGCTCATCCTGTCCATTGTGCAGGGGCTTCTGTTTGGCTGGGATGCTTGAAGCAGATGCCCTGAGGGGATTTTGCGGAGCCAGTACAAAGGGTGTCACTTGGCTCTCCCCTTGGAGCGTCTGCCTGCCTCTGACCATGTCTGATCCTGGTTTCCGGGCCCAGAGCTGGCCGGGTGTGATCAGAGAGCAGATCTGGTTCCCAGGATGGATGCTCTCATTGTGTTAGCCCAGGGAGGGGCAAAGCCCTTAGTGAAACACTCAGATTGTCTGATGAGCTCTCATCCCTGGGGTTCTCAGGGGCAGCTGGCGGACACGTCAGGGCTGCCCTTCCCATTGCTTGTCCTTTGCATTAACCTGGGAACACATTGCAAATATTCATGCAGCTTCAGGTGATGGGCCAAGACTCCCTTCCTGTCCTTCACTCTCGTATGGGTATGCCCTGGATGAACTTGCCTTTTTATGTTGCCTCAGTTTACCTCTTTGCGTCACGTCGTTTTCCTTAGGCTTCTTAAAATCTCAGGACTAGGGGACTGTCTGAGCTCTTCTGAAACAAAAGGGACATTGGTTTTAGTATTTAGTGACTGTTGTTTGCCTGTTTTAGAAACTTAGATCTGGCTGCAAATACCTGCTCTGTTCCTGTGTTAATTAGAGAAACCTTGAGGACAGTGCTGGGTGAGCTTAGGGACAGCAGCAGCACCTCTACCCCAAAGGATTAGAGGGGGTTTCTGGAGGCTGTGATCAACCTAAGAGGAACCAGAGCAGTGTGTATGCTGCATAGCAACCACATATCTCTGTTGATAGAGTTGGGAAATGTCCGTGGCCGGCTCAGAGATGGTGCCTGAACAGGACACAACGAACGTGTGTCACTCTCAACAGTCTGGACAACAATCCAGTCTCCTGCATCCGGCTCCTAGAAGGGCTCACTATACCCTTTACATGTCCCTCTTTTCCAGGGCTTCAACCTTTAATTTCCTTTTCTGTTCCTATTTTGCGGCACTGGCCATGATTGAATTGATTGAAACCAACTTGAAGTCCTGAAATCTACACAGCTAATAGGTGACAACTGGCTGGAAGAGATATATATTTATTCCCATTCTGAAAAAAGGTGATCCAATAAAGTGTAGAGATTATCAAACAATATAATAACATTACACACAAGCAAAGTCCTGCTGAAGATCATCTAAAAACAACTGGAATAGTACATCAGCAGAGAGCTGTCAAAAGTACAAGTTGGGTTTAGAAGAGGCAGTGGCATTAGGGACATCAGAACCAATGTCAGAAGGATCTTGGCTGAAAGCAGAGAGTACCAGAGGAATGTCTATCTGTGTTTCATTGACTATGCAAAGGCATTTGACTCTCTGGATCACAACAAACTGTGTCTAACTTTAAGAAGAATGGGAATCCCAGAACTCCTAATTGTGCTCCTGAAACGCCTATACTTGGACTAGGAAGCAGTCATCAGAACAAAGCAGGGAAACACAGCATGGTTCAAAATCAAGAAAGGAATGTATTATTAGGTATGTCTCCATACCTTTTCATTCTGTATGCAGAAAAGATCATCTGGGAGGCTGGGCCCCATGAAGAGGAATGTGGCATCAAGGTTGGAGGAAGACTCATCAACAACCTGTGCTATGCAGATAACACAACAACCTTGCTGAAACTGAGGAGGACCAGATGTGTTTGCTGCAGGTCAGGGACTGCAGTCTTCAGTGTGAATTGAAGCTCAATACCAAAAAAGCAAAGATTCTCACCACTGGGCCAATTGACAGCACCATGATAGATGGAAAAGAGATTGAGATTGTTAAGATTTTCAGCTTGCATGGTTCCTCAATCAGCACTCTTGACACTAAAAGTCAGGAAATGAAAAAAAAAATTGTGCTGGGAAAATCTGCTCTTGGAATCCTCTCCAAAGTGCTAGAGAGCAATGATGTCAGTCTGGAGACTAAGGTGCACTTGATTCAAGCTATGGTGTTCTCAGTTACTTGCTATAAATCAGAGAGCTGGACAATGGCTAAGGATGATAGAAGAAGAATCAATGCCTTTAATTGTGGTGCTGAAGAAGGGTATTGAACATGTCATGGACTACTAAGATAACAAATAGGCCAGTCTTACAGAGGATGAAACCAAGCTGTTCCTTGGAGACTAGGATCTTGAGGCTCCGTCTAACATACTTTGGGCATGTTGCCAGGAGATACAAGTCCTTGGAGGAAGACATCATGCTTGGAAAGATGGAGGGACAGCGCAGGAGAGGAAGACCCTGAATGAGATGGATCAACGTGGTGACTGGGGTATCGGGGTTGGCGGTGGGTGGGTGGTATAAGTGGTGTCAGAGATGGTAAGATTGGCTGAGGATAGAGCAGAGTTCAGAACTATTGTTCCTAGGGTTGTTATGAGTTGCAGGCGACTGGAGGGCACATAACAACAATACAACAACAATAGGTGACAGAGTCTCTGAGTGGTGTAAACAGTTAAACACTTGACTGTTGACCCACAGTGTCACAAAAGAAAGGTCTAACGAGCTCAGTTCTGCTCTGATACGCAAGCGTCGCTTGAGTAGATAGCTGACTTTTTGATAAGTGACAGAGCCAGATTCAGACCCAGATCTTTCAGATTCCAAAGTTTTGTTTTTCCTTCACTGCTGCTGTAGCTACCTTGGGACAAATGAGAGAGAGGGAGAGAGAGAGAAAGGAGAGCAAGAGGAGAGCGAGAGCGAGAGTGGAGAGAACAGAAAAGAAGGAGAAGAAGAGAAGAAGAAAGAGAGAAAAGGAAGAGCCAGGGGCTGTGTTTTGATGGGAAAAAGAAGAGCCAGGGGCTGTGTTTTGATGGGAGACGTTCCTGGGAGCCTTTCCTTATGGAGCCGGGATCCTGAAGCTTCTTCTGGCCCCCTTTGCAGTTTGCTTCTGGCTATTACTGAGCCTGATGCAGAGAGGTTTAGACAATGCTTGACCTGCTGGAGCAGGATCCTCGCCTTGGCCTGGAATGATGCGCTACCTCAGGAGACACGTCCTTGGATATGGGGATCCTAGACTGCTTGCAGGGCCTGGAGCTGGAGCATAGGGAGGGTGAGGAGGAGGGGGACAAAGAGGCCCTTTCATGGGTCCTTACCAAGCCAGTCTGCCGCCAGAAGCTTCCAGGCTCTGTTTTCTCCAGGACCCTTCCTGGCAGCACACCTATCTGGGTTGGTAGGCTTCCCGTCCACCATGTACCCCTGCCGCCCAGCCACACTGACAGTACAGAGATGGAGAGCAGTTGCTGGCAGATGTTGGCCACAGCTCTGCCCAGGCTGTGGCAGCTCTTGCCACCTCAGAGTCACTCTCTGAGCCGCCACCGCTCAGATGTCCTGCTTCAGGGAGCCTGGCGCCCCTTGCAGGCTCAGGAGGCCCGGGTACTGACATCTGTCAGACCTGGACCTAGTGGACTTGGCCAGGAGGATGGCATTTTGTTGGCACTTGGCATGTGTTGAATATTCATCCTAAAAGCTGGTTTTGAACACCACAGAAACGGCTTTCCTGCTGACAGACTGGGTTTCTTTGCCAGTCCTTTTCCTTTTAGGGAGTATGAGATTCTGGGGTGGCACATCCTTCTACTCTGGGGATTCCAGCCCCTTTCCTCATGTCTTTTTGGTCCTCTGCTCCTCTCACTGGGTCAAGAAACCTTATACTGAGTTCAGGGCACTTGGAGACCCCCTGACCCATAGCAGAAATTTACCCTAATGCAGTAGTTCTCAAGGCAGAGATCACACTCCCCAGTTTTTGCCATTCAGTGATGTCTGGAGACAATTTTTGGTTGTCACAGATCCCTAGGGTGAGGTTTAAGCTCTCAGTCTCATTCATAATTTTCACATTTAGAAGCAGGTCCCTGAGCAGAAGGCAGTGCTAACAGGGAAAGATGAATATGGGATCCCTGACAGGAGAGAAATCCTAAATCGCCCTCCAGTGAAGAGAACTGCACAGTTTACAGAGTGCTCATATATCTAAGATCTCACTTCATAAACTGGGGGCCAGACTACTGAGATCCCATTTCTAGGGTGGTCTAGTGAGTTCCCCCTCAACTTCCAGGTGGGAAATAGAAAATCAGCTAACAGGTGTCATTGATGAGCACAGGGTGTGCACCAGGCCCTGTTCTAAAGCCACTTTCCATCTTCATGTGTCTTCATGTGTTCACCATATGTGAGGGCTGTATGTGCCTGTATGTGCTTAATGTGTATGTATGTGTTCTCCACATGTGATGGCTGTACGCCTATGTGCTCACCACCCATGAGGGCTGTGTGTGTGTGTGTGTGTGTTCTCCACACGTGAGGACTGGTGTGCAGGTGTGTGATCTCCACACACGAAGGTTTTGTGTGCATGTGTGTACTTTTTAATGTGAGGGTGAGGGCTGTGTGTGTATGTCTCCATGTGCAAAGGTGAGGGCTTGGGTCCAGGAGATGACAGCTGCAGAAGCCCAAGTCTTCCCACGCCTCATCACTACTCCCTTTAAACAGCAGCACCTGACCTGGGCCTTGCGGTCTGCTGAATTTCCCAAATAGCTCATGGTCACCACCAATGCCAAGTTCCGTGACGTGTGAAAGGAACTCTGTTGGTCTGGGCGAGTCCATCCCTGTGAACTGTGGAGCCACCCTCCACAAACAGCCTGGACATGAGGTGAGAGAGTGGCTGGGCCCCACAGGAACCTTCAGAATCCGCAGAGCCCCCAGGCAACTGCACCTTTGAGAGGTGTACTGGTTAAAAGGCAGCTCAAAGTACTTACGTGTCCATACTGGTCCTTTGAAATACAGGACTGTGAACATGATCTTGAGGGGCTCGAGTGGAACAGCTGAGCATGCAGTGACTCAGAAACAAGTTACAAGAGGCTGGACTTTATAAAGAAGAATGTGTCATAAAGATTAGAGGAAGACTCATCTACAACCTGCGTTATGCAGCTGACACAACCTGGCTTATGGAATCTGAAGAGGACTTGAAGCATTTTCTGTACAAGGTCTTAAACTGCAGTCTCCAATATAGATTGTATCTCAACATCAAGAAAATAAAGATTGTCACCACAGGGCCAGTTGGCAGCATTATGATAGATGTAGAAGAGATTGAGGTGGTTAACAACTTCATCTTGCTTGGATCTACAGTCAACCCTCTTCACACCAGCAGTCAAAATCTAAAGATTAATTGCTTTATGAAAGTCTGGACCTCTCATGTCAAGGACCTCTCCAGAGTGCTAAAGAGCAATGATGTTAGTCTAGAGACTAAGGTACACCTGATCCAAGCCATGGTCTTCTCAAATGCTTGCTATGCATCAGAGAGCCGGACAGTGACTAAGGATGACAGAAGGAGAATCAATGCTTTTGAGTGTGGTACTGGAAAAAAGTATTGAACAGTCTATGGACTGTGAAGAGAACAAACAAATCTGTCCTGGAGAAGCTGGATTGCTCCTTGGAAGGATTTGGAAGCTCGGTCTTATATATGTTACCAGGAGGTTCTTGAAAAGCAACATCAGGCTTGGAAGGGGAGAGGGTTGGCACAGGAGAGAAAGACCCTGGATGGGATGGACCAACACAGGGACTGTGGCAACGAGGGCAGGTGTATCAGAGATGGTGAGATTGGTTCAAAATAGGATAGGGTTCAGAGCTATAGGGTCACTGTGAGTCATAGTCAACTCAGTGGCGCTTAACAACAACAACAACAACACACTACTGGTAGTCAGAGACTTCATTATATTGTTCACTTAAGAAAAAAATGTTATCAATTAAAATATTGATGTGATCCTTTGTTATTATTTGACCTTTTGTTTTATTGAATAATTTATTTCAATTGTTTGGACATAGATATTTTGTTGTTGTTGTTGTTGTTATGTGCCGTCGAGTCGCCTGTGACTCATAGCGACCCTATGTACAACAGCCCTAAACTCCGCTCTGTCCTGTGCCAATCGCACTGTCTCTGACACTCCCATCCCAATTATCCCAGTCACTGAATCAACCCACCTCATAGAGGGCCTTCCTCTCCTGCGCCGTCCCTCCACCCTCCCAAGCATGATGTCCCTCTCCAAGGATCGGTCTCTCCTCACTACATGTCCAAAGTAAGTTAGACGGAGCCTCAGAATCCTTGCCTCCAAAGAGCCACCCGGTTTAACCCTCTCCAGGACAAATCTATTTGTTTTCCTAGCAGTCCATGGTATTCTCACTACTCTTCTCCAGCACCACAGCTCAAAGGCATCAGTTCTCCTTCTATCCTCCTTGGTCATTGTCCAACTCTCTGATGCATAACAGGTGATTGCGAAGACCATGGCCTGTATCAGTTAACAGATGCTGCCCTGGACGTGCTCACCAAGTTGTGCCAAGAAATCTGGAGAACGACCACTTGGCCAACTGACTGGAAGAGATCAATATTTGTTCCTATTCCAAAGAAAGGCAACCCAACCGAATGTGGAAACTACAGAACAATTTCACTGATTTCACATGCAAGCAAGATTTTACTGAAAATTATCCAAAAACTACTGGAACAGCACATCAACAGAGAACTACCAGAAGTCCAGGCTGGTTTCAGAAGGGGTCGTGGTACTAGAGATATTGTAGCTGATGTTAGATGGATCTTGGCTGAAAGCAGGGAATACCAGAGGAATGTCTATCTGTGTTTCATTGACTATGCAAAGGCATTTGACTGTGTAGATCATAACAAACTGTGGCTGACTCTGAGAAGAATGGGAATCCCAGAACACTTGATCATTCTAATGCGAAACTTATGCTTGGACCAGGAGGCAGTCGTCAGAACAGAGCAAGGGAACACTGCATGGTTCAAAATTGGGAAGGGCGTACGCCAGGGATGCATCCTATCTCCATACCTTTTCAACCTATATGCAGAACAGATTATCCGGGAGGCTGGGCTCTATGAGGAGAAGTGTGGGGTCAGGATTGGTGGACGATTTATCAACAGTCTGCGTTATGCGGATGACACAACCCTGCTTGCTGAAACTGAGGAGGACCTGAAGCACCTGCTGCAGAGTGTCAAGGACTGCGGCCTACAATATGGGTTGAGGCTCAATGTCAAGAAGACAAAGATTCTCACCACTGGACCAATTGGCAGCATCAGGATGGATGGTGAAGAGATTGAGATTGTACACAGCTTTAGTTTGCTTGGCTCCATAGTCAACAGTCTTGGCACCAGCAGCCAGGAAATTAAAAGGCGCATTGCCATGGGAAATTCTGCTGTTAGGGACCTCTCCAAAGTGCTGAAGAGCAGTGGTGTCTCTCTGGAGACTAAGGTGTGTCTGATACAGGCCATGGTCTTCGCAATCACCTTCGCATAGATATTTTACTCTTGTAAATACTAAGATATAGTAGATATTCCTAAAACTTCTTCCAGTTGTCATCAAGTCAGCTCTCAGCACACGAGATTGCATGTGCTTCAGAGTAGAACTGTCCTCCATGAGCTTTCCAATGGCTGATATTTTCCCCCAAGAGTAGATCACAGACAAGCACTATTGAAGGCGGTCCAACATTTTCTTTTTTTTTCCTATAATTATATTTTATTAATTTTCATAAACATTTACAGAGATTTTGGGCTTCCACTCATTCATTGTTGCACTGGTCCAACATTTTCTCAGAAAATTGGAAATAGAAATACCATTTGACCCAGCAATTCCATTACTGGGAATATATCCTAAAGGAACCAGAGCCACAACTCAAACAGATGTATGCACAACCATGTTTTTTTGTGGCATTGTTCACAATTACAAAGAGATGGAAGCACCAAGTGCCCATCAATAAATGGATAGAAAAACTGTGGTACATCCACACAATGGACTACTATGCAGCACTGAATAACAATGAAATAGTAGTACATTACACAACATAGCGGAGCCTTGAGGACATTATGCTAAGTGAAATGTCTCAGTCATAAAAAGATAAATACTGCATAACACCATTGTTATAAAATAGGACAACCATAGAGGTCTTGGAATGGGGGAAAAGTGGATAGATAATGAACACAGCATAAAGGAGATGAAGGGAAGAACTGTTTAAAAGGAACATAGATACATTCATTGTATTTGTGAGAAAAATATGGAACAAGGAGTGCATTGCAGGGTGGTCTAGGGAATGGGAGGAAAGAGAGGGAGAGAATGTGCAATAATGAGTAAATAAAAGAAAAAGGGGAAAAAAGAATAGATCGCAGGCTTTCCTTTAAAAGGCACCACTAGGTGAACTTGAACCCCTAGCCTCTGGGTTAGCAGCTGAACATGTTAGCTGCTTTCATCACTGGGTACATGGAAATGACAATTTGTCCCTCCAGCTCCAAGGCTCTGAACTGACCTCTGCCTTCTGCTCTTTTGTCTCTCCTTGCCCAACCTTTGCCTGTTTTTCTAGCGCACACCTACTTTCATCTTAGGCCAACATGTGATGTTGAACCTAACATAGGTCTTGGCAGAGATGACTTTGAACTTGGCTCAAGGAGACCAGCCACACTGTTCTTTCCTGCCCTGTGGCTGTGCTTTGTGGCTGCCATGAACCATGAGAAGCAGTTCTCAGTCTCCCCTGTGCTGACTCTCTGGCCTCACCCCTGGCATTTGGGAGGCATCCATGGAGAGCAGAGGTTGAGGAGGTAGGCTTTGGGTGCATAGCCAGGCTGGAGCCGATCAGGGAGCTGCCTGTGAATGTGCTCTGGTCTGGAATCCTGGTTCTCCCAGGTAACCATGCCTCCTTGTTCTGGTTACAGCACCAGCTCTGAGTGGGCAAGGACGCTCATCTCAGGTGACCTCTACAGTTCTTCCTGAATGTTCAGTCCCATCAAGCCATTTTCTTGGCTTGTGCAAAGCTCCACATGAATCAAAATTGAGGTCCTCACTCAAGGGCTGAGGAATCACAGGGGAGTGTGTGCAGATGAAAGTGACAGAGCCCTAAAAGAGAACTGACTGAGGGGACTTGGAGTGACACTTGTTTTTAATAAATAGGGAAAGGGAATGAGATATAAGCCTTTCATTTTTAGTATCCTCATTTAATATAAGGGAGACTTTTAAAATTATTGTACCCTTTTTCAATCACAGCCCCTAAATTATTATTCCTTGTGAAATCTTAGGCCTTTTGGGACTTTGTGGTCCATCATTATTCGCTGATGCTTTTTTAGTAGAACCTGTTTAGCTATTTCAGATTTTATTTATCTGACAATGTCTCTAATTCATCTTGATTCGTAAAGGGTAGAGGCTTCTGGGTTGATTGTTTCTGTATCTTGGTATTTGTATGGTATTAATTCAGTGTCTTCTAGCCTTCCTTTACTATTTTTTAAAAACCTCCTGTGAATATGAGGAGCTCTGGTGACCTAGTGGTAAGGAGTTGTTCTGCCAACTTTAAGATGGGTGGTTCAAATCCACCTGCTACTCTGTGGGAGAAAGATGGGAAATCTCCTCCTGTGTGGTTTGTAACCTCTGAAAACCTGCTGGAGGGTCAGCTATGAGTTGATTCCAACTCCACAGCAAAGACTTTTTGAATAATTGTCAGTACATAAATGTATATAAATATT
>NW_006399824.1:2363054-2395088 GCF_000299155.1 Elephantulus edwardii | reverse complement strand
ATTACAAAATTAAATGAAATATATTAAATATATACAAATACACACAAGCACAGTTTTTATACACGAGTGCAACAGTTTCTACATGTATAATTCTGAAAGGTGATTGTTTTTTGGGTTGTACAACCACTGAGTTGATACTTGATTAACAGCATAAACTTTCTTGGTTTTTTGTGCGTACCATAAAGTTGGAACCGACCCATAGCTGACCCTCTGGCAACTTTTCATTGGCTAGTTAATTGCGCGGGAGGAGATTGCCCATCCTTCTCCCATGGAGCAGCTGGTGGCCTAGAACTGACTGCATGCCTTTGGAATTGCAACACAGCTTCTTGCCACTAGGCCACCAGAGAGTCTTATCTAATTTTCCTATCATCTGACCTACTTTGGATATGTTGCAAGGAGGGACTGATCTTTGGAGAGGGACAACATTCTTGGAAGGCTGGAGGAATGGAGAAAGAGAGGGAGACTGTCGATGAGATGGATTGATGCAGTGACTGGGGTAATGACGGTAGATGTGTCAGAGACAGTAAAGTTGGCACAGGATAGAGCAGGTGTCAGGGCTGTTGTACATAGAGTCACTATGAATTGCAAGTGACTCAATGGCACATAAAAACAACATTATCAATTTGATCCCATGTAGATAGATCTTCAGAGAGTGTAACTCAAAGTAGATGTTCTTTTATAAGTTAAACTAAGTTATTGCTTGGTTTCAGAAGACTCCAGGAGATACTTTTGCTTTGTGCTTAAACATTATCTCAGGACAATGCAAAGATTCATCAAGCTTCCAAAGCTCCAGAAATTCTGGATTCCATAAGATTTTGAAATTCCATTCTGCATTTCCCCCTTTCCATTTTGATCAGGGTGCTTCAAAATAGAATCTTCGATCAAAGTGTTTTGGAATTGTAGCTGGGAACCATCTAGTTCTTCTGGTCTCATAGCAAAACAAAGGCAGTTGTTCATGGAAGCAATTAGATACACGTTCTATTTTTTCCCTCCTGTTCTTGACTCTCCTTTCTCAGATGCTCCAGGCAAATGGAGACCAATTTTTGTATCTTGACTGGTTTCTTGAAAGCTTTTCAGGCACTATGAAACAAGCTAAGAAGTAGAACAAAAGCATTAAATATATTACTAGGCCAGTTTACTGGGATGTCTCATGAAATCATAACCCTTTTACATCCCAACTGAGGAAAATCTCATGAGATGTTTAGCTGTTTATAAGTAGCTTCTGTAGCTACTCTGTTGTTGTAAATACACCTATCACACAACTTTTACCACTTTTTTACAAGTGTACAGCTCATTATTGCAGTTACATTAATCAGTTGTGAAATCTTACCCTTAATCAATGTGACTTTTCAGCATCCAAAACTGAAACTCAGTTCTCCGTAAGAAATACTCCCCAGCCCCCGTTTCCCTCCCCCTCACTCCTGGTAGCCACCAACACAATTGAATCTCTGTGCATCGCCCTTTTCTTGTCATTTAATAAAACTGAAGTCCTACAATATTTGTCCTTTTGTGATAGACTCATTTCAATCATCATAATCTCTTCAAACTCCATCTGCTGGCTGAACAGTATTTTCCACTGTATGTATGCACCACACCTTGTTCATCTTTCATCCTTTGCAAGGCATGTAGCCTGTGTGCACCAGTGAACATTAGTTTATAACTCTCTATGTGAGTTTCTTCTCAGAAGTCTTTCTGGTATATACCAAGGAGTGAAATTCTTAGGTCATATAATAACTGTAGTACTGTTACCGCTGGGGCTATGCCACTTTGCATTCCTCCGAGCAATAGAAAAGGGTTCCAGTTTCCCCACTTCCTTACCAACATTTTCTGGTTTTGTTTTATAAACTTAGCCATCCTAGTGGGAGTGAAACAGTATCTCATTGTGGTTTTAGTTTGCATTTCTCTAATAACTAATGACATTTGAAAATCTTTTCATGTTTTTGGTGGCCATTTGAATGACCTCTTTTGTCCATTTTTAATGATTGGGTTATTTTGTTGTTGTTAGTTGTTTAAGTTAGATGTCATTTTTTAATGTAATTTTTTAATTGTTAGATTATTAATGGATATGTGATCTTGGAGGATATTTTTCCAATCTGTAATTTGTCTTTTTGCTTCTCTGACAGAGTTCTTTAGTGAACAAAAGTTTTACATTTTCATGAGGCCCCATTTCTTTATTTTAATCTTTTGCTGTTTGTGCTTCTGCTATTACATTATTCATTGTCAAAAGTTAAGCACAAATATGTTACCTGTGAATTTTCTTCTAAAATTGTTATGGTTTTAGTTTGCACATTTAGGTCCTTAATCCATTGTGAATTTGGTTTTGTTTCTTATATGAGGCATGGATACAGCTTCATTTTATTCTGCATGTGGAAATCCAGTTTCCCCAGCAACATTTATTAACCATATGCATGTAGATTTATATCTGGACTCCCTCTCAATACTATTCTGTTGATCTTTGTATCAGCTGTTATACCAGCATACCCACTCCTCACTTATTGAAATGGCTTACTTCCAAAGACTAGGTCATTAGCCCAAGATACAAGTTATATTAAAATAGAAAATGACTCCACTGATCACAAAATCGAAGATGACTGTTAGAGTGTGGTGAGTGTCCTAGCTTTGGTCTCCCTTGCCCAGTCAAATAATTGAGCCGGGTGGGAGACAACAGGAAGGTTGGCGCCAGAGGCACCAGAATGCATGGCAGTTTCAGTAGTTTTGAAAAGAGCCTTTGTCTGACTTGCTTTAAGTGTCTCAACGTGGGCCAAGCCCTTATTGCAACAAGTGGCATGATTGGAGCCCTGGAAGTTCAAAGAGAGTTTGGGTTACTAAAATCAGGGATGTCTGACTTGCTTGGAAAGAAAGTGAGGAGACTAGAGTAAAAGAGAAAATAAAAGTAGTTTATTAGTGAAAATGAAAATATGTTCTAAAGAGAAGAATGGGTCTCTCTCCTCAAAGAAGGAAAAGTGTGGAGGGGATGATTGGCTATGGGGGTGGGTGTTAGGTGTTTATATAGCCTCTTGATGTGGGCTAAATGTAAATGAAGGATAGTGTTTAGACCAATGGGTCAGTGTTGCTGGAGGCTCTCACTCAGGTCCACTGTTTGTAATGTCAGAGTCTTATGTGCCACTCATTACACATCCTCTTTCTGAGGCATTGGCTTCTTTATAAGGTAACATGCTCTTGCCTCCAATTGGGTGAAGACTAGCCTTTGCCCTTTAAAGGCTGGAGCCTTTACATCATATGAACTCAGGCTGTGCTTTCAGCGCTGTGCTCTAATAGCTTGTTTTGCGAGAGCTCAGCAGAAACTGCAAGGAACTTTATGCTTTTATCTTTTACTCTCTTACCCTGTACTTTTGCCCAAAATTATTTAACCGCTTACTTACTTTTGACAGTAATATTATCCCCATGTTGTTGTGTGCCATTGAGTTGGAACTAAGTGGCCCATGGCTGACCCTCCAGTGGGTTTTCCGAGGCAATTAATCACATGGAGGAGATTGCGCATCTTTCTCCCGTGAGGCTGGTGGGCTTGAACTGTGTGCCTTTGGGATTGCAGCACAACTTCCTGCCACTAGGCCACCAGAGCTCCCCTACATCGCTATGTAACTACCAAATTACATGAGGAGAAAACCGCTGAACCGCTGAGAATCGTGGTACAGCTACATGGACACATAACTTTAACCGTTACAGCCAGCATTACTCTTCCTTAGCACCTTGGCATTTGTTACTGCCAGACAGATGCCATTAATGTGCAAAACAACTAGAAAGTGGATTCCCCACACACACTCTATTGTCATAAATGTAGAATGTCCACAAGTGATCTAGTCATTGAATAAAGAGTCAATGTGCCAGGTCGATCACAGTGCTTGTAGAATATGTGTTAAAGTCAGGTAATATGAGTCCAGCTACTCTTTCAGAATTGTTTAAACTACTCAACACCTCTTGCCATTCCATATAAAGTTGAGGACCGTTTTTTCCATTTCTTTAAGGAAGACGGCGAAAGCTCTTTTTACAGAGTGCTGAGTGCTCATTCCCGACAGAATGCCATTTTCTGATTTGCTCCATATCTGCCTTTAGGCTCATTTCCTGCGAGTGGAAGGGAGCACCTGGAGGTCCTACTCAGGGTCCCGCTGATGTTGGGCAGGTGAGCTCTGATTCTCAGAGACACAGCAGCCTCCTCCACCGCTCACTGTAAGAGGAACACACACACACACACACACACACACACACACACACACACACACACACGTGTCCTGTGACTGGAGGTGGTGACCATCGGAGCAGGGCTTCCTGGAAGCTGTGGAGGGTGGATTTGTCCTGCTGGGTATGGGACAGGGGCAGGATTTTGGCACCAACCCATCTGTTCTGTCCTTGGAGAGATGTGGGCTAGAAGATCATGTTTGTAGCTTATATAAAGCTAGTTGCCATGAGGTGACTCTGACTCCTGCCAGCCCCATGTGTGTCAACAGAGGACTGTCCTCCACATGGTTTTCAGCAACTGGCTCTTCAGAAGCAGACTGCCAGGACTCTCTTCTGAGGTGCTTCTGGGCTGACTTACACCTCAGATATATTTATGAGTGCATTAACTCTATGTACACTCAAGGACTACTTGATATTTGAGGGGGACTTATTGTCCCCCCATCTCTTGACCCTGGATGACTAGTGGGTTTACCTGTCAGTATGCAGGACACAGATGTGATGTGGCTACAGGTGTGCACACTGCCTGTGGAACCATCCTGCATCTTCATGACTACATGGTACAGCAGGGAGCCCTTAGAGGCACGTCGCTCCCCCCCAGACAAAGCCCATGCATGTATGTCGGCAGAGATAGGAAGTTGGGATGATCTTACACGATGATTATCATCTCAGCTGATTGCAAAGAATCCTTGAGGTTAAATCCTGGTGGAGAGAAAATGTGTGGGGAGTTCGCCTTGCCCTCCCCCACCCCATTGTCGAAGTCTCCCAGAACAAGTTATGGAGGACAGACCCCTTGATGCATGTGATTCCTTTCCTCTCATGGAGCCATTACTCCTGCTCGGGAGGACGGGCACCTATTGGCAGTAGGTCCCTCTGCCTGTTAAGACTCTCAGTCATCCTTTTTCAGGTGTTAGGGGTACCTGGCTTCTCACAGCAACTCTGGTCTATGAACTCACCAATCAGTGTGGTACAGACAGGTGCAGAGAGGCCCAGAGCTGGCCTGGGGGTGGCTGTTCTGAAATTGACATGCTTGTGAATGAGAGAGCAGCTGTCAAGCTTGGACATGAGGAACAGAGAGGCGCTTTGGGTGCTGGTCAGACTCGTCCTTTGGTCCTTTGCTGCCACTGTTCTGAGTGGAAGGCTGGCTCTCTCTGCTGGCCCAAGAGAACTTAGGGCCCAGGAACAGGAGCGTAGTCCCTCCCCGCCCTGAGGGGCTCACCCATGTGTGGGTTGAAGAGTTGCTCCTCTGCATTCCCTTGACAACTGGCCCCTTTGGGGACTGTAGTTTAGTTACTCTGTTTAGAAACATAAAAGAATTGGCTAAAGGGCCTGGAGAGATAGAAGTGATGAAAATGAGAGGATGAATGAGACCCCACCCCAGCTCCTAGGCCTCAGTGTGGGCCGGAGTCAGGGGCCACAGTCTGCGCTGTTCTCAACCCTGATCATCCCTGTTGGGCTCCCTGTTTTCCAAAGCTTGCTTATGGATCCCAGACATTTACGTGTGTCAGCCTGATTCCAGACCATTACTGACCCCGTTCTACAGAAAAAGAGTCAGAGGCTCTAAGGGGTTATCTGACTGGCCCCAAGCCACTTAGCTCATAGGAGCAGTGCTAGTCTTTGAACCCAGGACTTCTGTAGCTGCAGTGCTGAACATTGCTGTGTGCTTCCTGGGCAAGTTGCCTCTCTCTGAAGCTCACAGATAAAACAGGAGATTCATCAGGTAGATGAGGGTCCAATCCCCTGTGGCTATTAAAGGTTATGCTTGTAAATGCACACAATAATGTTGTTGTTGTTGTTGTGTACCATTGAGTCGGAACCGACCCATAGCTGACCCTCGGTCGGGTTTTCAGAGGCAGTTAATCACTCAGGAGGAGATTGCCCCTCCTTCTCCCAAGGAGCAGCTGGTGGCCTCAAACCAGGTGCATTCAGGATTGAAGCACAACTTCTTGCCTCTAGGCCACCAGAGCTCCCTATAGGATGATTGTAGTTGTTGTTGTTGTTATGTGCTGTTGAGTTGCTTGCAACTCATAGCGACCCTATGTACAACAGCCCTAAACTCTGCTCTGTCCTGTGCCAGTTGCACTGTCTCTGACACTCCCATCCTGATTACCCCAGTCCCTGAATCAATCCACCTCACAGAGGGCCTTTCCCTGGAAAAACTCAAACTTACTGCTCTTGAGTCCATCTCAACTCATGGCGACCCAGATCTGGTTTCTAAGGCTGTAAATCTTAAAGAGCAAGGACTGCTTCATCTTTGTCCTATAGAATGAATTCCGACTGTCAAACAAGGGCTAGCGAAGGGTCGTTTTATTCTTAATCTAATAAGAATTCCTTTTCATTTATTAAGTACTTTATTATTCACTTTATTAAGGAAACCAATATTTGATAAACTAAATCAATAAATTTATCATTAATATTTTTATTAAATCAAGTAGCTCAGGGAATAAAATTTGAAACAATTTTGTTTTAATTTACAGGTCATTACCTAGCACTTAAAATTCAGCTTCAACAAAGATTTTAACTGGCTTATTATCACTTAAGTAAACAAAAAAACCCCAAAAACCTTTCTTAAATAAGATTTCTTTTTCGTTGCTTTTTCAGTGTAGGAACAAGCAAAATACAAACACTATCTCCAGTGTGGTCTCAATTTTGTAAACTAGCATATACATACACACACACACATAGGAGGAAGCATGTTGTTGTTAGGTGCTGTTGAGTATGACTTATAGCGACCCTATGAACAAAAGATCTAAACCTAGTCCTCTCATGTGCCATCTTCATACTTCCTGACACACAAGAGCCCATTGCAGCAGTCACCGTGTCAGTCCACCTGGTCAAGAGTTTTTCTCTCCTTTGTCGACCGCTTCCCAGCATCATGTCAATATGTCCAAAGCGTGTGAGGTGAAGCCTCATCATTGTTGCCTCCAAAGTTCACTCTGGCTCCAAGACATGTTCTGTTCGTTCTCTTGGCCATTCATGGGATGGTTCATCCATGGGATCCTCTCCAACACCGAGCTCAAAGGCGTCAATTCTTTTTCTGTCATCCTTATTCACTGTCTAGGTCTTGGATGCATATTATTACATTTATTACATATATAGCAAACAAGAGTTCATGACATCAATTTCTTGATTTACTTTTTTGGAACTTTTTAGGTTGCTGGGTTGTTTTTTGTTGTTTATTTTTACAGTGACATATTTTATATTCAGGAAAATAAATATTTACTTTTTACAAAAATATTGGAGTTGCCAGGTAATGGGATAAGCATCTTCAGGTGAGAATGTCCTTGGGGACAGGCTAAATGTCACTGTCACAGACACTGTCCAAGGACTTCCTGAAGAGAATGGAAAGGACTAAACTCTTTGATGAGCTGTTCAATGAACAGGTCCCTGGGCTTTTCTAGAACAGTGATCCTGAAACTGGACCATCAGCGGCAGGTCTTGTTCAGATACAGACTCTTGTCCTGATACCTCATATCTTCACTGAGGCCTGAGACCCTGCATTCTAATGGCCCCCAGGGTTGCTGCTGTTGACCAAGGCTCAAGAGCATCTCCCTGCATCCAAATTTGCCCTGAAGGAGTGCTCACTACTGCTGCCCCAGTGCCCCGGCTTCCTAAGACAGACTCAGACAGATGTTGGGGTGAGTGACTCGAACTGGGGGTCTCTGGCACTGCATAATGTTTCTGAAAGAAGCTTTTTATGAAAGCGAATGGACAGGAGTTACATCCAGAAGAGCTGAATTTGCGACCAGCCTCCACCACACAGTGGCTTCTCCTGTGAAAGGCTCGGAATTTGAACTTTGTTTTGTTATATGCCATCGAGTCTAAACAAGTTCTACATCTTGCAAGTTGCATGTATTTGGGCATGTCACCTGTGTGTCTCTCAGCCTCAGCTTTTCCATCTGTGAAGTGGGGTTAAGAATGCCAGCCTGATAAAATCGACAAGCAAAAAACCAAAAGCAGTCTTGCTTCTGGGGGGTTGGAATCGGCTCATAGCTGACTCTCTGGTGGATTTTTGGAAACTGAATCACACAGGAAGAGATTTGTCCATCTTTCTCCCCAACCTGGTGGCTTTAAACTGGTAGAGAAGCACTATCTTTGCATTCGCAGAGCAAGAAACTCCCTTCCGACTACAAAATGAGTTATCACCTTGATGGCCGTGAGCGTGGTTGGCACAGTAAGTGGATCGTGGCAGGTCCTTGGTAAACAGTTGATCCCCTTACACTGCCTTTTCTTCTCGTTCCTCCTTCCAGGTCAATGAGATCTACCATGATGAGTCTCTAGGGGTTCACATCAACATCGCCCTTGTCCGCTTGATTATGGTCGGCTACCGCCAGGTAACACCACTCGGCAGCAGAAGGGAGAAGGAAAGTGGGTTAGAGGGGTACACCAGCTATGATGTGAGGTGGAAAGGACCACATTCAGGAAAAGCTTCAAAGAATCAAAACCCCACGCCCATTAGAATTGAGGCTTTAGTGGAGAAAACAACTGGGGGTTGATCAGTGGGGTCTGTGGGTTCCCTGCAGTCTCTGTGATGATCCTGTGTCCCTATAAGTGGAAGTCTCCTCTCCTATTAGATGGATGGGGAAACTTAAGAGAGGGGCAGCGAGAAGACCAGTCCTACACTGGGTGAGCCCAGGGCCCCTGGGGTCTGCAAGCTTAGACCTGTCACTTATTTCCTCCCCAAATGAGGCTACAGTAGAACTTTCCTCCAAGGCACTTATGATAGTGAAGATAAAATGCTCCATTACTGTTCTTTTGTTATCCACAAAAGTGTTTTGTCTCTAGTAACACTTGCCTTGCGGGCTAGTCCAATGGATGAGTAATGATGTGTGTGAGTCCTCTGCAGACCCACGTGCTTGGTGCGTGGCCAGTACTTGTTCTCTAAAGTAGGAGAGACAGTGTGTAGGAGCAGCCAGGGTCAGGACAGCCAGGTGACCATGGGACAGGCCATGCATATCATAGGCCCCAGGGTTGTATCTGTGAGCGGGTGGCCAGTAGCCTGGGTGTCCTCTGCGGTCACTCGGGGCCTGACTGCTCCTCCCCAGCGCTGACCGCCTCCCGGCCCCTGCAGTCCCTGAGCCTGATCGAGCGTGGAAACCCCTCGCGCAGCCTGGAGCAGGTCTGTCGCTGGGCACACTCCCAGCAGCGCCAGGACCCAGGCCACTCTGAGCACCATGACCACGTCATCTTTCTCACCCGGCAGGACTTTGGGCCCTCAGGTATGCAAGGTACTGTATTTGCTGGGGCCAGGTGTGTGCGCCTTCTTGGTGGAGGCAGAGGCTCGGGCTGGGCCTGAGCAGAGTGTGCTCTTTCTGGGGCCTACCCAGAAAGGTTTGAGGGGCAGGGATCCCAGGTACAAAGGTCCATGGAACTCTGGGGGCAAGACATAGGTGGACAGGGTGTTGGGTTTTAAAGTGCCTTATTTTGAGCTAGGTGGAGTGGAGGGGCCTGGATTCTAGCCCCTGTTGTCACAGCTGAGCCTGGATGCAGCAGGGAATGGTCAGGCCCTGGACCCTGCATTTTGTGATGCTTCTCCCCACACCATGCCCCTCTGTTCTCCTTGCAACTTGGAATGTCACTAGGGTGGAACTTGTGTGGACTACAGAAAAGGAAGTTCAAGCTCTGCCCCAGCTCTGAGCCTAACTAGCCCACTCATCTAAGATCACTCCATCACCTAGACACCAGTTTATCCCAGCTGGGAGTGAGTGCATAATTGACTTCCTTATTCCGAGCCTGTTGGGAGGGTCAAGGCTATGCAGGGGGTCTGTGACAGTGTTTTTAGCTCTCAGAGTTCTGTAAGCATATTAAGCTATGCTCACCCTCAATGTTCCATCTGGGGAAACGGAGGCACAAAGAGGCACAGTGGTTTGTACATATCCCGTAACAGAATAGAGATAAATCCGAGACTTTAACTCAGATCTCCAGAACCCCAGGTGAGGATTTTCTGCTTTATTTGGGTTTGAAAAAATAAATGAGTCAGACAGCCATGCTTCTGCCCCTGGAGCTTCTTATCTGAGTCACTGAAGTTCTCACCGTGGGTTCCCATATACACAGACATAGGAGTAGACATGTACATACATTGACACATGTGCACACCAACACATGCAGACACAGACAGGTGTCTGTACAAGCTCACACGTGCATACACAGAGACAGACACAGACACATGCACACACAGACAACTGCATATACAAGCACACGTGTGCATACATGGACAGAGAAGGACACAGACACATGCATACACCAGCATGTGCACACACTGTCACGTGCACACCCAGACAGCTGCATATACAAACACACATGTGTGCATACATGGAGATATACACAGACACATGCACACACACAGGTATGCACACATATGCACGCATGTGCTTGCAGCCCAAGTACACCAATCCCAGACCTCCAGGATAACAGAGACCCTGGAAACCTCCTCCTCACCAGGGCATCATCATTATGATGCCCAAACCATCTCAAAAGAACATTCCAGCAGTCTGAAAACGGGAAGTTATTGTCTGGACAGCCACAGGCCCAGTCAGGGAACACCCTCTGCCGGCACCTTTGAGGTGGGATCTTCAGGACCTTGCTTAGTGGCCCAGTCTCCTAGACCACAAGGAGACCCTGGGTCAGCCTAGAAAGTGGGCCCCTGGGAATTGCCTGGCTCATGAGATCTGCACAGTAAAAGCTGGCGGCATAGCCCAGCCCTGCAGCTCTGCCAGTTTTCCCTGGAGGTCTTGCTTGGCACACAGCCGCCCCCCCATGTTCACTCCCCTGCTGTAGAGAGCTGTCTCAACTTCACTCTACATCAGCTCTTGTTCCCTTAATAAGTCACTTTAGGGCACTCATCTGCTGCTCCCATTGAAACCATTCCTCCCCATCACTCCTGCACACCCTATTTTCTTCCCAGACTTTGAGGCCTTCATTCCAGCTCACATGCAAGCCTCACTCCCCCAAGTCTGCAGAAATGCCGACTGCATGGTGCTTGGCCCTCATTCCTCTCTGCTGCCCTTGGAAGCTCGGGCACACTGTTCTTGCCCCAGGGAAGCAATGTGAGCTTGTGAGCTGACTGACTGACTGTTGGACTGGCTGTCTGGGGGGCATGGCAGGATGTGGTGTGTGCAGACGAGGGTCCTGTCTGGAACCCACTGCCTGTGACAACAAGGCTGGGAGACTGTGCGAAGCTGCTGGTCAAGAGGGAGCTGTAAGCTTGAGGAGGTGGGCAGCCTGGCCCAGATTTCTACCTCTGTGGTCAGGCTTGGCAAGTATCCTTCATCCTCCAGGACCCACTGACAGGTTCAGATGTGCCTGCAGTGGTCTAGCCGGGACCAGATGGTCAAGTGACCCCTTCCCCTGCCCATGACCTCTCTCTGCCCTTTCTCCCTCTCTCCCCCAGGGTATGCACCCATCACCGGCATGTGCCACCCCCTGAGGAGCTGCGCACTCAACCACGAAGACGGCTTCTCCTCGGCCTTTGTGGTGGCTCACGAGACTGGCCACGTGTAGGTGGCACAAGAGGGTGGTGGGGCTGGTGGCTCGGTGACTCGAGGCTGTGAAGTGAGCTCAGAGGAGCCCATGGGCATTGGAGGGCTTTGATTCATGTCAGGCTGAAGTCCCATGATATGCTTCAGAGCGACTCTGCAGGTGCAATATGAGGGCCGCCCACTGAGGAAGGCTCACCCTAGCGCTGTCCCGAGGGGAGAGCAGGGGACCATGGGACAGCATTTCTGGGATCTCACAGCCTCCCCACACCAAGTTCTTGGAGGACCAGATGTGGCTCTGCCTTGTCCCTGTCACAGGCTTTGTCAGCCCTCTCTGGGTGGCCTCATTCTTGGCCTCCTTTCCTCCTGTCCACATCTCAGAGCCCTTCTGAGCCTGTTCCAGCCAACATCGGTGCTCAGTGTACCCCGGAGCTGGCTGGATCCCATCACAAACTTGCACACTTAATGCCTGGGCCAAGACCGGGCCAAGGCTAGCTGACACTAATCCTGGGGTTGGGTTTTGACAGCAAACTCATCCATTCATTCATTCATCCATTCGTTCATTCAGCACATATTTATGAAGCACCTACTGTGTGCTAGGCTGTGGGCTACGATGCAGGACAAAGCAGTCCCTGTCTCCCAAAAGCTCTGTCCCTGAGGAGGCTGCAGATGGACAAATAACCAATCCCCACAGTATTAGATGGTGCCTGCAGGCCCTGGCTGTCCCCTACAGCCCAGTCCGTGTTGTAGGAGCTGAGGAAAGGAGTGTACAAACTGGGGGGCTTGATGCCCACCCCACATTTATCCTCTTACTTAGCACAGGACACTTGGACTCTGCCTCATGACCAGCAGCACCTCCTTGTCCTGGGTCTCGATGTCCTCATCCAGGACATGGAGGCTGACAGAGAAGCCCTTGAAGCCCTGTCCTGCAGTAGAAACTGATGCTCCCACATATATGCTTCTGAGGCCTCTTCCTGCGGTAGAAGCCGATGCCTCCATGTGTTCCTGGTGCCACTCTACACCGAGGCCCTTTTTTTGTTAATAAGCTTTGTTGTTAGTGAACTACGGCCACTCCCATGATGGGTTATGGGTTGGATTGTTGCACTCTGGAGGGTTAACAAAAGCTGAAGGTAGATCACTAGGGAGTAGAATGTCAGAATGTGGCTTGCCAGCACTTTCTTCCATGTCTCTTTGGAGACCCTGGACACTGGACCCTGGTCAGCTTGACAGCAGCATGTGAGGCCTGCTGACAGAATGATGTTGGCTTCACAGGAGTTTCTTTGGAAATGAGTCATGTTTCTCCCAGGAGAGGGGTCAGTTTTACCACCGATCACAACTGCCCCCTCTTGTGGCCAAGTTTAGAGGCCTATTTGCCCACTTAGTGGTGAGAGCAGGTGCAGTTATCAGGGAATATTTAGGATTCAGAATCTTTGGGGGTTTTTCCAGGCTTTTGACTCCTGATTTTTCTCATTCTGGCTTATTGTTATGTGCCATCGAGTCTCTTGCGACTCATATCAACCCTATGTACAAAAGTCTGAAACCCTGCTCTATCCTGTGCCAACCTCACCGTCTCCGACACACTCCCACCACCCCAATCAGAAAATTGATCCATCTCATCAGGGGTTTTTCTCTCATGCACTGTCCATCCACTCTCCCAAACATGATGTCCCTCTTCAAGGACCAATCCCTCCTTGAAACATGCCCAAACTGTCAGACAAAGCTTTAGAATCCTTGCCTCCAGGAGCAGCCTAGTTTCACCCTCTCTAGGACAAACCTGTGTGTTCTCCTAGCAGTCCATGGTATATTCAACACCCTTCTCCAGCATCACAGCTCAAAGTCATCAATTCTCTATCATCCCTAGTCACTGTCCTACTCTTCGATGCATAGCATGCAATTGCAAAGACTATAGCCCAGTTCAGGCACATGTTAGTCTCCAGCCTGATGTCATTGCTCTTCAGTACTCTGGAGAAGTCCCTGACAGCTGACTTACCCAATACAGTTCGTCTCTGCTACTCTTTTAAAAATTTCAGAGTCATGGAGAGATTTAAGAGACTGGCTCACAGAGGTACCCATCACTGCGGCTGAGTTACAAAAGTAAGACCCAGTCCTCATAATCAAAGACCTATGGGTCTTATGAGAACATAGCATGTGAGTTATTAAATGAGGGTGCAGCTATCACCTGCTGTTGCAGCCAAGGTCGAGTTCCTTGAGAAAGAGTGAGATTCGAGCTCGAATTGATGCTCAAAGGCCATGAAGGGATTTGAGGAGAGAAGAGGTCCCTTGGAAGTAGACGAGCCAGTGCAAATATTTGGAGCCTGACACACAGAGGGCAGAGGGCAGCAGACAGCTTCAACTTCTCAGCAGTCTTGGAGAGAGATTTCCCAAGGTATGGCCGGAAACTAAGGCCAGGAGGCACAGGCTGATCCTGTGATCAGGCTGGTATATCTATCTGTCTAGTCTTCCTGGGGTGGCCAAGACTCAGGCCTGCTCTGTGTCCTGCCTTTCTTCTCCCTTCCAGGCTTGGCATGGAGCATGATGGCCAGGGCAATGGCTGTGCCGATGAGACCAGCCTGGGCAGCGTCATGGCGCCCCTGGTGCAGGCAGCCTTCCACCGCTTCCACTGGTCCCGCTGCAGCAAGTTGGAGCTCAGCCGCTACCTCCCGTAGGTCACCTTGGCCTGGTTCTCCAGCCCAGGTCATCTGCTACCACTTGACTTGACCCTTCTGTGACTCTCCTAGCTCCCCTCCAGCCACCTGGCTTGATCTAAAACACGCCCTAACATCCCAGGTGTGTTAGCCTGGGAGCATGCTCAGATGACCACGTCCATAGACTTCATTTGAGAAATTCAGATCCCCAAGAGACTGGATAAGTTTGAGACAAAAGAGGCCTGAGAATAGATGTCAGACTGGATTGGGGCGGGGGTGGGCAGAGGCAGCGGCAGCCCAGGGCCCGCCTGAGAGGGAACCAACTTCCATTCTCTCCATGCAAAATAGCTTCTCAAATTGTCTGGGGAGCCACCCTTCATCTTGTGTGCAAAAGAGATCCCCTAAGGGAGCTCTGGTGGCCTAGTGGTAGGGAGCTGCAACTACAATTCCAGAGGCGCACGGTTCGAATCCACCAGATGCTCTGCTGGGGAAGGAGAGACAATTTCCTCCTGTACCAGTCAGATCTGATTTGACGGTACACTCACATAAAAATAATAAAATAAAATTTAAAAAAAAGAGATCCCCTAAGACAGCTGCAAGCCTTGGACCCTGGATCCTGGTGCCCCTCCAGAGCTGAGTGGGTGTTGGGGTGCTCAGAGCTGCCTACTCCTGAACAGCTGGCTCCCAGCACCAGGCCAGTGATCACTGAAAGAGACCCCCCAGCCCCTGGGAAGCAAGAGCTTGGGAGTTTCTGTTGTGGGCCCATCTTACCCTGCCTCTGCCGGTAGCTCCTACGACTGCCTCCTGGATGATCCCTTTGAGCCGTCCTGGCCCCGGCCCCCCGAGCTGCCAGGAATTGACTACTCAATGGACGAGCAGTGCCGCTTTGACTTTGGCACCGGGTACCAGACCTGCATGGCGGTGAGTGTCCAGGGTCTCTGCCAGCCCAAAATAGTCAGGTGACCTCCTGGGGGCTGGCTGAGAATCCACTGCCAGCCTGGTGATGGGCTGGCCGGGCACCATAGAGGGACTCAGGGTGAAGCGGACCTGGTTCCTTTCTGTACTCTGTCCAGACACAGCTCTGGGAGTAGGTATGTGCAGTGGCTTGTGAATGCTTTCGCCTTGGGAAGGTGGGAACTGGGCCACGAGAGGGGTAGGACGTAGGATGATCAGGCATCCGCTCAGGTGCGGGACTCAGGGCTGGCAGAGGCACTGTCCCCACCACTTTCTCTATAGGGTCTTGTTCCCCTCCCCCCAGTGAAATTCTCCTGTACCCTCACATTGCCTCTCCGGGGGCCAATTCCCTGATCCTTTCAGACAGGGAAGGCAGGATGGGAGAATCTGAATATCAGAGTGCCACCCAGGATAGAGCTGAACAGCCAGTCACTGACTGGGGATGGAGGCTGAGATTCAGAGAGGGGACATCTCAGGTGACCCCAGAACCCCAGCTCCTCAACCAGGAAATGCAGACCCCACCTCTCTTAGGCAGAGCCAGAAGACTGTGCTTGACAGCACGAAGAGCCCCTGTGTGGTCACTTTCCCTATTGTCACACCTGGGCGACAAGCACTCCTTCAGAATAGAGAAAACCCAGGGCATATGTTTAAATGCACTAATGCGGGTATTTGCAGGATGCTGGTGGGGCTGATGGAGAATCAGAGGAGGAAGGAGTCATGTAACCAAGGCTTCTTTTCCAGGCAGTTAGAGACTTGGTTACCACTCTGTGCTGTTGCCAGGTGTCTTCAGCCCTTGCTGGGCACTGAGACCCCCAGCCCCTCAGTGCCTCCCCGGGGCCCTAGCCCTCATCCTACTCAGTGACAGAGTGGCTTTTGCACAGAGAGGGAAGTATGACTTGGGGAGGGGAAATAGGACATTTTAGGCTGGGGCCCTCCTCTGTGCCCTTGGACGAGGTAGATACATATTAGACATAGATGTTGAGGGTAGAGTGTGGGGATGTGGGACTCTGGCTGCTGGGTTCCTCCTGCCCTCCTCTCAGGGCTCTGGGCCCCAGCTGATAGCCAGTCTCCTCTCTCATAACTACCCTTTATCCCGGGACACTTGGTTGGAGCTAGAGAGGCAGTCTAGCCCTATGACCCCAGTTCTCCCTGCCACCCAGTTCAGGACCTTCGACCCCTGCAAGCAGCTGTGGTGCAGCCACCCGGACAACCCATACTTCTGCAAGACCAAGAAAGGGCCCCCGCTGGACGGAACCGAGTGCTCCCCAGGCAAGGTACCTGAGACTGGGACCATAGCAGGGTCCTCCGTCGGCTGCAGGCCCAGGTTGCCCCCGTGTGTGTGTGTGTGTGTGTGTGTGTGTGTGTAGTGCTGAAGTACAGAAGAGTGGCAAGGGCAGGTAGATACATCAACCCTTTGTTAATATCATGGTCCTTTAAGCAAGTTTACCTCAGAGCCCACTTAGCAGGAGAATGTTGCCCAAAGAGCTCAAAGAACGTGCCTAAGGTTACAGAACAAGTAGCTGGTAACAGAAAGGACAGAGACTTCCACGTGCCCTGCCAGCCCCCCACCCCTTCTGGTGCTCCGTCATGCTCATCTCCCCTCCATCCAGCACACCTACAAATCTGCCTTTTCAGGCACACCCTGTCACAGGCTTGATTCCTTGTGGATGTGTGAGTGATGGAGCGCCGTTTACCCAAATGCCGTCAGGGCTGCCTGGGAGAGTGTAAGCTGGGGTTCAGCATCACCTGTGCAGCCCTGCTGGCCCTGCTGTCGGCCGCTGTGAGGTGGCCTGGGGCCCTTTGCTGAACTGCACCAGGCCCACTGACTCCTGCAGCAGGCATCCTTCCCAGCTCTCAGTCTGAAGTTCTGAGTCATGTCAGAGAGTTTGAAAGTGCCCTGATAACGAGGGGCGTTAAGAGGTGTGGTCACTGTTGGTCAGCATCACTACTGCCTGTGTGTTGGTTTATCCTGTCCCTCTGCCCTCATCCCTGTCTTGCAGCCCTGGTGGTTCACTCCTGGGCACAGGGATGGGCCTCCCTGTGGTCCTGTGAGCTCTACACCTGTTACAGCTGTTGCCATAGACTGCTTACACCTGCACAGATGTTCCTACTTCCTAAATTTTCCCGAAGGGAGATCTGGTGGTCAAGAGATAAGGAGTTGTGTTGCCAAGCCAAAGGCATGCAGTTCAAATTCACCAGCCACTCCACAGGAGAAAGATGGTCAGCCTCATCCCAAGAGATTTACTGCCTTTGAAAACCCACTGTAGGGTCTAGGGTCAGCTGTGGATGAGTTCTGACTTGATACACATAAAGCTAAATGTACATAATAAGATTTCCCAGGCATTTTCTTTATACACACACACACACACACACACACACACACATATATATATTCATGTAGTACATACACACACCATATAGATTCACATACATACATACACACATATATATTCACATACATACATACACACATATATATTCACATACATACATACACATATATATATTTACATACATACATACACATATATATATTCATATATATATATATATATATATATATATACACACACACACATACATATACATGCATACTGGGTTTTTTGGATTGTTTTGCTTTGCTTTGCTTTTCCCTGTTGTGTACTATCCAGTCAGATCCGACTGGCAAAGGAGGAGATTGCCCTTCCTTCTCCAGCGGAGCATCTGGTGGATTTGAACTGCGTGCCTTCAGGATTGCAACGCAGCTTCTTGTTACTAGGCCACTGGAGCTCCCTTTCCCCGGGCATTTTCAAAGCTCCTAGCCCGTACAGTCACATAACAGCTCTCCATTTTGTCTTATATTTGAATATCAGGTACTTGCTTCGGCAGCACATAATACTAAAATTGAATATCAGAAGGTTTGCAGATTCTCACCTCAGGACAAGGAGTAACTGCAAGTGGGTGTGAAGGGTCCTCTGGGGGCTAGGAAATGTTCTAATGCTGGAGGATGGTGATAGTTGCACAGCTCTGTGCATTTACTAAGAATCCTTGAATTGTGCAATGACCCCTTTTCCGTGCCCTCTGTCTTTGGACTCACCCTGGTGCCCACTTGCCAGGCTGGGTGTCTGGATGGGTCCTCTCTATGGCAGACCGGGCAGCAGTGTCTGCAAAGTGACCTCACACCCCCTGCTCTACTCCAGTGGTGCTTCAAAGGTCACTGCATCTGGAAGTCTCCAGAACAGCTGTATGGCCAGGATGGAGGCTGGAGTTCTTGGACCAACTTCGGATCATGCTCACGGTCCTGCGGGGGTGGCGTGCGATCGCGCAGCCGGAGCTGCGACAGCCCCATGTGAGTGTGCAGGCCTGGGGACTTCCCTCCTAGGGTGGAGGAGCTGGAGGGGAAGGCACGGGGTGGGGGCAATGGGACAGAGGAGAATGTAGGCCCTGGTGCAGTCTGACGGTAAAGACCAGAAAATATCAAGGGTGCACATCACTCCCACCTGCAATATTTGGTGATGTGTCAACATCCTTGAAAAAGTGTGAGCCAGAAATTCTCCAACAGGCACGTGCAGAAGATTCACCAGGAAGCCAGGTGGGCCCCGGGAGTAATTTGAACCCTCTATGATCTGGCTAAATGTGGAGAAAACATTGATAGGAACTCTCCATGAGTTAACCGAGTGGGGCTGCACATAACAGAAGTGCTACTAAAATAGAGGTTGGCGATTCAAGCCTACCTTGTCTGCTGATTTGCTTCTGGAAAAATTACAGCCACGAAATCCCCACAGGGCAGCTGTCCACCAGATCCTCCTGGGTCAGGATTCGCCTCATGGCAATACGCTTGCTGTTGTTCTTTAAACGCTCAGTCTGAGGACAAACTCCTCAAGGTTGTTCTCAGCCACATGAAGCAAAGCTTTTCATGGTTCTTTTTCTTGTAATACTTTCACTGAAGGCCTCTTGCGTGTATTATTTTTAATTGCTCCTTGGTAAAGTTTACAGGTTAAATTGGTTTTCCGTTCAACAATGTATAGACATTTTTGTAACAGCGTTCTTCCACGTCGGTCGCCTTGAGGTTCCCTCTTCCGCTTGCTCTCTTTTTTCCTGCGTCTTCCTGCCTCCTGAGCTTTGTCCTTTGGTCTTAGGTGGTTCCTGGTTCTAAGCAGCACATTTCTCATGGATGTGACTCTTCACTTTACAGGCCTGTCTGTTCTTTAGCTGAAAGGTGTCCCCTGAGGGGGTTCAGCTCCAGATTTGAAGGCCAGTTCCGCTGGTCTCTGTCACCAGGAAGTCAGGCTCTTTTTGTTGTTCTTATGGTTTTGAGTTTTGTTCTCCATTCCTCCCCGTGCTCTCCAGCACCTCTTGTGTACTCAATCAGAGCAACTAGGCAGTAGTTGGCACCCGTCTGGTCTGTGGTTACTGGAAACTCGTTCATGTGGTCCCTTAAGCTAATTATTTCCTTGAGTCTTTGATTCCCTTCACTCTTCTTTACTCCAGAAGAGAGTGCGATAGTTGCATCTTAGATGCCTGATCCCTCTCATTATTCTTAATTTGCATCTTTCTAACATCAAATCCCATTTCCCACCCCGATGGGGAGAAGTCCATTCTCCTTTCTTGTCCCTTCCATGTTTGGGGACTCCTCAATCCCTCTATGGCCTCCATCTTTCAAAGCTGAGGAGAAATGGGGGCTGGCCTAGGCTCCAGAAATGAGGGGTTCTGGACACACAAACAAGCCCTGACGAGACCCCCTCACAGTCCTGAGTGATGGGCACAGCAGAACTTCAGACTCCTAGAATCCCAGAGCGACAGAGAGGTCATCCTCCTCCTGCAGCATCCTCAGAAGTACTTATTTATAGCTTACTTACCTCCAGAGATGGGCAGTTCACTAACTGTTGGGGCAGGCTGTTCTATTGCCAGATGGCTGCTTTGACCTGTTAAAAAGATGGGTCCAATTGTGGGTGATAGAAAGGCCAGCGGTGTAGAAAGACCCAGCATTGCCTGTCCTAACCACCAGCCCTCACAGGCACGGCCAGCAGCTGGCCCCGTGGGCAGAACTATCCTTTTTGGCATTCCTTTTCTGTAATAATAACTTTTTTATTTTAGGAAGCTTAAATGAAATAATATGTGTTCTCTCAGCACCATGCCAGCACAGATTAAGGATTTAATAAATGACAGCTGCTGTTATAATAATTATTATTGCAATGTGTTGAGCACTTTTTCTGTGCCAGATATGTAGCTAAGTACTTCGGTGCATAAAACCAAAACCACTTTTGTCCAGTCTAACTCATCTGGACCCAACAGGACAATGTAGAACTACCCTTTGGGTTTCCAAGGCTATAAATCTTTCTGGAAGCAGACTTCCACCTCTTTCTCTCATGGAGCAGCTGGTGAGTTTGAACCACTGATCTTTTGTATGCCAGCCAAGTGCCATGACAGCGTGCCACTTAGGTGCCTAGGCCCCTGTCATTCTTCCAGCAGCTCTGTAAGTGGTACTATTAACCTCATGCACATGGTTTTCAATAATCTGACCCAGTCCTTTTAGCTTACTGTAGAAGACAGTGTCATCGGCTTTGAAAACCCTCTTCTTATTTCATTTTCACAGACGCATCAGGCGAGGGTAAAGCAAGGGCAACTGTGGTCCCTCTTGTGCAGAGACAGGTTAAGAAAGAACAGCAAGGTTAAGCAAGGCTGCACAGCCCGGACTTGGAAACTAGCCCTTCAGATTTCAAATCCAAGTTTCTTTCTGTTGCTCCGTAGTCTTGTTAATGGATGGTGAATGGAGGCAGATACGAATAGAGGCAGTTGGATCATTTATTGAGTGCTTATGGAGGCTCTGTATAATGGACTAGAGGAATATGCGAAAATAAATAAGATGGAGTTCTGCTGCAGTTCTATCTATTGGAAGGGATTAGTCTGTTACTCTTTTCTCTCTTTCATACAGAGAGAGAGAGAAGAGAAGGAATGTAAGTGTATTCCAGAAAGAGCAGCCAGAGATCCGTCACTGGGGTCACTCTGGTTTTTAAGTTCACAGAGTCCCGTTTTGTGCTATTCTAACAGGCTGGGCTGCCCCTGGTGGCCATGTGGAAGCCCAGCCTGCCCAGCACTCCTCAGCCTCACCCTCCCAGCCTCCACGGTGACCTGTCTCTCTGTGTCTACTTCAGCCCAGCGTATGGAGGCCGCGCATGCTCAGGGCCCATGTTCGAGTACCAGGTCTGCAGCAGTGAGGAGTGTCCAGGCCCCTATGAGGACTTTCGGGCTCAGCAGTGCGCCAAACGTGACTCATATTATACCCACAACAACTCCAAGCACAGCTGGCTCCCCTATGAGCCTGAAAATGGTGAGCAGGCCCTGCTTCCCCCAAACCCCAACGTCAGTCCTCTCCCCTCTAGTGCCCTAGGGGACCTGCTGGGTGCATAACTTCTCAGGCCTCCCACTGTTTTCCAGCGACCCCAGCTGGGAGCCTACCTGGATTCATCAGTGAAGGTAGAGAGGCGGTGAGGACACAGGAGGGGCATTGAAGTTGGCAGGTTCCATGTACCATTGTATGGCTTATTCATTGTTTACATTTGGGGGCACATCCTCAGTAATGCCATCCAGGATGGTAAAGTGGTAGAGACAGGTAGACTGCTTGAGACAATGGTCCTCACCTCAAGGTGCTATGAAGGCAGGCAGTGGGGCTGAGGCTGGGACTGGGATTGGGTGGCACCCTTACTTCCTCGTAACACTACGGGTGTGGGCTTCCTCACCTTACCTGACTAGTTTCCTGGAAAGTTCAGTCCTATTACATAGTGTTGCTTGGCCTTGTGAATTGTGTTCCCCTGATTAGAACAAGTAGGTTGTGAGTTCAAGTCCATCCAGAGGTGCCTTGGAAGAAAGGCCTGGGGATCTACTTCCAAAAGAATTATCCCTTGAAACTCCTATGTAGGACACAGCCCACAGCCCACAGCAGCTGGTAAAATCGGGTTATTGTTGGAGCAGTGTCTTTGAAGGTGATTCGAAGGCACGCAGAACCCTTGGCTGCCCTGGGGGTAGGTGCAGGCCTGAGCTCTGAATGTGTTCTGCTGGTGCCCTTCCCGCCTGGTTTGAAGCATCTCCAGAGATGGTCCCCAGAGTAGCCTGGGGCTATAGTGTGTTATGTGCTTAACTGCTAACATAAAGGTCAGCAGTTTAAAGTCATTGCACCTCTGTTGGAGAGGATGGTGCCATCTGCTCCTACTGAGAGTTATAGCCACAGAGACTCTATCAGGGGTTTCCATGAGACTCTTATTAAGGGTTTCCATGTGTTAGAATCAACAGTAGAGTAGAAATGGCCCCAGGGTGGCTGAGATAAGCCAGGGCCTGGCAGGGAGTCATGGTATCTTTGATCGTTTTTCCTGAAAGAGATTGTAATGGTCCTCTGATCCCATGACTCCTCAACCTGGCCAGGTGACTGAGGACTGAGGAGCTTTCCCTCAGCCTCTCATGGGCCCTCTTGGATCGATACTCACCCACCTATCCCTCTGACCTCAGCCTCAGACAGCTCTCCTCAGAACCGCTGCACATCCTGGGCCTGAGGAGCTGAGGAGCAGCTCTCCCTAGAACCTCTGCATGGCCTGGGCCTGGGGAGCAGCTCTCCTTAAAACCACTGCCCTACCTGGGCCTGGGGTGCAGCTCCCCCTAGAACCTCTGCATTTCCTGGGTCTGGGGAGCTTCTTGTAACCATGGAAAGCATCACCCCAAGGGTCCTGAGCTCATCCCATCTCATTTGGCATCACAGAATCCATTAAAGCCAGAGCACAGATGTCAGCGCATCCTCTCAGGGGCTGCCGTTTGCATTCCTCCTGCTCTGGGGAGCTCATCACCCCTTTGCCTCTATTAGATAGCTTCCACTGCTAAGCACAGACCTCCTGCCCTCTGTGAGTGGTCAGAGGCTTGTCTGCATGGAGCCCCAACCAGCACAGCACACCCATCCCCACAGTGGATGAAATCCAAGCAGCTTTGGATACTGTGGCTCCAGGCTTGAATCCTGGACAGTACTGGAAGCAAGAAGTCACCAAGTGTGACAGGAAATCAGGGACCAGGAACAGAAAGCTGCCCTGAAGTTTCATTGCAGCCAGGGCTTGCTTTGAAAGCCTTCCAGACCCATTCAGAACCATTAACAAGAGAGGGCAGCATGGGGATGAATGGGGCTGGGCAGCCGGTGGGCAGCTGGGCTTGGGCTTTTCCCAGGACTTTCAGATAAATTCCAGGAAGTTAACTAAGCCTCAACGTCCTTTTTTCTAAGAAGCACAGCAAGTGTGTTTATATAGTCTCTGGAATCTCCTTTTTAGGACATGAATAGCCCAGACAGAGAAGAGAACATTTCATTCATTGTTAAACAGGAAAAGACCCTCTTCCCACCCTCATTGTCACTCTGTTTTACCAATCCAAAAGGAGACCACTGTTCCCCCTGCTTCCTCTGGGCTTCTCGGGTTTATGAACATGTTCAGGCAATCCACTCCTCACACACCCACTGGAGGAGTACATGCAGAGCTCAGCGCAGGCCTTACACAGACAGCGCAAGTTAGAATCCTGGCCTCACCACTTACCTTGTGACTGTGAGACCATGAGCAAGTTCCTTAACCTCTCTGGTCTTCATTTTTTTCCTCTAATGTTGCAACCCACCACTTGGCAGCATAGATAGATGATGAAGAGATTGAGATTGTAAACAACTTTAGTTTGCTTGGCTCCCCAGTCAACATTCTTGGAACCAACAACCAGGAAATTAAAAGATGAATTGCGATGGGAAAGTCTGCTGTCAGAAACCTCTCCTCTAGAGACTAAGGTGACCCTGATCCAGGCTATAGTCTTTGCAATTACTTGCTATGCATCAGAAAGCTGGACAGTGATAGAAGGAGAATTGATACCTTTGAGCCGTGGTGCTGGAAAAGAGTATTGAATATACTATGGACTGCTAGGAGAACAAACAGATTCATTGTAGAGAGGGTGAGACTGGACTGCTCCTTGGAAGCAAGGATTCTGAAGCTTTGTCTGACATACTTTGGACATGTTGCAAGGAGGCACCAGTCCTTGGAGAGGGACGACATGCTGGGGAGTGTGGAGGAACAGCACAAGAGAAGACCCTTGATGAGATGGATTGATTCAGTGACTTGGGTAATGGAGATGTGTGTCAGATACAATGAAATGGGCACAGGACTGAGCAGGGTTTAGGGCTGTTGTACATAGGGTCGATGATTCACAGGCAACCCAATAGCACATAACAACAACAATATTGCAGCCAACCTCTTAAGGGTTTGAAGAGGTTTGAATGAGTCAATTAATGAAAAACATGTTTAAAGTATGTCAAGGATAGGTAAGTTGAGAAGTAAAAGCTGCGCTACGCTATCAAAGACGTGGTTTGAATCCACAAGCTTCTCATCAGGAGAAAGAGGAAATCTTCCATGTAATTCACTGCCTCTGGAAACCCACTGGAGGGCTCTGACTTGATGGCATGCAAAACATCAAACAGTCACTTAATGTTGGCTCTTTTTTTTCTTTCTGTTAGTTTTATTATTATTTGATTTTTCTCAATAACCTGCCATGAAGTTTTGTAGATAAGCGATGCTGAAAACTGATTTGATGCTCAGGCCAGATAATTTAACCAAGGTTAATAATGAAATGACTAACAGGTACTTGTAATTCCTAACACCATCCACCAGCTCCTTCCAGAGCTGGCCGTAAGTGTCCGTGTGGACAAGCACTAGTGTCCTCGCAGGCCATCCCCCATCCTCAGAGCCCAGCTGGGCACACAGAGTGGACCTTCTCCCCACAGATTCTCAGAAGTGTGAGCTGATCTGCCAGTCAGCAGACACAGGCGACGTGGTCTTCATGAACCAGGTGGTCCATGATGGGACACGCTGCAGCTACCGAGACCCCTACAGCCTCTGTGCCCGCGGCGAGTGTGTGGTGGGTGCCCAACTCCAGGACCGGCCCTCTCCTGGTGCATGGGAATAAGGGGGACTGTACAACCTGCCCCAACCTCCACGTCCAATCTAGATCAGCACCGCTTCACCTCCCCACCCACCATGATGCTTGTTTGATCCTCAAATATCCTGACTTGCTGGAAAGGGACTACTGCCCAGCCCTGTTCAAGGGGAGAAGTGACAGCATAATGAGTCAGGTTTAAGACTTTGCCCCTGTCATATAATGAGTTAGGGAGACTCCTGTAGAAAGCTGAATCTCATTATATGGCTGGCTCGTAGCTAGGCACTGAGCTTTGGGCACATAGCAGGCAGGTGTCTATTTCCTGGGGACTGTGAAGAGGGGTGAGGTGGGTAGGAGACCTCTTCTCTGACTCCCACCTCTGACCTCAGCCCATCGGCTGTGATAAGGAGGTCGGGTCCATGAAAGCAGATGACAAGTGTGGAGTGTGTGGAGGTGACAACTCCCACTGCAGGACTGTGAAGGGGACGCTGGGCAAGGCCTCCAAGCAGACAGGTGAGCAGGCTGTCTGCATGGGCAAAGGGATGGTGAGCGGGCTGTCTACCTGGGCAAAGGGATGGCTCTAAGGTGGGATTGCAGCTCGGGCTCAATGCAAAGCAGGAGAAGGGCCCTGGAGCTTGTGTGAGCCAAGCTGCAGCTAGCCTCGTCTTCTGCCCACATTTAGCTGACAGAAACATTCCCTTCTAGGTGATGGGTTGTGCTGGGAGCTCACCATCTCTCCTAGGACAGCTGGTAGGGGTTAAGGGTCAGATAGGTCTGAAGGCATTAGCCAGGCTTGCTTGGTTATTTATTTTAATCTTTTTTAAAAAGCCTGTAGTGCTTCTTGCCTTGAATACCTAGTGCCTCTAACTCCCTTTCTCACCTCTAGTCCAGCCAAACTTGATAATGCAAAGGGCCAGATCTTCTACACTTTAGTATGAAGTAAACATTCCTGCTTTGGCGTGTTGTACCTTTGCCTTGTCTCTTCTTGTAGGAGGCAAGTTTGGTACCTCCTAAAATGATTGCTTTTCAGGCCTTTGTTGGGGAGGTACACGAGGCCAAGGCAGCCCTGCTGAATATTCACAGCCTATTTCCTTCAGGTCCTATGAGAAGAAACAGGACAAGAAATTAGAGAAAAGAAAAATAAGGGGAAGGACAAAAGTGAGGGAAAGAGGAGGTCCAAGAACATGAGAAAGCATTGCAGCTAGGACACTGGACTTTACACGGCATTTTAAACTAGAGAACCTCTCATTTGATTCCTTGAAGGAACCTTCTGGAGAAGGCCTTAACTTTATTTCAAACTGAGGCTCAGAAAGGTTCTGTGATCAAATGACATGCTCCCTGGAGCTTTAGAACTCTGAGCACTGCGAGGAGGAGACGTGGTGCTCCCTTATTTTCCTGACCCTCCTCTCTGACAGGAGCTCTCAAGCTGGTGCAGATTCCTGCGGGTGCCAGGCACATTCAGGTCGAGGGGCTGGAGAAGGTCCCCCACCGCATCGGTGAGTGCTGATGCCCAGGGAGGCTCCCTGGATGGGCCGGGATGGGACTGTAGTGGCCTGGGGAATTTACAGCCTGAATTATATGCACACACTACTGTTTGAAATTTTACTTTTTCAATTGATATTGGATAGATAACCCCTCCACATGGTTCTCATTTTAATGATATATGAAAGTGGGCCAGTGGAGAATCCCCCTCCCAGCTCTGGTCCCAGCCTCTCAGTTCCCCTCCTTAAGACAATTACTGTTAACAATTCTTGTACATGTGGAAACCTTTTAAAAGAAAACTGTTTTCACACACTGTGTCAATGAGGATATTTTTTTTTCCAAACCAAGGTAAATTCACACAAAATTAACTGTTTTTAAAAGTGTGCTGCATATCATACAATGCAAAAACTTAATTTCTTTAAAGACCGTTGTTTGTTGCTGTGCTTATGTGGTCCAGTGGTTTGGGCTGGGCTTGGCCGGCTGATTTCTTCTGCGGGGCTCACGTGGCCACCCTGTGAGACTGCGGCCAGCTGGTGGGCCTGTCGGGGTTGGTTGGTCTCACCCATTCTTGGCCATTTTTCAGTTTGCCATGTAGACTCAAGTTAATTTCTTTATAATGATATATAAACACATAGCTATTAACTGTGTATCCTTTATAAAAGCTATGCCACCATGTTTAGCTTGTATAGATAGGACAGGGTTCAGAACTGTTGTACATAGGGTCTCTATGAGTCACAGGTGACAGGACGGCACATAACAACAACAGTACACCATACATAGGGAGTTGTGCATCAGCCCAAGGGCACCACTTCTGGCACGTCTAATCCACTGGCGGCCCCACAGGAGAAAGATGGGCAGTCTCCTCCGATGTGATTCACAGACTTGAAAACCCGCCAGAGGGTTAGCTATGCGTTGGTTCCAACTTGATGGCAATGAGGTGTTTTTAATACAACAGTAAAGTCAAGCAAGAGTGAAAATTAGAATCCCATAATAAGTTGAGTAAACACAATTCAAATTACAAACATAATACAATGTGAGAGATGATAAGAGGACACAGAGGCAGGGATGATGAGTTTGGGGGTGGTATAGGGAGCCATTGGTGACTGTCGAGGGCTCAGGTGGGAGGAGTGGCAGGTAGGCATAGGGGGCCTGAGGGTCGTGCTCTGACAGCCTTGAATGTCACCTCCACTCAGTCACGGTAGAAATTGGTGTGGCCCTTTCCCCCCGCCCAGCGGTAAAGAACCAGGTCACAGGCAGCTTCATCCTCAACCCCAAGGGGAAGAACCCCTCGAGCCGGACCTTCTTGGCAATGGGCCTGGAGTGGGAGTACGTGGTGGAGGACAACAAGGAAAGCCTCAAGACCAGTGGACCCCTGCCCGAAGCCATCGCTGTCCTGGTGAGGCCCTGCTGCCCACACTCCTGGGTCAGCAGCAGGAATGCAGTCAGGACAGGGTGGCTGGCGTTGGGCTATGTGGCAGGGCTTAATCAGGAGCCACCCTCTGCTCTCTCGACTGCCTTTGCTTCCCCAGCCCAGCCCCCTCAGCTCACTGTCCCTATGGCTGAACTGGCAGGGACCCTCCCAGCGTCATCAGCAGCCTGGGCTGAGGCCAAGGTATCCCCAGTTCTGGCCAGGCACCTTATTTGTTCCCAGAGACTAAACAACCCCAGCTCTAGCTTGGCAAATGAGGGAGGAGAAAGAAACGGCTATCCCGCTGGCAGGCCAGAGCAAGCTGCACACAGTGAGCCTGTCCCCCTTGCTGGAGGGTCAGTAGTGTGTGGGGCCTGGAGATGTGTGGGGGCCTGAGGGACATGGAAGGGTTGCTTTCATATGGCATTGCCAACACACGAGCTCAGGAGGGACACCTTGGGTCTACAGGACAGCTGATCAGAGGTGCTCACAGATTGCCTCCTTCCTGAGAGGGAAGCACTCCACCTCTGCCCATTACCCGTTGAGACTGTGGGCAGGTTTTGTAGAGCCGACCAAGCCAGGGGGCTCTGTTTGCAGCTCTGGCTGGAGAAAGGGCAGCTGAGGGCAGCTCAGCTCCCCAGGTGACCTATTGCACTGGTTGGTGACCCAGTAGTCATCGGCAGTGTGACAGGTCTGGGAGCATAGTGGGCATCAAAAGACAGGTCTGTGAGAGGGTCAGAGCGAGGTGGACATCAAAAGGTAGGTCTATGAGAGGGTCAGAGTGTGGTGGGCATCAAAAGGCAGGTCTGTGAGAAGGTTGGAGCGTGGTGGACATCAGAAGGCCAGTCTGTGAGAAGGTCAGAGTATGGTGGGAATCAAAAGGCAGGTCTGTGAGAAGGGCAGCATCAGTTCCCTGGACACACAGGTGCTCAGCCTGAATGCTGACCCACCAGCCTTGCTTCGTGCATCCCCAGGTCTTCTCTGGTTCTGCTCTGCCCCACATCTTCCCCCATACCTGCCTGTTGGCCTCACTTCTCGGCTTCCCAGTCTTTGTGCCACCTTCCCTTCTCCCCACAGGTGCTCCCCCCAGGGGAGGGCGGCCCCCGCAGCAGCCTGGCCTACAAGTACATCATCCATGAGGACCTGCTGCCCCTTATTGGGAGCAACAACGTGCTCCTTGAGGAGACGGACACCTATGAGTGGGCCCTCAAGAGCTGGGCGCCCTGCACCAAGACCTGTGGAGGAGGTGCCTCCCAGCCACCCGGAGGGACAGCCCAGGGGCTCTTGGAGGAGGAGGGGCCAGGAACACCTAGGGCATCTCAGAGTGCCCTTGCTGTCCTAGGCTTGTCATCCTCCTATCGAAGTGTGCAATTCTTGCCTCCATTTCTCATTGGAAACCCAGTCAGAGCAGGGTCCTTGGGACAGGGCCAGGAAGGTTCTCAGTCTCCGGGGCAGGGCTTCTGCCCTTACGCACAGACTGTGCAAGGATGCCGTTGTCCAGAGCTGGATGCCCACCAGAAGGCCTCCTGCACAAAGTATTGTGGGATACAGGGGTTGCAAAGGCACAGGGATGGGTGGGATTGTCCCCCAAGTTATGAAGAGGTTATTCTCCCTGGGGTCTCAGGTGGGGCATGAAGCACTGGTGAACTCTCCCCAGGTATCCAGTTCACCAAATATGGTTGCCGGCGTCGACGTGACCACCACATGGTGCAGCGACACCTGTGTGACCACAGGAAAAGGCCCAAGCCGATCCGGCGGCGCTGCAGCCAGCACCCGTGCGCCCAGCCCGAGTGAGTGCTCTGTGTCCCCGCCAGGGGCCGCACTTCCTCCCTTTGTCCTGATCTCAGGGTGGGGGCAGCCTCCAGCCCATCTGAGTGAGAAAGCAGTCTTCCCTTGTTCCAGCCCCTCTGAGGTTTCTGGGTGATGGGTGTTCTCTCTCAGGAGAACGAAGTTATTTCATTTACTTTCTATCTTGTTGTTGTGTACCATCAAGTCAGAGCTAATCCATAGCTGACGCTCCAGTGGGTTTTCAACAGCAGTAAATCACATTGGAAAAGACTGTCCATCCTTTTCCTGAGGAGCAGCTGGTGGGTTCGAACCTCACACCTTTGGGTTGGCAGCACAGCCCCTTACCATTAGGCCACCAGAGCTCCTGAGCATTCTTTCACAGATGTGAGACGGAGGCTCATTTTGGAGACTGTGCTTTTTGTCAGTGAGCAGGCTGGCTCACGAGGTTCATAAGGACTTTAACATTCGCAGTTCCTGCCCTCCAGATCCTCTCAGCCCCATCATCGGATCACCCACCCATTAGCTGTGGTCTAGACCCTGATTAGGACTCCTCCTGAGAGGCAGGCTTTGGGGAGCATGAGATCATGACCTAGGAGTTATTGGGAGGGACTTCCATTAGAGGACAGAGTGGTGATTGGGGACGAAGTAAGGTCAGACTTCTCTGCACCGTTGAGGAGCCAGTGCAGAGTACCTCAGCACCCCAACCCAGTTCCCTGTGTCCCCAAAGGAGTGTCCTCTCTGGATGGGGACAGGGTGCTGCCTGGACTTTGATGATACAGTTCTCCCTGTTCCCTTAACTCAGGGGGTCACCCAGTGAGGGGTCTGGGCAGGATTTGAGAACCTTGAGTGTCCTGTGCTGGCCATAGCCATTCTCTACCTGGACAACTTTTGTAAAAGCCCCTCCATGTGCCTCCGGGACTTCTTGCTTTAATGTTATTATTCGGACCACTTCCCACAAGTGTCTGTGACCCCAGCATGCATCAGATGTGTGTAGAGCTGGCGGTGTGGCCACGGAGAGGTCACCCCCCCCAACCCTCTCCCCAGGGGTGTCTCTTCATCTGTAAAGTTAGTCAGCTGAAATTTTGGGAATTAGGTCTTTAATAAGATGCAGTTGCCTTTGAAAGTGTGCTTGAGAGAGACAAGTTTACTTCTAAGGACAGTTTGGGAGGCCAAGACTGCTGGGAAAGATTTGCTTTTGTCTGGCTTGGCCAATGAGCTCCTGCTTATGGAACTTTTAACGATGTTTGTAAAGGGACTCATGGCTAAAAGACATCTGGAGACCATGAACTTGATGACAGAGCTAAAACCTCACAGGTCTTGGTGATGGTAGTGATGATACCGGTCGTTATTAAGTGCTTAGTGAGTGCCACGGGGAACCCTGTGACCAATTACTCAGCTGCTAACCATAAGGTCAGCAGTTCAAACCTGTTCAGTAGCTCCAGGGGAGAAATACCTGGTAATCTGCTTCCATACAGAGAGCAGCCTAGGGAACTCTGGGGCAGCTCTGCTCTGTCACACGGGGTCGCTGTGAGTCAAGACCAACCCGGTGGGTCCTAACAAGAACAAAGTTGCTCACTGGGCACTTCTCTACAGATATGAAGTCCTTTCATTTTCTTGAAGGCCCCATCAGAGAGGAGGGTTATTGCTAGGTGCCATGGAGTCACGCACGGCTGACAGAGACCCAATGAACCACACTGCGCTGCCCTGTGCCGTCCTCATCATCTCTGACATCTCAGTCACAGGGTCAGTCCACCTGGTTGAGGGTCTTCTTCTATCGCTGACCCTCTGCCTTTCCAAGCATGAGGTCCATCTCCAAGAAATGGTCCCTCCTAACCTGCCCTACTGTTAGCCTCCCAGGGCGGTGGCTTTTACCTGGATTCCGCACAGTTCTCAGCACCTAGGACAGTGCCTGCATGCAGTTGTTGTTATGTCCCATCGAGTAGACACCCCAGTATTTACAGAGAGTTGAAAGAATTATAGGGTCATAGAAGCTTATCCTTAAGTAGTACAAATGGTATGCACTCAGCTATTAGCCTAAAGGTTGAGAGTTGTAAGCAGACCCTAGTGACTGGAACATGGAATGTGAGAGCCATAAATGTAGGAAAATTAGAAATTGTTAAGAAAGAAATGGAACGCATAAATATTGACATATTAGGCATTGGAGAGATGAGAT
>NW_006399824.1:2337023-2360584 GCF_000299155.1 Elephantulus edwardii | reverse complement strand
CCTTGGAGAGGGACATCATGCTTGGGAGAGTGGAGGGACAGCGCAGGAGGGGAAGACCCTCTATGAGATGGATTGATTCGGTGACTGGGGTGATAGGGATGGGTGTGTCGGAGGCAGTACGGTTGGCGCAGGATAGAGCAGGGTTTAGGGCTGTTGTGCATAGGGTCACTATGAGTCACAAACGACTCGACGACACATAACAACAACAACAACAATCTGTTTCTGTAAAGATTACAGCCCAGAAACTCCTGCGGTCCATGGATGGTTGCTGTGTGTCAGAATCAGTGGGTTTGGGTTTTGTGTTGTTTGTTTTAATGTGGCTCAGAGGCATTCGTGACTTTAGCAAGGACCACTTATGACACCAGAATTTAAATATGCACTCTGCTCACTTTACAGATGACAAGACGGAGAGCGGGAGGGAAGAGTTCCTTCCCTAAGGCCACTTGGCTAGTCATCTGAGCCAGGAGGACAGTTGTCATGGCCCCAAGTGTCCTGAAGCCACACTTTGATCCTTGCTGGTGCCAGTTTTGGGGGGGCGGGAATGAGAGGCAGCCCTCGGGAGGAAGTAACTCATGGTCCTGTCTCCCATGTCTCCACGCTGTCTCCAGGTGGGTGACAGAAGATTGGGGCGCCTGCAGTCGGAGCTGTGGGAAGCTGGGGATACAGACTCGGGGTGTGCAGTGCCTGCTGCCCTTGTCCAATGGCACCCACAAGGCCATGCCAGCCAAGGCCTGTTCTGGGGACCGGCCAGAGGGCCGTCGACCTTGCCTCCGCGTGCCCTGCCCAGCCCAGTGGCGCACCGGAGCCTGGTCTCAGGTGAGTCACCTTCAGGAAGGTGGGAGAGGCTGGACCAGAAAGGACCCTTCCAGGAGCCAGGAGGGCCTTCTGGGAGGGGAAGGGTTGGGGTGAATCATGGCAGTAAGTTTCTGTCATATCTGGTATTGAGTTCTTGTCTTCACACATTTAATTAGGTTCTTCTAAAAATTAGCGCTGCCCCTGCCTCATGCGCACTGCTCTGTGCTGGGCCTAGAGCTCACACAGCATTACAAGGCATGACTACTGACCCCACGTTAAACAAACATTAAACTCATTGCTGTCAACTTGAAACCAAACCATAGCTGGCCCCGACCCTCCAGCAGGGTGTCAGAGGCTACAGATCACACGGGAAGAGATTTCCCATCTTTCTCCCTAGGAACAGCTGGTGGATTTGATCTGTGCACAGTGTAAACTCCTTACCCAATAGGCCATCAGAACTCCCCAACCCCATGTTACAGATGAGAAAATTAGACAGAGGGGTGGTGTTTGAGCTGAGTTGGAGAGATGAGCTGGGAAAGAGAATGTCGTGGAGAAGACTCTGAGGCCACAACCATCTACAACAGTCCAGAAAGGAAAAGAGCAGTGGACTGGAGCTCACTGGAGGGATGGGGGCTCCCAAAGGACACTGGCAAAGTAGTCAGGGGCCAAGATGGCAGAGGGCTTTGTTCAGGACTTGGATCTGCTCTAAGAGCCTTGGATGAGATGGCAATTGTATTTGCTTCCTAAGAGCTCCCATAACAAAGGACCAAAAACTGGATACCTCAGAACAACAGGAACTAATTGTCCCATAGTTCTGACGACCAGACATGCAAAGTCAAAAGGCGAGCCGTGCCTGTCCATGAGGGCTGCAGGGAAGATCCTGCCTCGTCTGTTCTGAGCTTCTGATGGAGTAACTCCCATGGTTCCTGACAGTCTTTGATGCTCATTGGCTTCTCAATACATATTTCTTATCTCTGCCTCTGTCTTCACATGACCTCCTCTCTCTATATGTACCTCCTCTCTTTTTCTAAGGACACCACTCATTTTGTATTGTTACCGTTATTTGCTAACAAGTTGGAACCGGCTCATAGCTTCAGTGGGTTTTCAGAGACAGTAACTCACAGGGGAAGAAATTGCCTGAATTTGTCCCATGGAACAATTGGTGGATTCAGACTGTGAGCCTTTGAGTTGGCAATGCAGCTCCTTACCACCATTTTGGATTGCTATGTACTGTTGAGTCAGAACAGACTCATAACAGATCCTCCGATTCCGATAGGTTTCCAGAGGCAGCGAACCTCACAGGAGACTGTTTATCTTTCCCCCCTGGACTCTAGTAGATTCAAACTACATGCATTTGGATTGCAACAGCTCCTTACCACTAAGCAGCCAGAGCTCCCCTCATTTTGGATTGTGGTGCTGTGTGTACCGTAGAGTCGGAACCAACCCATAGCTAACCCTTTTGGTGGGTTTTCAGAGGCAGTTGATCTCATGAAAGGAGACTGCCCATTCTTCTCCCACCATTTTGGATTAGGGCCTGTGTATTCCAATATGAGGGGAACCTGACGGTCTAGTCCATAGCGAGTGGCATTGCTGACCCACAGCAGAACCTCTCTCACAGTCTGAGTCCACCAGAGGCTCTACAGGAGCAAGAGGGGCAGTCTCCTCCCATTTGATTTACAGCCTCTCGAAAACCCATTGGAAGGTCAGCTATGAGTCAGCTCTGACTCCATGACAGTAAATGGTAGTAGTCCAGTATGATCCATGTTAAACTAAGTAATTACATCTTTAAAGACCCTCATTCCAAGCATGTTCCTATTCTTCAGATGGGGGTTTAGATGTAACATGTTTGAGGGTCGTGGTGGGAGGGCAGGTTTATAGCTCAGCTCACATCACCACTGGAAGATTTTAATGCAGATGTGACAAGCTCTGATGTCAGATTTCAGAGATCACTCCCTCAGCTCTGTGGGAAGTTCATTGTTGGAAAGCCAACCTGGGGGGAAGGAGACAGTGAGAAGCCTGGAAGGGGGACCAGGTGAGACTATCTAGTGGCCTGTGGCCTGGAGTTCACCACAGGGAAAAGTTTTCATATCTTGAGTTTTCTCTTAAAAGTCCATTTTATGGAGGCAGTGAGCACAATGGTGCTATTATCGTAGCAAAAAGCAGGAGCCATATTCACTTTGATCGAGAGATTAGACTGAGATCATGGTGTATTCTTACCATGAAATAATATGTAGCAAAAGGAAAGAGAGACAGAGTGAGCATACTTGAACTGTAATTATTAATATAGCTCTATCAGAAAATTGTTTCAAAAGCACTGCCACATGATACTTCCAATGGGATAACATTTACTCGAAGTTTAAAAGGACTCAGGGCAATATTTGCAAGTGTGCCAGCCTGCTGATTTGTTAAAACTGGAGATGACATTTGAACGGGCTTTCTCTAACGTCCCTTTTCTGGATGTTTAAAATGTTGTGAAATATAAAGAAATTCTTACATAGCAGCAAACCCCCATCCAACTCATATGGAGTTTATATTCCCCATAATGGAGAACTTTATTAGTTTTAATTGAAAGCAGGTTTTCCATCTTCAAAAGAACCTCATAGGAAAAATGAACAGAGAGAGAGAGATGACAGGTGGAGAGGGGGATGCTTGCCACTTGCAAGACTGACAAAGCGCTTGAAAGAGTGGCCATGCTGTGTGATTGTTTGTCTTGAGATGCTGAGCAGGTATGGCTGGTGGCTGTGTGGACTAAGTTTCTCCCTTGAGTGGTCGCTGGACCCACTTTGAGAGAGGGCCCTTCGACTTGTTTCTTCCACCAGGAGAAGCTGGTGGTCAGCATCAGGAGAGCCCAGTGACCTGGTCACAATGGGCGTCCTACCTCTCGGCACCCTACACTCTGTATTTGCTGGGATGGGCAGTGTGAAGTGTAGGACACCGTGTTGGGGGAGGGGTAGCCCTTGTAAACAGGAGCCCTTGTAAATAGTAGTCTGTCTTCTGTTCCTTGCACCCTGTTCCCCACTTGGCAAAGAAAATACAAGCTGATTCTTGGTGAATCAAATCTCAGGGTCATTCATTATCAGAGCTAGAAGGACCCGTGGAGAGCCCGCCTCTCAGCCCTCTTGGTTTACACAACTGGAAGCTCAACCAGAGGAGCAGCAGGGGTTCTATCTGGGCCTTGAATCCTGCTAACAAGGCATCAAGGAGGTCCACCTGCCAGGGTCATGCAGGGTGATGAATGTGACAGAGGGTTCACCAGGGTGATATACCAGGCAATTAACCCCAGAGTGGGCCAGATATGGTGGGTGCAGGCAGCAGTGCTGGGATGGGGTGCCCCAGGACCCTTCATGTTTCAGGGGACCTTTAGATCATGGAAAGGTCTATAGAGGCCCAAACTTAGGACCATAGTTATTTAGCAGCTAGGTATTTGCAATTGGTAAGGTATTCTGTGTGCCTCTTTAAAAGTCCTTGCATGTCCCTTCAGGCCAAGAGAAGAGTTAGCCATTTGCCTTGGCCCCGAGCATTGGCTGGACTTTGGAGCTCACTGCCCTCTTTCCTGTCTCTCCCTTCCTCCTCCGGACCTGCCTCCCACTCCTCCCCACCCTCGGGAGCAGTGCTCCACCACTTGTGGAGAGGGCATCCAGCAGCGCCAGGTGGTATGCCGGACCAACACCAGCAGTCTGGGGCAGTGCGAGGGGGACAAGCCAGACACCGTCCAGGCCTGCAGCCTGCCCCCCTGTAAAGGTGAGCCAGATGGGACCGGGAGGGCAGACCCAGGCCTTGGAAGACCAAAGACCAGCCCATCTTCCCTGTTCAGCCCTAACCACCAGTTGTCAGCAAGTCAACTCCAACGCATGGTGACTCCACGTGTTTCAGAGCAGAGCTGTTCTCCACAGGCTTCTCATAGGAAATAGATTGCCAGGCCTTTGTTCTGAGGCATCTCTAGGTGAATGCAAACGTGCAACCTTTCAGTTAGCAGCTGAGTGTGTTAATTTGTACCACCAGGGACTCACCTTCACCACATGCTAGCGTCTCAATCCATTCCCTTCCTCCCTGCTCACAGGAGGTCTCCTGAACTCCACAGCACAAGCTGACACCAGGGAACTTGTGACCCCAAAGTGGACCCTGCAATCTGGGACTCTCCAGCCTCTTAACAAGATATCATCAGGTGAGTGCGTTCTCTGGGTCCTTCTTCCCTCCCCAAACCTACAGGGCCATGTGATCATGAGCCAGGCCCATAGCATCATGGTGACCCAGCTTTCATGATGACCGTGGGGGCCTTCCTGAGCCTCAGATGCCTGACTGTGAACTGGAGATGATGGTGCTGTTGTTGTTGTTGGGTACTGTCGTGTAGACTACAACCCATTTGGACTCTAGGAACAACAGATCTGAATCTTGTCCCACCCTCCGCCACGCTCACGACCTCCATCGTGCTCAAGCCCATTGTTCCTGTCACATCTTTTGACACTGTGCCAATCTGTCTTGTTAAGGGTTTTCCTCACTTTCTCTGACCCTCTGCCAGCATGATGCCCTTTTCCAAGGACATGATGCCCTTTTCCTCCTGACATCGTGTCCAAAGTATATAAGACAAAGTATCACCATTTTTGCCTCTAAGGAGGACCCTGGTTTCACTTCCTCCGAGTTAGATTTCTTTATTCTTTTGACATAATAGGAGTCTTAACTCTGCTATTGGCAGATCACCTCTAATGAGCTGACCCTATAAGACAGGATAAAATTGTCCCATGGCGTTTCCAAAGCCGAAAACCTTTACAGAAGCAGACTGGCACCTCTGTCTTCTTTGTGTTCACACCACAGTCTGAGCACTTAACTGTCGCTCTACCGGGGCCTCAGTGCTGGTGGTGGTTGTAATACTTTCGATGGTAGTGCTGGCCCTCACTCCCTTATCTATGGTTCCAAGGTGCTGCAGGCTCTGACAGTGGAAGAATTTTTGCTTCGTTTGGTACAAACTCATTGGGTAGCACAGCCTGGTCTGATATGAAAGGGTTTATTTCTGTGCCGCAGAAACACATTGCCTTATTTTTTCACAAGGTGATGGCCCAGATTCAGACATAATAGGGCATGCTGTGTAATGAACAAAACGTGCAGGGCGAACCCACAGTGTTACCTTTCGAGAGTCCTAGCATTCGGAGTCACATCTGGCCCTAGTATTTTTGGATAAACGTTTGTAAACCTGAGCCACCTTCATAGAGTTCTTGAGACGAATGAAAGCAGTGCTATTTTTTGCCACTCTCAGCTAACAGCAGTCTCTCTCTGCTTTTATGATCAACCCAAAGGAGCTCTGGTGGTGCACTCCATAGGGAGATGCACTGATAGCCCAAAGGCAGTGCTTCTCAGCTGATTTGAATCCTCCAGTGGCAGTCTCCTCCCACCCGATTTACAGGCCCCCAAAAGTCTGCTGGAGGGTCAGCTGTAAGTTGGTTCCAACTTATTAGCAATGAGTGTGAGCGGTTTTTAAATGCTCAGATCCTCCCATCGTCCCATGCATGCACACTCATCCATCCAGTGATACAGGTGTGTGGCACACACTCTGTTCCCTTCCTAGGTTCTTCTTTCCACCTTCCTCACCTCCCCAAACACCAGAATCTCGCCAAAGAGCAGAAAGATCATATTTAGAGGTCTGTCTTCACATAAATCCCTTAACCTCTCTGAGTTCAACAACCTCACCTATTAAATGAAGGAGTTGAACACAAAGTCCTCAAAGGACCTTCTCAATGCACCCTGGGTACAAGCTCCAGGGTTTCCCTCCTCTCAAGAGCTTGGGGTGGGTCCAGACTGCCACCTCCAGCCTGGGATTCTAGCACCACCTACTGGCCATTTCTCTCCATTTTCTTTCTTTTTTTTTTTTTTATTTATTGGCTTGCATAGAATCATTCGTACTTATTGTGTTTTGTACATGCACTTTATGTTTTATACAATTATTCATATACATTCTCTTTCATATGTTTCAAACCTATGCCTATTAGTATCCCATTCTTTCAAGCCCCTATTGAACTTTTCCCATTACTTTACACCACTCCCTACACCCCAACCTCTGCTATTTCAGTGATTTTCCCCTTCCTTCCCCTTTTTCTGCTCCCCTTATCTCCTTTCCCTTTTGAAGACATATACATATCTCACTCAATTATCCTCCTGTTTCTCTAAACTTCTCTTTCCGGGTAACAATTTGTTTGCAAAGATCCTGCCTTCACCTTCTGTTGAGAGAGACGCCATACTCATCTCTCTGGAGCAGTTACAGACTTGTTTTCAAATTATTTTTAGCAAATAAAGGAAAGTAGTCCAGTAGTCCAGTGCCTCACTGCCAGGCACTGTCTGTGTGCTAGTCTATGCTATTGTTTTTTGGCAAATGCAACATTATCTCCTTTTTACATATGAAGAAAATAAGGCATAGTGACTTTAAGTACTTGCCCAAGGCCTTGCAGCTTCTAAGTGGTGAGGCCTGGGTTTGAACCCAAATGTGCTTCATTCCATATTGATTGGTAGAAAGCTTAATTTTCCATGTGTGCTGATCAGCCTGTGTGACCAGCTGTCACGGTATGAGCCACCTGGATGTTTTCTGAGCTCCGATTGGTTAGATTGGGGGAGGGGTCTGACTTCCACCTAGAACAGGGTTCTCAAGTTTGGCTGCCTGTAGCCCAGATTGCTCAGGCTCGGGGGCTGGGAGCTAAGTGAAAGTCAACTGTAAAACTGTCAATTATTCCTGAGCACAGTCAGGTCTGAAGATGCGTGATGTGGGGCAGTGGTTCTGATTTTTCACCTGCATCAGGATGACCTGGAGGTTCTTGTTAGATAGTGGTTCCGAGTCCCTCTCCCAGTGTCTAGCTTAGAAGGTCTGGCTGGGCCCTGAGAATTTGCATCTCTGTCAAGCTCCCCCCTGGTGCTGATGTCACATGTCTGGGGACCCTGCTTTGAGACCACTGCTTCCAGGGATTCTCTCCCCTATTCCTGATAGGAGCTTTCGTGCCCTATTGAGTCTCTCCTGCCAGGAATCTGTGGCCCCCTCTGGGAAAGTGTTTTATAGAGAACACAGCAGGGCAAGAGTTGAGGAATGAGTAGTTGTAGAGTGAGTGGGAAGTGGGTCGTGGTCTCAGGTCGACCAGCACCCTAAATGTCCTCCTGACACTGATTTTTGTGCTGTGTATGCAGCTGAGCCCTGCGTTGGGGACAGGTCCATCTTCTGCCAGATGGAGGTGCTAGACCACCACTGCTCCATCCCCGGCTACCGCCAGCTCTGCTGTGAATCTTGCACCAAGAAGGACCCCAGCCTGGCCTCACCACCGCCCTTCTCCACCACCCATGGAAGCCTCATCCCAAGACCCAAGACTTCTCCAGATCCTGTGGAGCCCACTGGAGGGTCACCAGAGCCAAGTGGTCATCAGCCTGCTCTAACCACATGGCTTCCTGAACCGGACACAGGCTACCCCAGGACCCAGCGCCACTCTGTCACCAAGAGACTGAGCACTGGGGCACCTTGGGGCACCTCCTCTACCACCCTCCGGGGGCGGTCCTCAAGCTGGACGGCAGTACCCACAGCACCCTCTGAGGAGAGAGGGCTGCCCAGGGAAGACCAGAAACATCCAGGCACCAGCCGCCCCACTGCCTCCCCGGTGACCTGAGCTGCCTGTCCCATTTTGTCAGTCAAGTTTACAGGCCCCATGCAACCCTTGTGGTCCCTACTCAGAGCAGACATAGTGGGCAGGGGCCAGCACAGGTTTCCTTTTAAGTTATTTGCCTTCTTCTTTGGGGCTGTGATATTCTTCACCCCCTGAAGGGGTGGGGGAAGGAAAAGATCAGGGAAATCTCTCACCCGAGATACCTCAGCACACAGTCCTGGGAGATAGAACTGAGCCTCGGGGGCCAGCTTGTGCCGCCCACAGCAGCCAGGCTGCCTGCCCTGGGGGATAACCTGTGGGACCCTGTTGAGCCTTACACCCCTCTCCCTCTTCTGTTTTGAAAGACAAAGGGGATCCAGGGAAGGTGAAGGGTGGGGGACTCATAAGGCAGCCTGAGGTAAAAAGGGTACTAGGGGTGAATGTGGTCAAAAGGGTTCCCCCCCCCCCCCGACCGCAGAGTGTGGGAGCAGGAAAGCAAGTTCTTCTCAGGCCCAGCTCTGCCGGCTCCAGCCAGGGAGCCAAGCCCAGCTTGCCTTGGCCAACTGGAGGACACAATTTCGTTTACACTGTCCCTTCAGACCTCACTCCTTTTACTTCCGGTGACCATGTTACAGACTGGCCTTGGCCTTGCCCTCACCTCAACCCCAACTCACTAGAGAAGGGGGCTCAGGACACTTGGAACCATGTCCTCGTTGTCCAGGGCTTTCCAAATTGGTGCTTAGCCCCTGGCTGGATCAGGAACACAGCTCAGGAGCTGGGGAAACCTAACCGGAAGTGACCATGACAAACAGAAAATAGAGTCTTTTTTTCCTGGTGGTGCCAGGCCCTTCCCACTGCCAGCCAAAGAGCACTCCTGCTGGAGACAGTGGCTTCTCCCTGCTGTCATGGCTAAAGGTCTGTGGTGGTCTGGGGGAACAGTCAAACCCCACTCATCACTAAACCCTGCTTAGACAAGGGCTACCCAGGTCGGTGCCAGGACAGGACTGGGGACCCTGCCCAACACCAGTACTGGAAGAGCAGTGACCACAGTCCCACACTGTAGGGCCTCAGCCAGACTCACTGTCCCCGTGTTACCTGCAGGGGACAGTAACACGCCCAGGCCCTCCGGCTCTCAGGAAGATGCTGATGTGCCCAGGAGACTTCTCAGGAGTCCCCACTCCAGGAAGTCAGAAGTCATGGACAGGGTCTCCCAAACCTCTCACCAGCCAATAATGGTGCTTGTCGTCGTTCCTGTCCCAGGGTCCTGCTGCCTTCAGCCAAGGGAAGGCTATTGGGAGCTGACTTAATGGTGCAATGGGGCCCACTGGAGACCAGACACCCCAGAGGGGCTCCCCCAGGCTTTCTCTAAGCCGCTTCCCCTTGTTTCTGGTGCACACATGAACCATTCCTGCAGAGCCCAGCCTGGCCCGTGTTACATACACCACGTCAACTCTGTGCCTTTGAGCAGATGTTTCTAAATTTTCAGTATTTATTAACATTGTCCTTGATGTTTTGTTTCTGACTCCCCTGAAAGCTGTTGTGTGTTTATTTTCTTTTTATCTTTTGGAGGAAAGGGACAGCAATATCAGATCTCTTGGGAGTGGGGCTCTCCTGGACTTGGCCCCTCACTCTGGGCTCCTCTGTACTGTTGATTACAGCTCATGGTGACATATGTCAGAGTAGAGCTCTGCTCCCTGGAGTTTTCAAAGACTTGCTTCTAAGGTGCTTCAGGGGAATTGAACTGCCAACCTTTTGGTTAACATCCAAATGTTAACTTTTATACCTCTAGGGGCCCCACACACCTACCACTCACTCACTCTCTATCATCAAGTCAATTCCAGCTCTTACTGACCCTCCATCAAGTTCTCCAGGCTGAGTTGACCACATTAATGTGGGAAGGACACTGGCCAAGTGGTTCAGCATCTCTTCATTGATTAAGGTAAATGTGTATTTATCATGTTGTTGTTAGGTGCCACTGAGACAGAGTAACTCTATAAATGACAGAACAAAACCGTCGTCTGTCCTGCTCTGTCTTTATGATCTGCTATGCTCAAGCCTATTGTTATGGCCACTATGTCAGTCTGTCTTGTTGAGTGTCTCTCTTTCTCTGACCTTTTACCTTTCCCAGCGTAATGTCTCCTGACCACCTGTCCAAAGTATGTGAGATGAAGTTTCACCATCTTTGCCTCTAAGGAGCACTCAGGTTGCACGTCCTTCAGAACAGATTAGTTTGTCCTCTTGGCAGTCTATGGGATACTAAATACTCTTCTCCAACATCACAATTTAAAAGCATCAGTTCTCTCTTACTTATTCATTGTCTAACATTCAGATGCAAACACTGCAACTGAAAATACTATGACATGGATCAGGCACACCTTGGTCTTTAAACGGTTACCTTTGCTCTCCAGCATTTTGGAGAAGTCATTGACAGAAGATGTTCCCAGTGCAATATGTATTTTTGATTTCTCGACCACTGTTACCATGAGTGTTGATTGTGGATCCAAGTAAAATGAAGTTGCTGATAACTTCAGCCTTTACTCCATATACCATGTTGTTGTTGTTTTTTTGGATTACAGTGCAACTTTTTGCTACTAGGCCACCAGAGCTCCCTCCATTTACCATAATGTTGCCTAATGATCCTGTGGTGAGGGTTTTTATTTTCTTAATGTTGAAATTTTTTAAATTATGAAACCAACCCCATTTTTTCTCACCTTCTCATCCCCGGCATAATAAATCATATGATCGTCTGATTCAAAATGTCTCATGCCAAGCCATCTCATTTCGCCAATGCCTAGTATGTCAATATTTATGTGTTCCATTTCTTTCTTAACAATGTCCAATTTTCCTACATTCATGCTTCTCACATTCCACGTTCCAGTCACTAGTGTCTGCTTACAGCTGTTCCTCCTTCTCTGGTTTCCATTTCTAAGATCTCAGTTTCAATTACCATGACTGCTAGTCCAAGTGATAGTCTAATGTGCTCTGTTGTACATAGGGTTTTCAAAGGCCTGTCATTTCGGAAGTGGATGGCCAATCTTTCTTCTTAGTCTGCTTCAATTTTTTAAATATATATAATAGTATCTGACAGATAAGTATTTTACAGAAAAGAGCAGGTGAAAGACATTTACCCAGTTAGAAAATGAGCAGCAATATAATAACCATACGCGTACAAGAAAGTCCAGTGAATACCACTATCATTCAAATATATGCACTGACAACTACAGCCAAAGAGGAGGAAATGGAAAATTTATACCAACTTTTGCAGTCAGAAATTGATCACACATGCAATCAAGATGCATTGATAATAATGGGCGACTGGAATGCAAAAGTTGGGAACAGGGAAGAAGGATCAGTAGCTGGAAAATACGGGCTTGGTGAGAGAAATGAGGCTGGAGATAGAATGATAGAGTTCTGCACATTCAATGATTTATTCATTGCAAATACCTTTTATAAGAAACATAAATGCAGGCTATACATATGGATTTCACCTGATGGTATTCATAGGAATCAAATCAATTACATTTGTGGAAAGACTGGAGGAGTTCAGGATCCGCAGTGAAAACCAGGCCAGGTGCTAATTGTGGGACAGACCACCAACTACTCATATGTAAGTTCAAGCTGAAGCTGAGGAAAAGCAAATCAAGTCCATGGGAACCAATATTTGACCTTAAGTCTTTCCCACTCGAATTTCAAAACCATCTCAGGAACAGGTTTGAGGCCTTGAGCACCAATATGCATAGGCCAAACAAGGTCTGGGAGGATATCAAGAAAATCATCCATGAAGAATGCAAAAGATCATTACAAAGGCTGAAGAAGAAGAAAAGACCAAGATGATGTCAGATGAGACTCTGAGTATTGCATCAGAGCGCTAAGAAGCCAAAGCTAAAGGAAGAAACCAAGAAATCAAAGAGCTGAACAAAAATTTCAAAAGGCAGCTCAGGACAACAAAGCAAGACACTATAATGAAATGTGCAGAGAGCTGGAGTCAGAAAATCAAAAGGGCCGAACTCACTCAGCATTTCTTAAGCTGAAGGAGTTGAAAAACAAATTCAATCCACGGGTGGCAATACTTAAGGACACTTTGGGTAGAATGTTAAATGATCCAGGAAGTATCAAAAGAAGATGGAGGGAGTACAGAGTCACTGTATCAGAAGGAATTGGCAGACACAGAAGAATTTCATGAAATAGCATATGAGCAAGAGCCTATAGTGATGAAGGAGGAAGTTCAAGTTGCTATGAAGGAATAGAAAAAAAAAAAACAAGGCTCCAGGAGTTGACAGCATACCAATTGATTTATTTCAACAAACAGACACTGCCCTGGATGTGCTCACTTAGTTGTGCCAAGAAATCTGGAGGACAGCTAGCCAGCCAACTGACTGGAAAAGATAGGTATTTGTACCCATTCCAAAGAAAGGTGACCCAGCAGAGTGCAGAATTTATCAAACAATATCAGTAATATCACATGCAAGCTAGATTCTGCTGAAAATTATCCAAAAACATTTGGAGCAATATGTCAACAGATGTGCAGGCTGGATTTAGAAGAGGTCGTGGTACTAGGGATATTATGGCTAATGTTAGATGGGTCTTGGCAGAAATCAGAGAACACCAGAAGAATGTCTATCTGTGCTTCATTGACTATGCAAAGGCTTTTGACTGTGTGGATCACAACAAGCTGTGGCTGACTCTGAGAAGAATGGGAATCCCAGAACATTTGATTGTACTAATGCGAAACCTATACTTGGACCAAGAGGCAGTCATTAGAACAGAGAAAGGAAACACTGCATGGTTCAAATTGGGAAAGGCATACGCCAGGGATGTATTTTGTCTCCATACCTTTCCAATCTGTATGCAGAACAGAGCATCTGAGATGCTGGACTGCAGCAATGGGCCTGAGTGTGTCAGAGATTGTGAAGACGGCACAGGATAGGACAAGGTTCAGGTCTGTTGTTCACAGGGCTGCTATGAGTTATACTCTTATGTGACAGCACCTAACAACAAGGTGTGTTAACAAGAGAGTTCTGACTGCCTAGTGGTAAGAAACTTCACTGCAATCGTGAAGGCACATGGTTTGAATCCACTAGCTGTTCTGTGTAAGAATGGACAATCTCCCGTGCGATTAACAGCCTCTGAAAACCCACTGGAGGGTCAGTTACGAGTTGATTCCAACTCAATGGCACTCAGCAACCACCACCAGGGTAATGAGACACTAGGGAGCTTTGGTGATATAGTCCATAGTGACTGTACTGCTTAATCCAAAGACCAGTGTCCTCTGATGATTCAAAGTCACCAGTTACTCTAAGGAAGAAGGATGGGTCATCACTACCCAGGGTGATTTACAGCCTTGGCAACCTGATGGAGGGTCACCTGTGTGTGGGAACTGAATTGAGCTGAGCTGAGTGAGGGATAGCTCAGCTGGGATCTGAGAAGACACTGATGCTCCAGGAGGGGAAGCGTTTGCTCCCCTCAGTTGGACAGACTGAATCCCTGCATCATGAATATCTGGGTGATGTTGTGCTGTTAAGTGCCGTCAAGTCGTAGGCGACTCATAGTGACCCTATGAATCAAAGTCCTGGTCACCTGTATAAAACTTTTGTCCTTTTTCCAGCTTCATAGGGTTTCCAGAGGCAAGCTATCCAGAAGTGGATGCTACTCCTGCTTCCAAGCTTGTTTTAGTCAGGGAGCTCCACCAAACACTGTCCACCATGGGTAACTATTCTCACATTTTGATCAGTGTCACAGTGTTCAGCTTCACAGCAACCATGAGTTACCTCTGTACAGCAAGTGGACATATCACGGTTACACGACCTAGAAGAATGTTTCACCAAAAATAATTAAAGGCTGGCCTGAGGGCCGCAGAGCAGAGTCATCCACCTTTGGCTTGGAAGCATGACTTTCTGTCCGCTAGGCCAACTGCTATCTGGGAAAATTATTTTACCTCATCTAGAATATGAGCATAATCTCTATCTTTGGGGATTATGGACAGCTACTTAAGAGAATGAGCACTAGTCTGGCACAGAAGTGATTATTAATAAGAAATAGTTATTCTTTATAACTATCATACGTCCATCTCTGGCTGCCTTGCCTATAAACCAGCAGACTGCAGCACAGGTAAGATTAGTCTTGTGTTCATAGTGTTCTCTCACCGCTTCCCTGAAAGCAGTGGGAGGACTTTTGGGACTCCCTGCTTCCCAGGCCCTGGATGGGAGGATGCTAGAAGGAATCACTTGTAAGAAGAGGCAGAGGTCCTCGGGTCTCCCCAGAAGGGTGTGTGAGGGGCCAAGGTGACTGCCAGGACTAGAAGTCCTTGGTCTCCCCAAAAATCAAGTGCAGGAAGCCTTGGCTCACAAATTTTTGTGCCCCCAGACCGGCTCAACAGAAGGGGAGGTCCCGCTTCCTTCCTCTCACCAAACCTCCTTCGGGCCAAGTCCTGGAAATGAAGAGGTGCAGGACACCGGGGTGGAGGGGGGAGCCCACAGGTCTCAGAGCTGGATTCAGCCCAGGGAGCCGTCTTCCAGAGGGGTGCGCTGCTGACACAGCAGTGAGGGAGCTAATGTCTCATATTCACTCAGGCTTAGCACGGGAGAATGCTTAGACATGCTTAAGTTGTGCAGATAGAGAAACTGAGGCCTCAAGAGAGCAAATGACCGCCACCCCAAAACCAAATCAGTGATGGCAGTGTCCAGAAAGTCAGCTTAAAGATGAGGGTCCTCTGTCAGATTCGTGAGAGGAAGAGGAAGCAGGGGACAGCAGGCACTGTTCTAAAAGAGCTGAAAGCCTGCAGGCTCAGCGCACGTTCAGGTCAGCATAGTGGAGGGGAAGCAAGTGGCTGAGACACGTCCTCTGCCCTCACCATACAGTTACGGCCGACCGCCCCAGGAATGCCAAGGACGCGTTGAAGCCCTTTCAGCAGGGAAACATCTTCCACAATAGAGGGCAGAAAGAAGCAGGGCAGTGCCCAGCATCCAAGACCCTTCTCTGTCACCTTTTCAGTCTCGGCTTCCCACTCTAACAAGCACCTGACTTTCTTGTAAGTCTCCAGCGAGTCTGGATCCATTTCTTCCTGCTTTGTAAACTTTACTCAGACTGTTTCCCCTACGAAATTCAGGGAAGCCTGTCCATACTGTCTGCTGGAACCCCACAGCAGCCCCATCTGTTTGGAGATATATCTTGCTGTGGGGTAAAGAGTGTCATCTTTGGAGCCATGTAGGCCAGGGTAATATCACAGCCATCCTCTCCCCAAGGCCTGGAGACCCTTCATTGTGCCCATTGTCCTTACAGAGCTGGGATTAAGGTCCTTGGCACAGGACTCAGAACCGACCCATAGCTCCAGTGAGTTTCCGGAGGGAGTTAATTGCATGGGAGGAGACCTTCCATCCTTCTCCTACTGAGCAACTGGTGGGTTCAGACTGGGCCCCTTCAGGATTGCAGTGTAGCTTTTTGTTAGTAGGCCACCAGAGCTCAAAGCATAAACCATTTCTGACATCCAGAGACCCTAGAACTCAGTCTATTTCCCAGGCTTCCTTTTCCATGAAGCCTTCAGCCATCTTCCCGAGGCAAACTAAATGGGTGCGTAAAGGAACGTGCACATGGCTCTGGGAGGGAGCTTCCCCATCAGCCCTTGGTCTGAACTGAACAGCTTTGGTCCTGGGGCTCCCTCTCTTACTTTTGGGCCATCTCCTCTTGGCACAGTTGTAGATATAGCTGTGTAGGGCTAGCTATCACCTTTACTGCCTCAAACACAGGAACCACCTCTGCTTCCAGTTTAACGTGAGGAAAAGGGGTTCCATGTTGTTGTTGTTGTTATGTGCGTTTGAGGTGCTTGCAACTCACAGTGACCTTATGTACAACAGCTCTGAATCCTGCTCTACCCTGAGCCAATTTTGTTATCTCCGACACACCTCCCCCATACCACAGTCACTGAGTCAATCCATCTCAGCCAGGGTCTTCCTTTCTTGTGCTGTCGCTCCACCCTTCCAAGCATGATGTCTCTCCAAGGACTGGCCCTTACTAGCAACATGTCCAAAGGATGTCAGATGAAGTTTCAGAATCCTTGCCTCCAAGGAGCAGCCTGATTTCACCCTCTCTGGGATGGACCTGTTTGTTCTCTGGCAGTCCATGGTATATTCAATACTCTTCTCCAGCACCACAACTCAAAGGCATTGATTATTCTTCTATTATCCTCAGTTATTGTCCAGGTCTCCATAGAGTCCTGGGATTCCCTTGCCAGAGCCAGTCTGAATGGATGCTAAGGGATATTCAGTTTTAGGATTTCTCCCCACGTAGAGCTGTCTTCCCTACTGCCAGTAAGGACCACACATGAATATGTATAGCCTGGGAAGAAGGGCAGCCAGAAGACTCCTGAGAAGATGGTGAAATTTCATCTCCCATAACTTGTCATGTTATCAGGGGGAGTGCAGACTGCATCCCTGGAGAATTCTATTCCCTGGAATCAAGTAGCCAGAGAGTCTTAGAGTTGAAAGAAACCGGAAGTTCTCTATTTGCATCCCTCATGTATCAGGCCTAGGCCTATCCTCCAGGTTTGGTGATGGGACCCTCACTATCTTAGTTATCTGTGATACCTAATGCTACCACACGGGAGAAGGCTAATTACTGCCTCTGAACACCCGCTGGAGAGTCAGTTATGACTGACTATAGCAGCAGTAATGTTACTTAAAGAGAATTACGCCGAGTGGGTAATATTGACAAACAAATTCCTTTTCTCATCGTTTGGGAGTGTTGAAGTCTAAATTCAGGTTGTCTTGTTCTAGGGAAAGGCTTCCTCCATCAGTTGTTTCTGGAAGAATGTCCTTGTCTCCTCATTTTGTGCATACCAATAATTCCTTGGAAATCTCCATGTATGTTGGCATCTATCTTATGCCAGCTCTCTCTAGTTTCATTCAAGACTTCACACTGGTTCAAACCTGTTCAGGCATGGCTGATGAAGCAAATTGGAATTCAAAATGTCTTATAAAAGAATTCCATTTGGGTGATGTGGAATGACAACTGAAATGGGGAAATTTCCCATTGAAACCCTGGAATTGGAGATTCAGAAGGTGTAGACTGAACCCTTTCAGTATCCTGGTTTGGGAGATTGATTACTGCCAGGGCAGTGGAGAGTGACCCACATTTGGAATGATGACATCCCCAACTAGCTTTGAGAGAGTCGTTACTGTTTCAGCTGTGCCATTCAATTGGCATGCAATGCTTAACTGCCAGAGGGAAAATCCTTCAAGATTAGTGTTTGCTGAGAGACCCAAAACCTTATCTGGATAGAGACTAAAACCCGTTATTTCCAGTTTATTAACAAAGAGAACTTAATAACTGGGGGAAGAATTACTGCAAAAATCCAGGGATGGCAGACTGGATCAGAAGAAATTCTCCTGAGGTTGGGAGATGTAATTATTTTACAGGGATAAGAAATTGTGCTGCAATTCCAAAGGTGGTCACGTAGTTTGAACCCACCAGTTGTTCTGCCAGAAAAGATGAGATGAACTGATACAGTAACTAGGGAGATGAGGGTTGGTGTGTCGGAATCAGTGAGACTCGCTCAGGACAGGCCAGGTTTCAGGGCTGCTGTACATGAGTCACAACAGCACATAACAACAACAACAAGCCCAAATTTGCTTGGTTTTGTGTTGGAAATTTTTAGTAACATTGACCTTCTTAATTAGGCTTTTGGCCAGTCTAATTTTGCATACTGTTTGCATACAGTGGTGATAGGGGTGTGGGGATTGATCTGAGAGATTAAGAATTTTGCGCAGAAAATTGATTGGCAGGAGAATCAGTTCACATGTGTCAATGTATAGAATTCAATTACTGAGAGGTAAGGGAAGACAGGATCTCTCTGGGGAAGAGGACATGGGAAGGCTGACAGTAATTGGTTGGATAGATCTATCATCTTCCACCTTCACCAGTGTGAGGAGTGAAACAATGGGTGACATGAAACACCACAGCAGAGAGCCATCATTACCCTCCAGGCCTGAAAGGAAAGAAGTGACTGCAGCCCAGAGACAGCTTAACTACTATCATCTTTTTTTGTAGAAAGAGATCTAAGCCAACGAGTGGCCCAGTAGGAAGACGACCAAGGAGAATATATGGTTAATATCCTTAATGAACAAGGAGCACTCTGGTTGCATCTTTCCCAAAACATACCTATTTGTTCTTTTGATAGTCTACAGGATACTCAGGACTCTTCTCCAACACAACTCAAAGGCATCAGCTCTTCTTCTGTTGTCTTTATTCATTGCCCAGCGCTCAGATGCATAACAAGTAATTGAAAAGACCATGGCTGAATCAGGCACACCTTAGTCTTCAAACTGACATCATTGCTCTTTGGTATTTTGGAGAGATTTCCTACAGTGCACTTACCCAGAGCAATATATCTCCTTATCTCCTGAATGCTGTTAGCAAGAGTGCTAACTGTGACTCCAAGCAAGACAAAATCATTAACAGTTTCAATCTTCTCTCCATCTATCATGAAGTTGCCCACTGGCCCTTTTGATAGGGATATTCCTTTTGAAAGAGATAAAATCTTTGAGATGACTAAGGCAAATAGTAAGTTTTGTTTTCAAATTCTCCTAGAAAGGAGTCATGGGCAGCTGTGAGACTGTTGTAGAGGACAAGTTCCTTGTCCAGCTTGTGACAGTCAGTGTGCAATCATTCCAAGATTGCAAATGCTTTGCCAAAGTTTTGACAACAGTCAGTAGCAGTCCATCAGGATGGCGGAAGTCAGGCTTGTGATCTGTAAACATTCATAGGGAACAGATTTCATCCACTTACATAAGTAGGTAAGGAGGTACTTGCAACTTTCTGATTGAATTTGAACATTGCTGAAGGCTAAGAGCTGGCTTTTCATTTATCCTACAGAATGAAGAGCAGCTCTCTAATAACTCGCATTTCACTACTTCCATTTAAAAAAAAATCATGCAGACGTGAGAATCAAACTTGCAGCAGCTGAGCTCCACATTTGACTTATCTTGGGACTCTGAAAAATCACTTCCTTTTGTTGCTCACCGAGGAGAAAATGAAAGTGTTTATCATCAGAAAATTCAGAGTCATCAGATATTTTACCAAGTGTTTATTATATACGGAGTTTTTTTTTATTCCTTATGTCTTATTTACCTAGTATTGCTATAATAGAAATAGTGCAAGCAGGTGTCTTTAACAAACAAAGTTATTTTCATACCATGTAGGAGGCTGGAAGTCTAAATTCAGGATGCCTGCAGGAACTCAGGTGCAAAGGTGCCCATGCCAACAGCTGACTAACAATAAGCAAGGTACAATCTTTCCCTTGCTCCCCAGACCCTCTTAGGGATCAAGAAGTGGCTCCTCCTTCTACCACCCACCAAGTGGTCAACAGTGTTCTCCACTTGTCTCAGCTCTGCCTGAAACTAGGTTTACACCACTTGAGATCTGGTGCTTGGCAGCCTACACACAGCTCCACGTACAGGAACTCGCTCTCCCCTCAGTGCCAACGTAGTAGGAGAATGTCTAGCCTGTAGGAAGCAGCTAGATTGATAAAAGCACCATCTCAGGCTGGAGTCATTGTCTCCATCTAGGTACCCTTATGGATTCCACATCTGGCACACATCACATCCCTATCTGGAGCAGACACCCTCTGAGAACCCTCTTGTGCAATCCTTAGGCATCTCAGAAAGTGGTGGTTGTTTTGGGCCGAGTGCCTCTGAAGGTTTAGTATCAGATACATATTGCTCCCACACTGAGGGGCGCATCCATTCCTCCTACTAGAATAGTAGGAGGGCTTGAACTGTACACTGTTGTATCTTCTAGCCACCCACAGCCCACCACTTGTTTGGCACCAATGTGGATCAGGCTGCAGGTGCACATCTCCCCACATGCCATCTACATGGTGTCCTCACACTGGCAGAGTGGTAAACAGAGACAGCAAAATTCACACTGTGGATGTGTGAATGGTTCACAGTAAGGAACCAAGGGCTGTCTTGTCAGTGATTGAGAGCCAGAGTTCTGGAGTTTGAGGGGCCTGGATTCTAATTCTGAAGCCTCTGCTTGTTAACCACATGGACTCAGACGATTCACAATTCTTTCGGCCGTAAAATCAGAACTCATTTTCTTCAAGTCTGAATTGACTCATAGCTGGCACTCCAGTGGGTTTTCAGAGGTTGTAAATCAAACATGAAGAGATTGTGAAGCAACAGGTAGATTCTAGTCACCCACCTTGGGTTGGCAACACAATGTCCAACAGACTAGACACACATACACACAAAAAAATCAGATACTGAATTAAGGAGGACTTTTAATGCCTCACATAATGGGAAAGAATGATAGAGAATCTAGGGCATCAGGGAAGGTTAGATGAAGGACTTTAACCCATGGAGGAATAAAGACCAAACATGGTTCCAAATTCAATTTTACAGTTGTGACCCTTGAGGCAATAAGACCTTTCAATCTTCCCAACATCTCCTCCTACCCTCAAAGTCCCAAGAACAGATTATGATTGTCTCAGCTTGGATCACATGCTTATGTGACCTCTGAAGCCAACTGCCTCAAAGGGGTGGGGTGCTCTGGGTGGATAGAGTCTATGACAGTCTATTAAATGGAGATTAGACTGATTACAGGGATCAATTATGTGTTTACTGTGCAAGAAAGGAGTGGTGATCTGGCAGTCCTGTGGTTACCACAGTGGCTGAGTAGACTGGATCCCAAGAAGGACCAAGAACCACTGAGGCCAAATAAGGTTTTTTCATTTAGTAAGAAAAACTCATCTTCATGAGCAATAGCAAATATGCTCTAATCAGAGCCTAAAGGGAGACAGGAGAACTTCCAGGGCTTGGAGCCAGAGAAAGCTTTGGAGGAGCTTTGAGGGTCGCATGGAGTTCTGACATCCAGGATAAGTCATCTTGGTGCCCAATTGGGTTCAAGTAGTTGTAGATAAGAAGCACTGCTGTCATTGTTCACCACTGCAAGAACATGGAAACAGACCAAATGTCCAACCACAACTGAATGGCTTGAGAAATTGTGGTACATTCACACAATGGAATACTATGCAGCATTCAGGAGCAACGATTTAAAATAATACTACATAACCTGGGAGAGGCTGGAGAGCATTATGCTGAGTGAACTAATGCAGTCTCATAAGGACAAACACTGCATAAGACATTATTATAAAACTAGAAGGATAACTAGTAAAACATATATGGGAACTCAAGGGGGGAGGGTAGAGGATGGGTAGGGTTGGACCCACAGGGTTGCACAGTTTGGTGGGTGGAGGGAAGGGATGAAGGAAATGAGAAGGATCCTGGTGAAAAGACAGGGTAATGATAGGCAAGGTCCAATGGTGATTAATTTTATAAAATATAATGCATGAGGAATGATTGTATGAAACACAAATGTGAATGAAGAATAATGTGAAACACAATGTATTATACAAACTTTGTAAGCAAACCAATTTTTTTTTAAAAAAAGTACTGCTAAGGGGGCTAGATCTTTTACTGGGTTTGGCTGTGCAGCCAATCAGACCTTCCACAGCCTGAAGACAAAGGATCTGAAGAAATAGAAATCCTTGGGGAAACCCCTAGAGGTCCCAGGGCTCAAGTCCAGGTGATGAGGAAGGCTTGCCTTCTACCACTCACATTTCCATGAAGGTCTTGCACCATTCTACCTGTTGTTTTGGTATTTATCTGGAACCTTCTGCTTCCCCTATCTGGGGCACACAGCAGCTCCTGGTTGTGTTCTGCAGTTAAGCAGTTAATCCTTAACCAGCATACAAGGATGCAGACCTGTTTGAGAGACCTTAAAGAGGGGCAGGGGGATCAGAGCAGACCCTGTTTTACTCCACATTGCACGGGATGGGGGAAGAGGAACTAGGAAGAACAGTGGGTGGAGCATCAGGGAAAAAGAGATAAGTTCATTTCTCTGGTTCTAGAGACATGCAGGGTTTAGAGTGTGGCTTGCAAGATGGCAGTAAAGAAAGGAGCCTTGCATTTGGTTTGAGTTTCTTCTTGTTTTGTGATCCTTGGCAAGTTACTTTTGCTTTAGTCCTTGAGTATGGATCGCCTGCTTGGGTCACCTTGAAATGGAATTGTTATTGTTGTTGATGTTTTGTATCAAGTCTGAACCATCTCGTATTTGACCTTCCAATAGCTTGTCAAAGGCCAGAAATGGCACAGGAGGAGATTGCCCCTTGAATTATGTGCCTTTAGGTTGGCAATGTAGCTCCTTTCCATTAGGTTACCAGTTGTTGTTGTTGTTATGTGCTGTCCAGTCACCTGCAACTCATAGCGACTCTATGTACAGTAGCTCTGAATCTTGCCCTGTCCTGAGCTGTTCTCATCCTCTCTGATATACCTAACTCCATTATCCCAGTCACTGAGTCAATCCATCTTATCCAGCATATTCCTCTCCTGTGCTGTCCTTCTACCCTTCCAAGCATGATGTCCTTCTCCAAAGATTGGTCCCTCCTGGTAACATGCCCAAAAAGTATGTGAGATGGAGCTTAAAAATTCTTGCCTTCAGGGAGCAAGTTGATTTCACCATCTCTAGGATAGACTTGTTTGTTCTCTTGGCAGTCCATGGTACGTTCAACACTCTTGTCCAGCACCACAACCTAAAGGAATCAATTCTTCTTCTTTCATCCATTGTCATTGTCCAGCTCTTATATGCATAGCAAGTAGTTGTGAAGACCAAGGCCTGAATCAAGTGCACTTTAGTCTCCAGACTAACATCATTGCACTTCAGTATTCTAGAGAGGTCCCTGATAGCAGATTGTCCCAATACAACCAGAGCTCCCTTGAAATGGAATTGTTGTTGTTGTTATGTGCTGATAAGTCATAGACGACTCATAGAGACCCTATGAATGAAAGACCTGAACCCTTGTATAACTTTCATCGTTTCTTCAAGTTCATAGGGTTTCTGGAGGCAAGCTATTTCAGAAACGGATGCCACTCCTGCTTCCAAGTTTGTTTTAATTGGGGAGCTCCACCAAACCCTGTCCACCATGGGTAATTGAATTAGGTCATGGTAATGTTTTACATACATACAGGTTGAAAAGGTATGGAGATAGGACACATCCCTGGCGCACACCCTTCCCAATTTTGAACCATTCAGTGTTGCCCTGCTCTGTTCTGACGACTGCCTCTTGGTCCAAGTATAGGTTTCGCATTAGCATGATTAAATGTTCTG
>NW_006399824.1:2316160-2335648 GCF_000299155.1 Elephantulus edwardii | reverse complement strand
CATGCTGGGTAGAGTAGAGGGACAGCGCAGGAGGGGAAGACCCTCCATGAGGTGGATTGATTCAGTGACTGGGGTAATTGGGATGGGTGTGTCAGAGGGAATGCGATTGGCACAGGATAGAGCAGGGTTTAGGGCTGTTGTACATAGGGTCGCTATGAGTCGCAAACGGCTCGATGGCACATAACAACAACAACAATGTTTTACAACCCCAGCTGGACCAATCAATTTTTGCAATAAAGCAATGTTACATTTGCATATTATAATATTCACGTCCATCAATTTCTTTTTTTAAAAAAATCTTGTTATTTTAACAGTTTACAGAAAATTTGGAGTTTTTCATTGATTCGTTGTTGCACATTTTCCTCTCAACTTCCAAGCATTTGCTTTAAAAAAAAATTCATTTATTGTTATGTAATTTTCTCCCTTCCCACCTTCCCCAGTCCACTTTGCTGTGTACCTCTTATTTTGGACTTTTGTCATACAATTTATTTGCAATCAGATGTTCCTTTTAAACAATCTTTCCTTCATCTGTTCCAACACAGTGTTCATTATTTATGCCCTCTTTTCTTATTTTCCTGCAACCCCCAGATCAGTCCTATTTAATAACAGTGGTGTTATACAGTATTTGTCCTTTTGTGACTGAGACATTTCACTTAACATAATGTTCTTCAGGGTCACTCATGTTGTGTAATATTTTATGAGTTCCTTGTTTTTCAGTACTGGGTAGTGTTCCATTGTACCACAGTGTACCACAGTTTTTCTATCCATCATTTGTTGATGAGAAGTTGGGTTGCTTTCATCTCTTTGCTATTGTGAATAACACAGCAATAAACATGGGTGTGCATTTATCTGTTTGGATGCAGCTGTGATTTCTTTAGAGTGTATTCCTAGTAGTGGAATTTCTGGGTCAAATGGTATTTCTATTTCCAAATTTTTGAAAAAGCGCCATACCAGCTTCCACAGTAGTTGAACCATTTTACACTCTGATGAGCAGTGAACAAGTATTCCAATTTCTCCACAACCTCACCAGTATTTATTGTGTGCTGCTCTGATGAGCGTTGCAATTGTTGCTGGGGTGAGATGATATCTCATAGTTGTTTTGATTTGCATCTCTCTTAGAGCTAGGGATTTTGAACATTTCTTCATGTGTTTGCTTGCCAGTTGAAAGTCTTCTTTAGTGAAGTGTCTGTTCAAATTCTGTGCTCATTTTGTGATTGGATTGTTGAACTTTTTCTTGTTGAGATGCTGGAGTATTCTATAAATTTTAGATATGAGTCCCTTATCAGATATGTCATTACCAAATATTTTTTTACCCCCAGTCTGTGACTTTCCTGTGACCCTGTTGGAGAAGTTTTTGATGTTCATAGGGCTTTGATTCTTAGAACGTCCCATTCAACTCTTTTGTTCTCTCCTGGTTGTAGGTTTTTCAAGATGCTTAGAAGACCGATCATACTGTGTATTAGGAATTCTAGAGTTCTTCCAAGTTTTTCTCTGATGAAGTTTATAGTCCTCGGTTTTACTCATAAGTCCTTGATTCACTTTGAGTTGGTTTTTGTGTATGGAGTGAATTGTGGGTCTTCCTTCAGTTTTCTACAGATAGTTTTCCAATTTTGCCAGCACCATTTGTTAAAGAGGCTTTTGTTTCCCCACTTAACTGATTCCATCTCCTAGTCAAAAATCAGATGAACATAGATAGATGAGCTGATTTCTGGGTTTTCAATCCTATTCCATTGATCTATGTGTCTGTCACTGTCCCACTACCACACTGTTTTGACAACAGGCAGGGTAGTACGATTTGAGATCAGGGAGTGAGATGTCTCCTACCTTATTTCTCTTTTTCATGAGTGCTTTACTTATTCGGGGTTTCTTTCCATTCCAAATTAAATTAGAAATTGCCTTTTCCATCTCATGGAAGAATGGAATTGGTATTTGTATTGAGATTGCATTGAATTTGTAGATTGCCTTTGGTAGACTTGTCATTTTCACAATATTGTGTCTTCCTATCAATGAGCATGGTATATTCTTCCATTTCTCCTAGTCTCTTTTTATTTCTTGTAGTAATATTTTGTAATTTTCTTGGTATAAATCTTTTGTGTTTCTAGCTAGATTTACTCCCAAGTATTTAATCTTGTAATTAGTTACTGCTTTTCTTAGCTCCATTTCTGTATTTGTCACTATAGAGAAATTCAACTGACTTTTGTATGTTGATCCTACCACTTTGCTGAACTGATCAATTATGTCCAGTCGTTTTCCACTGAGTCTTTAGGGTTTTCATAGTATACAATCATATAATCTGCATATGGAGGTAATTTTACCTCCTGCTTGCCAATTTGGATGCCTCTTATTTCCTTCTCTTGTCTTATTGCTAATGTTAAGATTTCCAATACAATATTCAATTAGAGGTGTTGGTGGGTATCCTTGCCTAGTTCCTGTTCTCAAAAGAAATGCCTTTAATCTCTCACCATTGAGAGATTGGTGTATGTTGGCTACATATACCTTTTCCTATGTTGAGGTAATTCCCCTCTATTCCTGTTGTGTTGCGTATTTTAATCAGGAAAGGGTGTTGGATTTCATCACAGACCTTTTCTGCATCAGTTGATAGGATCCTGTGGTTCTTGTTCTTTCTATTGTCAATGTGAGTAATTACACTGTTTTTCTTATGTTGAACCATCTTTGCATGCCTGTTATGAATGAATCCCACTTGGTCATGGTGAATTAATTTTTTTATGTACTGTTGGATTCTAATGACCAGGATTTTACTGAAGATTTTTGCATATATGTTCATAAGAGATACTAGCCTGTAGTTTTTTTAATTTTGTTGATGTCTTTGCCTGACTTTGGTATCAAGGATATGTTTGCTTCATAGAATGAGTCTGGGAGAATTCCATCTTTATCTGTTTTCTGAAATACTTTATATAGAACTGGTGAAAGTTCTACTCTAAATGTTTGATAAAATTCACTAGTAAAACCATCTGAGCTTTATTGGATTGGAAGTTGTTTTATTAGCTGTTCAATGTCTTCTTTTGTAATGGATCTGTTCAAGTGTTCTACTTTGGTCTGGGTCAGTGTAAGTAGGCTGTGAGTTTCTAAGCATTTGTCCATTTTCTCTAGGTTTTCATATTTGAGTAGAGGTTTTTGTAATATTCCATTCTTAACCTTTTTAATTTTAGTTAGTTCTGTTGTTACATTGCGCTTTCGTCTCTTATTTGGATTATTTGTGTCTTTTCTTTCTTTTCCTTTTTTAGTTTTGCTAGTGGTTTGTTGATTTTAATGACCTTTAAGATGAATCAAATCCTGGTCTTCCTGATGGTTTCAATTGTTTTTCTGTTTTCTATTTAATTTATTTCTACCCTAATTTTTTTTTAAAAAAATTTTTTTAGTGGGTGTCAGGTTTTCTTGCTGTTCTTTTTCAACTTTTTGAAGATGTTGTTTAACAATCAATTATAATTTTTTGCATTTTGATGTGTTTACTTATTGCTATAAATGGACTTTAATAACTGCTTTGCTTATTTCCCAGAGGTTTTGGTAAATTGTGTTTTCATGAAAACATTGTCATTTGTTTCAAGAAACTATTTTATTTCACTTTTTATTTCTTCTAGTACCCTCTCATGTTCAAGCACGATATTGGTGACCTTCTAAATGTATGGGAGTTTCCCTCTTTTATCTTCTTATCATTTCTTTTAGAAATTTTTTAAAAATTATTTGTGTGTGTGTGTGCCAGAACATTTGATTGTGCTTATGCAAAACTTATACTTGGACCAGGAAGCAGTTATCAGAACAGAGCAAGAAAACACTGCATGGTTCAAAAGTGGGAAGGGTGTGCATCAAAGATGTGTGCTATCTCTATATCTTTTCAATCTATATGCAGAACAACTTATCCGGGAGGCTGGGCTCTATGAGGAGAAGTGTGGCATCAGGATTGGAGGAAGACTCGTCAATAATCTGCATTATGCAGATGACACAACCCTGCTTGCTGAAACTGAGGAGGACCTGAAGCTCTTGATGCAAAAGGTCAAAGATTGTAGCCTTCAATATGGATTGAAGCTCAACATCAAGAAAACAAAGATTCTCACCACTGGGCCCATTGGCAGTATCATGATAGATGGTGAAGAGATTGAGACTGTTGACAGCTTTAGTTTGCTTGGCTCTACAACCAACACTCTTGGTACCAGCATCCAGGAAATTAAAAGATGAATTGCATTTGGGAAAGTCTGCTATCAGAGACCTCTCCAAGGTACTGAGGAGCAACGATGCCAGTCTGGAGACTAAGGTGCACCTGATAGAGGCCATGGTCTTTGCCATTACTTGCTATGCCTCAGAGAGCTGGACAATGACTAGGGATAATAGAAGAAGAGTTAATGCCTTTGAGCTTTGGTGCTGGAGAAGAGTACTGAATATACCATGGACTCCTAGAAGAACAAGCAGGTTTGTCCTGGAGAGGGTGAAGCCAGGCTGCTCCTTGGAGGCAAGGATTCTGAAGCTTCGTCTGACATACTTTGGACATGTTGCAAGGAGGGACCAGTCCTTGGAGAGGGACATCATGCTTGGGAGGGTGGAGGGACGTCACAGGAGAGGAAGACCCTTGATGAGATGGATTGATTCCATCACTGAGGTAATGGGGATAGTCATGTTGAAACCAATGAGGTTGGCAAAGGATAGAGCAGGGTTTAGCGCTGTTGTACATAGGGTCATTATGAGTCACAAACGACTTGTCGACACTTAACAATAACAACAACCGTCAAATTGAATCTGACTGGTACAAGAGAAGATTGTCCCTCCTTCTCCAGTAGAACATCTGGTGGATTCAAACCGCGCACCTCTGGGATTGCAGTGCAGCTTATTGCCACTAAGCCATCAGAGCTCACCTATCCTTTTGTTATTTCTAATTTTGTAGCATTGTGGTCTCAGAAGATGTTTTGGATTATTTCTATGTTTTTAATTGATGCTTGTTTGGTGATATAAAATGTGATCTGTCCTGGAGAATTTTCCATGCGCATTGGAGAAGAAGGTATACTGCACTTTTGGGGGAATAGATTAGCCAGTATATATCTATGAGATCAAGTTGGTTTACTGTGTGTTTTAATTTTTCAGTATATTTGTTGAGTTTCTTTCTGATAGTGCTTTCTTTTCTTGAGAGTGGTATATTAAAGTCTCCTACTATTATTGTGATGTTGTCTATTTCTTCTTTCAGTTCTGTTCATATTTGTATATTTTACAACTCTATCACTTGGCGCATAGATATTTATTATGGTTATGCCCTCTTGTTCTACCAACCCTTCAAGCATTTTATACTGGCCTTCCTTGTCCTTTGTAATGGTTTTTGTGCTGAAATCTATTTTATCAGAGACTAATATAACTCACTCTTGTTTTTTTCTGGTTGCCCTTTGCTTGGTATATTTTTTCCCCCACCCTTTTTTTCTTCAGTTTTTCTTTATCTTCACTTTTCAGGTGTGTCTCTTGTAGACAGTACACTGTTGGATTTTGTCTTTTTATCCGATCTGCTGCTCTTTTTCTCTTCACTGGTACATTGAAATCATTCACATTCAGTGTAATTATTGAGAGGCAATGATTTATTGCTGTCATTTTGGTGTGTGTGTGTGTGTGTATGTGTGTGTGTGTGTGTTTGCTAATTATTTTGGTCCATCCTGTTTTTGGTGGCATCTCTGTAAGAAAGACTTCCCTCAGTATTTCCTGCAACATTGGTCTTGTTTTTACAAACTCCCTTAGGTTCTGCTTTTCTGAGAATATATTGATCTCTCCTTCATATTTGATGGACAGTTTTTCTGGGTACAGTATTCTTGGTTAATAGTTGTATTCTTTGAGTGTTTGATATATGTCATTCCACTGTCTCTTGCTCACATGATTTCTGCCAAGAAATTGGCACTTAATCTTATTTGCTCTCCCTTACAGGTTACTCTTTGTTTCTCCATAGGTACTTTCAGAATTCTCTCCTTATCTCTGGTTCTTGCAAATTTGACTATAGTATGCCTTGGTGTTCTTTTTTTGGGGGGTCTATTCTATATGGCATCTGCTCAGCTTCTTGAATATACATTCTCTCATTCTTAATTATGCCTGTAAAATTTTCTTCTAGTAATTCTTCCACAGCTTTCTTGGTGCCTTTACCTGCTTCTTTCTGTTCTAGGATTCTGACTAAGTGTATGTTATTCCTCTTGAGGATGTCCCACATTATTCTTAGGCTTTCTTCTTTTTCCTTCCTTTTAGATTCTGCTTTTTGTTCTAGCATATCAGTAGTGAGAATTCTATCTTCAGTTTCATTGTTTTTGTGTTGCATCTCTTCAACTCTGCTCATATATCCTTCCACATGTTGACAGCGGCTGAAATCTTGGTCCTCATATTCTGAATTGTGATTTCTTATTTTTCCAGTGCATGTAATACCTTTTTTGTTTTATCCACATCATCTTGGATATTTTTCTTTAAGTTCCTCCTGGCGTTTGCTGGCAGAGTTCTGTAATTCTTTAAGTTTGTCTCTCACCAATTGATTAACATTTAATCATTGTTCTTTTGAATTCTATGTCAAAAAGTTCTCTCAGTCATTTCTTAATCAAGTTATCTGTGTCTTTTGATAAATTTGCCAGTGGTTTGTCATCCAAGGTATAAAAAGACTGCAAAATACAACCAGAAATGCACATTCTGAAGAGGATAAAATTGATGCATGAGACTTCCTAAATATTAAATCCATGTGTGTATAAAAAAATCTTTTTCCAATAGGGTGAAAAGAAAATCTACAGACTGGGAACAGACATTTGGATAGTTCCATCTCAGAGAAGAGTCTTGTAACAAAAGTTTACAGAATACTCTGGGGCCTACACAAGAAAAAGGCTCATACTCCAATTACAAAACAGGCAAAAGACAAGGAAATAATTTTCACAGAGAAAGATATTTGACTGGCAGACACATACAGAAATGCTCCAAATCACTAGCAATAAGAGATGCAAATCAAATCCATAATGAGGTACCATCTAACTCCAGTAACAGTGGCAAAGTATAAAAGGGGAACAAGTAATAAATGTTGGAGAGGATGTGGTGAGAACAGAACTCTTATATATTGTTGGTGGGACTGTAAAATGGTACAACCATTCTGGAAGGCAGTTTGGTGCTTCCTTAAAAAGCTGAACATAAAAATTCTATATGACCCAGCTATTCCAGTACTTGGAATATATCCAGAGAAAATGAGAACTGAGACACAAATGGAGATTTATTCATAGCAGCATTATTCACCATTGCAAGAATATAAAAATAGCCCAAATGTACAACCACAAACAAATGGATTGAGAAACTATGGTACATTCACACAATGGAATTTTAGGCAACACACAGGAGCAATGATTTTGTAAATTATTACCTAACTTGGGAGGTACTGGAGAGCCTTGTGTTGAGTGAACTAATTCAGTCCCACAAAGATAAATATTATATTAAACCATTATTGTAGAATGGGTAAGGATCCAAAAGAAGTTGGAGAGGTTGGAAACAGAGGGATGAGGATGTGCAGGGGGAGGGGCAAGTAATCATGAAGTGGTACAATTTGATGGGTGGGGGTAAGATAAATTGTAAGAATCTGTTCTTGAAAACAATGTATTTTAATTTTGTAAATAAACTAGTATAAAATTTTTTTAAAAAAATAGTCATGCTCCAAACCAGAAAAAAACTCAAAACAAAACCTTTTTTTTTAAACAAAACTATCACTGTAGAATGAGTGTGAGGATCTAAAGCTGGGGAGGGGAGAGTGGCAATAGAAGGGTGAGGATAGGTGGGGGAATAGGGTGTTCATCATAGAGTTGTGCAAATTGATGGGTGATGAAGTGAAGGAAATGGGAAGGATCTTTTGTGAAAAACAAAGTATTCAAACTTTGTCAATAAATCAGAATAAAATTTTTAAAAGAAAAAAGTTCTATCAGAGTTTCTGACTTTAGGAAATCCATTGATTCTGTGTGTTGTGATCACTCTTTTTTGGGTGACATCTTGTTTTGGTTTTGTGTAGGGTATGAGGTAGTCTGCTTCTTCCTTGCCATTGCTGTGGTAGAGATTTTTGTGCCTGAGACCTTTGCAGTCTCTTGGTCTGATAACTTAGGCTCAGGAACTCAACAGCACCAGAGAAGGGAAAGGAAGCTTCCCTATGTGAATTTCTCTCTGATCCTTTGATTCAAGGGAAGACTTGCTTTGGGAGAGAAAGATGATCTGTGAATTATCAGCCTTCTTGGCCAGGCAATTGACTCAACTAGGTTGGCTCCAGAGGGTCTATAGCTCAAGCACTGTTTTTTGGAGGGGCATGGAAATGGCTTCACCTGTGATACTGGTGCTTTTGGCACAAGACAGCAGGGCAACAGCTAGGTAGGCTGTAGGCAGTGGGTGAGTGGAGTTGCCAGGTGGCAGGGCAGCAGCATTTCCAGGCAAGGGGCAGCAGTCTAGTCCTCTATGCAGAAGAGCAGGCAGGGCCATATTAGAGCTGTAGCCTCTTGACCTGGCAAGCAGTATTTCTGCCCCCTTTGGGGTTTGAGTGTGCCTGGGCTGGACCACAGCCTTTAGCAGATTCAGGGAAAGTGGTGGTGGGAAGATGCTCCTGGTCTTGGTCACACCACACAGGTCTTGGAGTCTTGCAGGGGAGCGATGGTAAGGTCCACAACCAGCAACCCGAAATGACCTGAGACAAGTGCCTTCCATCATCTTCTCATGCTTGCATGTTTTGGGTCAGTGTCCTTAGCTGTCCTCTCCCACACAGGTTGTGAAACTGGTGGGAAAGGTCAACTCACAATCTACCCTCAAATCTGTAGCTATGAAACCAGGGCCAGGAAGTCTTGTCTCTAAGGACAATGACAATCAGTGTAAAGGCCAAGCAGTCACACAAACATTTTGTAAGGATTTGCAACAACAAATACGGACAATGAAAAGCCAAATAATGAAACCTGAAGGATGGATGGGCCAAGAGACCTGGAAGAGAGGTACATTCTGAGAAGAATGAAAATGCAGAGAATCTGCAATGGGAAGTGCTAATCTTGTAGTCACACTTCCTGAAGAATTCAGAGTGATTTAGTAGGTTCACCTATAGTGCCAGGCTTTTATGTTGACATACCCAGTTTGTTTTGGAAATTGCCATGTTCTAGAATGTCTTTACTGATTGGTTGTGACGGCAGAATAATTTGTTGTTTCCAGTCACAATTTCCAAGGAAGGCTACATTAATAATAAAACAAAAGCGGACTTTCTATGAGCAAGCTGGTAACAGGGGTGGAGACAGAAGAGAAAGTCTGCCTATGGTAAGGAGAACAGTTGTTAGATGGGATGTTGCAGCAGAGGAAGCATCCACACTGGAATAGTGGACTTATTTTCTTTCTTATTGGTTTGCTTACAACGTTTGTATATATTGTGTTTCACACTATTCTTCACTCACACTGTGTTTCATACAATCATTCTCATGCATTATGTTTTATAAATTTAATCACCATTGAACTTTGCTCATCATTACCCTGTCTTTTTGACTGGATCCGTCCCATTTCCTTTCTCCCTCTCTCCACCCACTAAACTGTGCAACTCTATGGTTTCAACCCTATCCATCCTCAAGCCTCCCCACCTTGAGATTCCTTACATGTTTCACTAGTTAATCTTCTATTTTTACATTAATGGTCTTATGCAGTATTTGTTCTTATGAGATTGCATTTGTTCACTCAACATAATGTTCTCCAGTCTCTCCCAAGTTACATAGTATTTTTTAAAATCGTTGCTCCTGAGTGTTGCATAGTATTCCATTGCGTGAATGAATGTACCACAGTTTCTCAATCCATTCAGTTATGGTTGGACATTTGAGCTGTTTCCATGTTCTTACAATGTTGAATAATGCTACAATGGACATTGTTGTACAAATTTACATTTATGCCTAAGTTCTAATTTCCCTGGGATATATTCCATGGAGAAAGACATGATGCTGGGAAGGCCAGAGGGTTGATGAAGGAGATGAAGATCCTCAATCAGGTGGATTAACATGGTGACTGCTACAATGGGCTCTTGTGTATCAAGATGTGTGAGGATGGCACAGGTGAGATCTTTTGTTCGTAGGGTCATAGGGTTGTTATGAGTTGTACTCAACTTGACAGCACCTAACAGCAACAACATATTTTTAGTAGTGGTATAACTGAGCCATACGGAGTTTCAATGTTCAACTTTTTGAGGAAACACATAACTGTCTTCCAGAGTGGTTGTACCATTTTTCAGTTTCAACAACAGTGTATGACAGTTTCCACCTCTCCACATCCTTTCCAACATTTATTACTTGCTGCCCTACTAATAAGCTTTGCCACTTCCACTGGGGTGAGATGGTATTTCATTGTGATTTTGATTTGCATCTCTCTTATTGCCATTGATTTTGAGCATTTCTTTATGTGTCTATTGACCAGAAAGGTGGACTTTTAAAGTCAGGTGATCCACTATTCTATGAGAAGGTGTTTGTAAATTTGTGACAAATTTCCAACCATCCCCTAGACCTGATTGAAGTCAGGTCTACAGCAGGTTTGCATGAATAAGATATTTGGGGAAATCCAGAGGGAATGAGTCCATTTAAATTGATGAAACATGGAAATGTGCCAGCAAGAGGGAGCCAAGTTTATGGAATAAGCTAAGCTGAGCTCCAAATCATCCCTCCTCAGCACAGACCACCTTGCCCTCACTTTGCAGAAAATGTACAGAATTCTGTTTTCCCAGAGGGTCATCATCAGGTCTTAAAGGATAGAGGTAACCCAGCTGATATCTGGGTCACATTTATACAATGCCCATTTCCTCCCTGACTTTGCTAGCTACAACTTTGCTTATCCTTCAGTTTTTCAGAAACATTACCACAAGTTTTGATGAGGCTTACTTTCCCTGAGTGATGCAAACCATTAAATGTGTAACTACTAGTTGAAACATTGGCAGTTCAAATCCATCTAGAAGCACCTCGGAGGACACACCTGAAAATCTGCTTCTGAAAGGTCACAGTATTGAAAGATATGGAGCTGCATTGCTCTGCACACATGGGGTCACCAGGACTCAACAGTAGCTAACAGTTTGTAAGGCTTTGGTGATTAATAGCAGGACTCAAGATGTGTAGCTTGGGTTTGGATTGTGCCTCTTTGACTTAGTAACTATGTGACTCTAGACAAGACATTGTACCTTTTCTCAATTATCCATTGCTAAAATGGAGAGAATAGGATAGGATAGGATAGGATAGGATAGAATAACAATAACAACAACAACATAGAGAGAGCTACTGGCCTAGAGAACCGAAAGTGATGCTACCAAGCCCAAGGTGGGTGATTTTAATCTGCAGCCATCAGGCCTGGTTTAAATTGGTTTTTGTCAAACATTCTTCTCAGTGGTATAGCACTGGTCTGTGTATTGCTGTACAGAGGTAACTAGTGGTTGCTGTGATGCTAACCACTGTGAAGCTGATGTGCCAAATGTGATAATGGTTACCCATGGTAGACAGTGTTTGGTGGAGCTTCCCAATTAAAACAAGCTTGGAAGCAGGAGTGGCATCCACTTCTGAAATGGCTTGCCTCCAAAAACTCTACGAACATGGAGAAATGGCCAAAGTTATATAAGTGTTCAGTTCTTTCATTCATAGGGTCACACTTAACAACTACAACAACAGAATAACTATAAATACTCCTCCTGACAGGATTTTTGAGTGAAGTAAATCTATCACTGTGTATAAAATGTGTGGAACAATTAGCAGAAAGCTCATCAATAGTCATTGCCTAAGTCCTTGCCTCAGTGCCAGCCACATGGTTAAAAAAGAGAATAAAACAAGCAACTCCCACCCCCCTAAACTCATTGTCATTGACTCAGAATCAACCTGGCAGTGGGTTTCCAGAGGCTATAATTCACATGGGAGGAGATTGCCCATCTTTCTCTCACAGAGCTGCTGGTGGATTTGAACCTCTTGCCTGTGGGTTGACAGTGTAACTCCTTACCCACTAGTTAACCAGAACCCTTAGAGCATCATAGTCACAGGGCAGAAGCTCAATAATTAGCAATGAGGCCGTCTGTGCATTCACAGACCTGTGCTCTAACTTACCCAGAATCCTGTGTGTTGGCTTCAGGAGGGCAGGGCCCCTTCTCCAGTTTCCTCAACTAACCTCTGCCCCTGACCTTCCAGAATATAAAAGGGAGGCCCGAGGATGCCACAGTAGGGTTGGGGCTTGCTCCAAGGGAGTGTGGATGGCTCAGCGCAGGCCATCCCTTCCTCTGGAATAAACACAAGCCAACTATTTGTCAGAGGGCAGTACTGCCCTCTCAAAAGGAGGGTAGCATTTTATTTAATAGACTGTATGTGGTAGGAAAACAGATACTTCTTTTCAGGTGGTAGAGGCAGATGCACACTTGTCTTAGGGGGCAGCTCTTGTGACTGACAGATAAAGCCAGGGAGACACTTCAGCTCTCTGCTTCTGAGCCGGAAGCTTTCTCTTCGGAATTTTGGCTTGAGTGTACCCGAAGAACTTGTGCTGTCCCGATGCTCTCTAGGGGGAAAGGAAAGGAGAAATCACAAGCAGGAGAGAGTCAGGAGAGGGGCCAGGCCCTACTTGGGAGCTGCCTGGGGCCAGCTGACCTCTCCTCCCTGCAAGCCCACCGCAGATGTCTGAGAACAGAGGGAGGAGGACTGGTTCTAATCAGCTTCTCTTTGGCTTCTGCTGGTAGGCCAGATCAAGCCACTCCCCTCCCCTGAGCCCCACTATCGCCTTCTCTCAATAGGGTCCCAAGTATCGATGAAGTGACTGCTTTCTGCCAGACAGATACCCAGATGAGCATACAGGTCCCTGGGCTACCTGCCTTACAGTCTAGTGCAAGTGGACCACATACAACTTGGCTAGCTGTCCACTACCTTCTGGTTAGTCCTGGGTGCCACAAACAATTAAGTGCTTGACTGCTAGGTGAAAGGTTAGCAGTTAAACCTACTCAAGAGATCTTGAAGCCAGGGCCGGTGACCTGCTACTGAAAGACCACAGCCTTGAAACCCTACAAAACACAGGTCAACTCTGTTCACAGAGTCATCCTGTCAGAATCTCCATACCACCACCACCACTGTTGTCATCTCCACCATCACCATCACCCCCACCCACCATTATCACCATCACCACCATCACCATCATCAACTCCACCATCGTCATAACAACCATCACCCTCATCACCACCACCACCACCATCACCATCATCACCACCATCAGTACCACCACACTCACCACACCACCACCATCACTAACATCACCACCAACACCAAAACTCTCCTTGGCTACAACACAGCCCTGTCCCTGATAATGTCCTCAGGCTCACTCCAATGTCCTGTTTGTCAGTCTCCATTGCACTCATAGTGCCATAGATAGCCTCTGCCATCAAGCTTAGCTTTTAACTCTTCACTTCCACAAGGCCCTGGCCCCTAGCCCCTGGCCTCTGGCCCCTGGCTCCTGGTTCTTCCACAAGCACCCAGTCTTGTGTGACTTTTCCTTAAAGGGCTTCTGCTTGAGTATGGTGGTCCAGGAGTCCATTCCCTACTCTACTGGCCCTCTTCCCATCTCTTACACCACCCTGCTCTATCTCCTAGTTCCTATTGCCCTCAGCTTATGTTCTCCTGTTTTGTCTGCATTTCTCCTCACTAGAATGCAAACTCCAGGCAGCAGAGACTTGTCTGAATGTGTCCCAGTGATTTTTTAGAGCCCAGTACATGGTAAGTATTAAACCATTATCTGTTGAGTGAATGAACAGTGTACAAATGATTGGATAAGCAAAGCCAGCAGCTTCCTTGTGCAGAGACCCATCTCTTGCTTTGACTGTGCTGAGGAATCTCACCATGAGGGGCCTCAGGGATCTCCAGGTGGATCACTGACAAAAGCGTACCTGGCTTTTCTCTTTCCGGAGTAGGTGGAGTCTTCATCTTCTTCAGGGATTGACTAGAATCAAATGCCAAAGAGAGGTTATGGAGGGGAGACTGGAACGAACTCAGTAAAGAGCAGGTGAGGAAGAGGATGCAGTCATTTGTCTGGGGAGAGGCCAGAGCAGCCCTCCTAGAGGGCCCTAAAGTACTGTCCATGCCTGTCATTAGATGGACTTTCCAACTCGTCCCAAGGAACATTCAGGCAGCTTTAACTTTGTTGCCTATCTCAGCCACATGGAACCAAGGACCTGAAGTCCCTGGAGCTGTAAGGGGAATCCCTATGCTCAGCCCTGCCTGTTATTGGTCTACTGCACATGAATTCATAGGAATCGGCATATGACAAGTTTGTATGGTGACTCAGAAACAACAGCTTTAGAATCAGGTTGTCCAAGTCCATGTCCCAGTTCTGTTGCTGACCTGCCACTTTGGGCAGGTCAGTTTCTCATTTGTAAAAACAGCTGCAATACTGTGTCATTTGATTGTTGTGTGGAAACTAGAAAGATGTGAAAAGCCAGGTCGTGTCAGGCAAGCCCAGCGAGCGCAAACAAGTGGCAAATTTGGTGCTGACACTGTGTCCACAGCTGGCTTCGTCAGGCAATCTCCCTTTCTGCAGTTTATAACTGCTTTCTCTTCTAGGCTTCCAACACCCACAGAAAGGAACATCTGTCTGCCCTGTGATAGCCTTAGTTCTCTCCATGTGTCTGCACACAGACCAAGGTTTCAGGAGGACTAGAGTCAAGAATGGTGAAACTTCGTTTCATGTATTTTGGGCATGTTATCAGGATGTGCCAGTCCTTTGAAAAAGAAATCATGCTGGGAAAGGTAGAGAGTCAGAGGGGAAAAAGGAAAACCCTCAATAAGATGAATTGACACAGTGACTGTAACAATGGACTCAAACATGTCAGAGATTGTGAGGATGGCACAGGACAGGGCAAGGCTCAGATCAGTTGTTCAAAGGCTCTTTATGAATTGTAGTTAATTTGACAGCACCAATAACAGACATGTCTAATCCGACCCCTGTGTTGCTACCAGAGCAGCGCTGAGTCTGACCCGGTCTAGGAAGACTTCCAGAAATATGATGAGTCTGGTGCCACCACTCTCCGGGCCTCAGTGGCCTCACCCGGAAGCAGCTCTTGGAAAAGAAGGGCAGATGAAAGAATATGAAGCCTACCTGTAATACATCTGCTGCTTTTCCTGGGCTAGTTCCTGGACTTCTTGAAGCTGAAGCAAAAGCTTTTCTGCCGGGATGGAAATGAGGGGCTTGGGGAGAACCTGAGCCATGGCTGTCTGCAGGAGCGCCAGTGCCAGGTCCTTCTCTGTAAGCACAATCCCAGGCAAGAGTCCTCAGAGCAGGACCCCTGAGGAGCCCCCCTCCCCCCCACCCCCCGCCGGCACTCCTGGATGGGGCTGGGAGCCTCCAGGCTCTTCTGCTCCATTTGTTCGAGAGCAGCTTTCTCTAACCCTCTTATATTTGCCATAGATCCTTACTCGATTCTACTCCCTACCCCTAGGCAGACAGAATCCTATCCTCTACACCTCTCTTTCAGCAAAGAATTAAATGCATATGCCCTTCCCCTCCTGGGACGCCATCAACCCTCCTCATTTCTTCACTCCACAGGAAGCTTTCCCCGCTGAGTTGCCCTCACTTTCCCTACTTGCCCCTCTACCACCACCCCCTGCGTCCTGTACAAGTATTGGATCCACTGCATACACACATGTGTTCTTAAGGGGTGTGTGTGTGTGTGTATCCATGTGTCCTACAGTGATGTGAGAGTCAGAAATAATGGCTCTTAGATTCCTCCCTCTCAGCTGCCCAGTGGGCTCAGCATGAAGAGGGGGATCCCCTCAAAGGACAGGGGGTCACAGAAAGTCTGCTAAGGAACAGAGAAGAGACAGCAGGGCTGTGGTAGCTGGTGAGCATTAGTGTAGAGATCCAGAGAAAGAGAAGAGACCCAGACTTCCTCGGTGGGAGCTGAGTAACATGGGAGCCCCACTGGAACCAGAGAGAAGAATGGGTCCTCGGAGACCTCCGTGGCTGTGTCCTCACCCTTTTGGGGAGCGGAGAGTAGCCAGGACTGGATGGCACTCAGCGAGTCTGTCTGTAAGATCTGTGAGAGCAGTTCCAAAATCTGCGGGTGGAGGAGGGTGTGGTCAGTGGACTGATGAGGTGCAGCCAGGACTCAGGTAAACCTGGCTTCAGGGGATACAAGGGCTTCCCCCCATCAACGCCCCCCCCCCCAAGAGCCATATGTTCTATTCCTCCCTCCCTCTGCAGGGACTTAAGTACTTTTTCAGAGGGCTGTTTCTCCCAGCAGCCTTTAGAGCTAATTCTTGACCTCCCACCAGACAGATGAAGGGTAGAGGTCCCCAAAACGGAAGACCTGGTGCAGGGAGCCTGTGGCACAATCAGCATCAAAAGCAGATACATGGGCCCTTCATCCCTTCCCTGGGGTCCCTCAATGGGAAGGCAAAGTCAGAGCTGGACAGACAGCCCTTCGCCTCAGAGACGCACCGAATCCCAGATGCCCTGGTTCTTGATATTTGGATTTCAAGAGCCCCATGGTTTTCCCCACCACGAAGCTCCCCAAATCTGCAAGTGTTGGCAGAGAAGCGGGGCTGTCCTGAAGGTGAAGGTGGATCAGCTTTTCACACAGCTTGGCTGGGGGGGCCTTCCTGCCGGTGATTGGACGTTCTGGGCTCCAGGCCACCTTTTTAGCCTTTGGCATCTTTGCTACTTCTCGGCCCATTTCCCCCCAAGCTCGCCTGTCAGGGATCATGTAGAAAAGGCCCAGCTGTGTCTTGGGTGGGCTGCGGAGGCTCCCTAGGCCAGTCTGCTGCTGGTGGCAGTGACTATGGCTGGCCAAGCTGAGAAGCCTCGGTGGGAGGTGGAAACCCTGGAGTCCTAGGAGAATAGGGTCCTTTTAGTACTTGGCAGCTAGGCCTTATGACCCAGAGGAGCTTCTCTGTCCCCAGGAGGTCTGCCATGTGCCTCCTTGTGTTCCCCTCCCTCTCCCCCTCCAGATGTCCACCCTCTGCAGTAATCGATCCTGGGGTACCCCTGGGCCCTTCTCCACTCTCCAAATCCAACTTACCTGCCCTGTGCCCCCTCCCCACAGGACCCAGGAATCTAATTTCAGGCAAGGTGAGGCCGCCCTATGGTGGAGAAGGTAGTGTTCTAGTCTCAGCTACACTGTTTTATCTGGATGACCAGGGCCAAGAGCGTCACCTAGCAGGGCCTCGGCCTCCCCCTCAGTGGTGTGGAGATCCCAGACCCTGCCTGCTCTATCCACTCCACGGTGCAGTTTTCCGTCTCCAAACAGACCTCATGCCTGAAGGCACCAGACCCCAGGAAGGGGTTGCGATGCTGGTTCTATGTCTGAGCTTCCCTGGAGAATGAATGTGTGTGCGTTTTAACAGGGACCTTTGATCTCACCTTCAGGGCCACCCTGGCTTTAATGCCTTAACTTGTGGTAAGGGGCAATGGACTAATTTGAGCCTTTGATGAGGGACTTTGAACATGGAGGAGGCCTGATGAGGTCCCTCAGAGCGTGGGGGCACAAGACGAGCACTGGTCTTGCAGAGGCATGGGGTGCAGCATAGCATTGTGAGTGCACGTTGTGAGGCAGGGCACTAGTCCACCTTTTCGCTCCTTTCCCGAGATCGTCAAATATCAGAGCCGCAGCAGACTTTGGCCAATCAGGCATTCATGAAGGGGAGTTTGTATAGATTAGGAAGCCAAGGGCCAGAAAGAGGACAGGACTTACACAGAAAGGAGACTGCAAGCAAAGGATTGGAGCGTAGACCCCTGACTTCCAAGTCTGGGGGGTTTTGAGCCTTAAAAAAAACCTTAGGGGGAGTTCCCCTGGGAGAGGTCACACCTGCAAGCAGTTTGTAGGAGTCCTGGGTGTGAGAGTTGAGACCAGGAACCATCCTTGTGTCCGGAGGGCCCACAGTCTCCAGCCTTCCTCATGTCTCACCAGCAGTTCCTGGTTCTGCAGAGCGAGGCTCTGGGCTCCCCGGCCTGGGCCTGCAGGGTGGCTGTGCTGGCTTTGGTGGGAGCTACGGCGGGTCATAGCCCTTGTGGAAGCTGGGATGATCCTCCCAGTCTCAGCCGAGTACTTTGCACCCTGCTCTCGTTGTGGCTCCTCCTTTTCCTGGGAGGAAAGTGGACAGAGATTCAGGAACAGAATGAGGAGTTCAGGTCCCATGTCCTGGGGATCCTGCTGACTCTCCTTCCACAGTGTCGCCCACCTTCCGCCTTCCTGGACTCCGTAGCACAGCACTGCCAAGACCCTGGGGAGTATTTCCAGCTACACCATCTCATCTGACACTTCCTCCACATTCACCTCCACCTCCACTGCTTCAGCAGCCCTGCCCCTGCCCTAGTGGAGAATCCTTCTATTAGAACCAACCACCCACAGGTCAATTTCGACTCATGGTAACTCTAAGTGTGTGTGCCAAAGTGGAACTGTGCTCAATAGGGTGGTGGTTGTTGTTGTTGTTGTTGTGTACTGTAGAGTCAGAACTGACCCATAGCTGACTCTCCAGTGGGTTTTCAGAAATAATTAATCACATGGAAGGAGATTGCCCATCCTTCTCCCACAGAGCATCTGGTAGCCTTGAACCATGTGCCTCTGGGATTGAAGAGCAGTTTCTTGCCACTAGGCCACATTATTCTGGAAGTAGATCTCTGGAACTTTCTAGTAAGGCACTTCTCGGTGAACTGTTGTTATGTAATGTCAAGTTAGAACCAATTCATAACTGACCTTCCAGTGTGTTTTCAGAGGCTGTAAAATGCACAGAAGATTTCCCTGTTTCTCTCACAGAGAAGCTGGTTGAATCAAACTCACGCCTTTGGGTTGGTAACACAACTCCTTGTCTCTAAACCACTTCTTGTTAAGTGCTGTCAAGTCACTTGCAATTCATAGCAATCCTATGTACAATAGCTCTAAATTCTTCTACTAGCACCTCTAAACTCACAGGTGGCAGTCAAATGCATTAATTATTTGCATCTTCCGTTATATGAAACAGGAAGCTCTGGTGACCTAGCTGTAAAAAGCTGCACTACAATCCTGAAGACACACAGTTCAAAACCACCAGCCACTCCACAGGCAAAAGATGGGCAATCTCCTGTGCAATTGAACTGCCTCCAAAAACCGACCAGAGGATCAGCTATGGGTTGGCTCAGCCTCAAGGACACACAACAATACTATATAAAACAAACAAACAAAACCCCAAAGACCATTGCTATCAAATTGATCCTAACTCATACCGAATCTGTAGGATAGAGCAGAATTGCCCCATAAAGTTTTGGAGACTGTTTTGTGCTGCAATCCCAAAGGCACACAGTTCAAATCCACCAGCTGCCGCACCAGAGAAGGATGGGCAATATTCACCCGAGTGATTAACTGCCTCTGAAAAGCCACTGGAGAACCAGCTATGAGTCGATAGCACACAACAACAACAATCACTATAGAATGGAACCCTCCCAGATTCATTCTATGAAGCAAACATATCTTTGATACCAAAGCCAGGAAAAGACACCACCAAAATAGAAAACTATAGGCCAATATCT
>NW_006399824.1:2282718-2313113 GCF_000299155.1 Elephantulus edwardii | reverse complement strand
AAGCAGACTGCCACAGGTTATGGTTTCAAACCACTGAACTTTGTGTTAGCAGCCTAGCCTTTTATCACCTTGCCTCCAGGCCTCTTCTTTCACTGGCTTAAACTAGAATAGCCTTTTCTCCCAGAAGTCAGCATCAGAAATTTGAAAGTTCGATACCTCTTGAAAGTCTTTCTCCCAGGCAGGGCCTCCCTATTGGACCTTTCTACAGTCCATGAGAGATTTAAAACAGTGCCCTGTGCAAAGCTCTCACCTCAATTGCTAGATGCTCTTGGGTCCTTTCCACCATGCAGTGTGGCATCCTTTATCTACACAAAGAAAGCTTCCCCTTTCCAGGCCTCTGGGTACGAGCTCTGGAGCTCCCAACCCAGTAATTCCAGTTAAGAATGGTCATTGTTGTTGTGTACCGTCAAGTCAGAAGATTACCCATCCTTCTCCCGATCCATATTCTCATTTTAAACATAAGAAAATGAAAACCCAGACAGTTTAGCTGATAGGCCCTGAGCCCTCTGTGAATCAGACACACAATAGGGACTTCTGATCAAATCAGGGGCATGATCAGACCCCATGGTCCAAGCCTGTTCTCAGACCATGTCCAACAAAGGTCAAGCTGCCATCCAACTATTTTTTACTATTTTATCTCCAACAATGCTCAGGAGGCCTCTCTCATCCCATTTGAAAACCTTCACTAATTCTCCAGTCTACGTTGAAACTCAGAATTTAAGAACAGGCTCCCCTACATTCAAAGGCAGGCCCCCTTCCTTTCTTACCCCCATTGCTGCCCACTTAACAACTTGCACTTTACCTCTGAAACCCTCGTCTAAGCAGTCACCAGCTTCCATGCTTTTGGACCAGCATTACTTCTGTCCAGTATGCTTTCTGGTTCACTTGCAAACACTCACTGCATTTGAGGGCCCCTCAATGCCACCTCTTCTACATATCATTGACATCCACCTCATCATGTCCTCTTCCTCCTGTGACCCTCCTCCCTTACATTTGCCTTCAGAACCTTCCTCCCCACCACTAAGGTCAAAGACTTCCCAGGCTGAGCAGCACCTACTCTGAAAGGATCACATCACAAAGGGGTAGACCTGTTTCAACTCATCTCAGACGAGTGGGTTGACTTGTTTTGCACCTACCTCTTGATTCTTCATCTCATTCTTCTTGGTCACGACAACCACCCGGGAAGCCAGGTCCCTCAACTCTCTCTTCCAGGCCTCTGGGAGGAGGGGATAAGATTCTGGCAGCTGACATCTGGGGACCCTCTTCTGTCCCCTCCCTGTATACTGGACGGTGTGGGGGACATGAGGGTGCTGAGGAGATGCCTCCTCTCCATCCCAACCTTCTTGAGCTCATCTTAAAGAGAAAGGGGCCTTGCCGTTCAGAGAGAAGGATTAGGAAGTAGAAGATGTGTGTTTATATGCAGTTGCTCTTAGGGGACTGCAGTGATGTCTTAGCTGTGATGTCGCTGGGAGATGCTGGAGAACATTTGACTAAATGATTCAAGAATGTCCGATTCAATCTAGCTTTGTCCCTTTTTGGTACCTGTAGCCAGGGCTGAGATTGAGCAGATGTGGGGCTACAAGTTATTAAACTTCCTCCCTAGTAAGTTGTAGGTAGAGTCACTGCCATATGCCTTCCAAAGCTCTCTGTTCTGCACTGTCCCCGACTCACCCATCTCCCTTCAACTTGACTTCCCTGTGCCACACAGTTGGAAAGGCAGTGTAGAAGCATCCAGAATGTGCTGCTCCAGCACTGTTCTCATTGTTCTGTCTGCCTGGAGTCTGAGCACACACATTATTAATATTTCAAATGGCCTTCCTGTCTATAGCTGCAGGCCACGTGATTGTTGCCTAACTCTGCTTATTACTCTTCAAATTTATCTCCAAATGTAATCAGGGTGCATTTCTGAAGCCTAGGACTTGGCAGTAATATAGAGATGCGTCTACCCACAGAGGTGAAGAAAAGAGTGGGGTTCCCCTCTGGCCTTATAAACCTAGCAGCAATGACAAACCCCCACCCCCACCCCCCACCCCAGGCTCTGAGGTACCTGGTCACCTGGGGCAGCTCCTGGAGTGCAGGGTGAGACCTGGGGTGGGGGGTAGTTTGTGGCCAAAGTACTCACCAGAAGAAAGCTGAGGATCCCGATTGGACTGTGGGTCTCCAACAGGGGCAGAGATGGTGGGCATCCCCATCAGATACTGAGGTGATAATGTAGCCAGAGGGGAGGGGGCCATAAAGAACTTGTCCCGGACAACACAGACGGGCTTGCCGGTGAGATCTGTGAGGGAACAGGGCTGTGGGAAGGGGCGCTGCATGGACCTCAGAGGCAGGAAGGAAGCTGGAGGGCAGGGAGGGCATTGGTTCCACTTTGTCTAGGAACCATTATCCATAGACTGTTAGAGTTGAGGGTGGAGGGCTTTTGGCTCTGACCGCCCAGACCAGGCACTTACCCTTCCCATGTGTCACTTAACATGGAGAAGGGAAAGCAAAAATTACTGTGCAGAAGCTCAGAATTAAGCAGTCAATTAAGGTGGACATGAGACAAGAGCCCAAACTCGCTGGGACCCTATTTCCTTCTTTTCTTTACCAGAGCAAAGAATTGCTGCTGTAAACACTCAAGGGTGGCTGTTGTTACAGGCCATAGAGTTGGCTGGTTCATTGCAACCCTATGAACAACAGACCGGGCCATTGCCCTATCAGGTGCCATTCTCACAATCTTCAATATGCTCAAGACCATTGGTACAGTCCCTGTGTCAATTCATCTTGTTGAGGGTCTTGCCATGTTTCACTGGTCATAATGTCCTTTTGGTGGGAATGTGAAGTTATAGTCAGTGACGAGTTGAGAATGGGCTAAAACCACAGAGAGGCAGTGCCAGCTAGACCCACACCCTGCACAATGCTGAGTGCGATGTTATCTGGAGGAGGTTCCTGATAAGGACGTTTCCAGCCCAAGAACTGAGTGATTCCTACATGGTAAACGCCGTAGTTATGTGCAGAGGACCAGCAGAATTTGCACTGGACATGTTTGCACTTGCTATCCTTCCAGAACCACTTTCCTTATGCTCCTAGGATGCTACCCTTCCCTTCCTCTTCTCCTGTCTTAATGTTGATGCTCTCATGACCTGCTCTCCTACCTACACCGACCGTGGGACTGACCATTTCATTCAGCACAGCATTCTCCCCTTTTTTTATTTTTAAAAATTATTTTCTGCCAGTTTATTTACAAAATTTGAAAACATTGTTTTCAAGAACAAATTCTTTCCACGTTCCTCACCCCCACCACCCATCAAATTGTACAACCCCATGATTAATACCCCCCCCCCCCGCACATCCTCATCCCTCTGCTTCTAAACTCTCCCACCCTTCTTGGATCCTTATACTCATTCTACAATAATGGTTTTATAAGATATTTATCCTTGTGGGACTGAGTTAGTTCACTCAGCATAATGCTCTCCAGTCCCTCCCAAGTTACATGATAATTTACAAAATCATTGCTCCTGCTGCCCAGCATTTTAAACACCATCTCTACCCTAAAGCATTACACACTTGCACCACACCTGGCTCCTGATCCAGCAGCTTACCTTGCACCCAGCTGCCTAATGGGCAGCTCATATTCCATATCCTACACGTCCAACACCCAGTTCCTGGTTTCGCTCCCTTGAGGATGCCTCACCCTTCCACCCCCACTTCTTTGCCTCAGCAAGTTCAATTGTTGCTTTCTTGTTGCTAACTCTAAGAAGAATGGGAATCCCAGAACACTTTATTGCACTTACGCACAACCTCCTTGGACCAGGAGGCAGTCATCAGAACAGAGCAAGGAAATAGTGCGTGGTTTAAAATTGGGAAGGGTGTATGCCAGGGATGTGTCCTATCTCCATACCTTTTCAATCTATATGCACAACAGATTGTGCACGAGGCTGGGTTCTATGAAGGAGGAATGTGGCATGAGGACTGGAGGAAGAATCGTCAACAAACTGCATTATGCAGATGACACAATCTTGCTAGCTAAAACTGAGGAGGACCTGAAGCACTTGCTACAGAAGGTCAAGAACTGCAGCCTTCAAGATGGATTGAAGCTCAACAAAAAAAGACAAATGAATATTACCACTGGGCCAAATGGCAGCACTATGATAGATGGTGAAGAGATTGAGATTATTAACAGCTTCAGTTTGTTTGGCTCCACAATCAATGCTCTTGGTATCAGCATCCAGGAAATTAAAAAAATTACTTGCATTGGGAAAATCTGCAGTCAGAGATTTCTCCAGAGTACTGAAGAGCAATGATGTCAGTCTGGCGACTAAGGCGTGCCTGATCCACACCCTTGTTTTTGCAATTACTTGCTATGCAAATAGCTAGGTAATGACTAGGGATGATAGAAGGAGAGTTGATGCCTTTGAGCTTTGGTGCTAGAGAAGAGTATTGAATATACCATGGACTGCTAGGAGAACAAACAGGCTTGTCCTGGAGAGGGTAAAACCAGGCTGCTCCTTGGAGGCAAGGATTCTGAATCTTCATCTGACATACTTCTGGCATGTTGCAAGGAGTAACCAGTCCTTAGAGAGGGACACATCATGCTTGGGAGGAAGTATCAGTGCAGGAGAGGAAGACCCTCAGTGACTGAAGTAATGGGTGTGGGTGTATCAAAGATAAGTTTGGTTCAAGATAGATCAAAGTTCATAGCTGTTGTACATAGGGTCGCTATAAGTCACTATCAACTCAATAGCACATAACAACAACCACAACAGTTGCTCAAAGGTCAGAAACGTTGACCCCTAGATTCCTTGACCCCTCATCTGCAAAATATCAGCAAACTTGTTCGCTTTATCTTTTGTGTATTTTTAGAATAAAATGACTAAATAACTCCTTTACTGGTACTCTCCTTTTCCATGCAAGCCACCATTCAGTCACTTCCTGTTCAGTCTTCTCTTTCCTTTGTTCCCTGCTCAAATGTCATATAATTGGTAGACCTTCTCTTGCCTTTAGGAATGACAACCTCCACACCCCAGCTGTGGCATTCAGCCATTCTAGCATCGTCTTGATTTCCTGTCTTCCCCACTGAAGATCAACTGCACAAGGACAAGTCCTCTGTTTTGTTCACTGCCACACCCTCAAGGACCAAGAAGGTACCTGGCCCTTAGTCCACACTCAGTAAGAATTGGTGGGCAAATATCCAAGTGGATGAAGCAGCCTGATCGAGACAGCAGAGTAAAGCTCTGGAACTGGGTTTCTTTGGTTTTTGTGATTTCTAAAATGGGCAGAATCTGCAGGGGACATGAGCCCTGCTCTTAAAGCCTGCATATCTCAGTGTAGGAAACTGGACTGCCAAACAGAAATACTGGCTTTGAGTCAAACTTGACCACTTTGTAGCTCTGTGACCTTGACCAAATTCTTATTATCTCTGGGGTCTTAGCATGAGGGGCTGGGTAAATAATTCCCTTTCGGACCAATTAGCAGCATCAGGATAGATGGCAAAGAGATTGAGATTGTTCACAGCTTCAGTTTGCTCGGCTCCACGGTCAACACTCTTGGCACCAGCAGCCAGGAAATCAAAAAACGTATTGCAATGGGAAAGTCTGCTGTTAGGGAGCTCTCTAAAGTACTCAAGAACAACGGTGTCTCTCTGGAGACAAAGGTGTGTCTGATGCAGGCCATGGTCTTTGCAATCACTTGTTATGCATCAGAGAGTTGGACAATGACTAGGGAGGATAGAAGGAGAATTGATGCCTTTGAGCTGTGGTGCTGGAGAAAAGTATTCAATATACCCTGGACTGCCAAGAAAACAAACAGATTCATCCTGGAGAGGGTTAAACCAGGCTGCTCCTTGGAGGCAAGGATTCTGGGGCTTCGTCTGACATACTTTGGACATGTTGTAAGGAGGGACAGGTCCTTGGAGAGGGACATCATGCTTGGGAGGGTGGAGGGACAGCGCAGGAAGGGAAGACCCTCTATGAGGTGGATTGATTCAGTACCTGGGGTAAGTGGGATGGGTCTGTCAGAGACAGTGTGATTGGCACAGGATAGAGCAGAGTTTAGGGCTGTTGTACATAGGGTCGCTATGAGTCGCAAGGGACTGGAGGGCACATAAGAACAACAACAGTTCTCAGAAACTAGAAGCAAGAGTGGCATCTGCTTCCATAAATAGCTTGCCTCCGGAAACCCTATGAACCTGGAGAAAGGATGAAAATCATGCACGCAAGAGTCGAGGACTCTCATTCATAGGGTTGCTATGAGTTGCCTATGACTCGATGGCACTTAACAACACCAAGAAGAAGCTCTTAGACCAATCAGGAATCCCTCCCACCCACTAGGAACAGGGCCCTGGTGTTCTGGCCTTACCTTGAATGTGGGTCACGCGCTGGGGGTGAGGGTGGTGCCGGGAGAAGAAGGAGTGATGGCTGAGGCAGCCAAAGCGGTAGGTACTAGGGCTTTGGATCTTGGGAGTCCTCGCTGACTCATTGGTCAGCTTGAAATCCACGATGCCTGGAACCACTGGCTCTTTCTGTAGCTTGCTGTCCCTGTGATTCTGTGGCCTGCTTCCTGGCTTCTTCCCAGGGCTCAACTCAGCCTTTGGACTGAAGGACCAAAGGAAAAGTGTGTGGAGCGCAGACCTCATGACAGAGCCCATTCCTGAGAGACGCTGATTGGTTTCCAGTGCTTTGCTAAAACCCCTAGTATCCAAGGCTGTCCCAAGATGTGACAAGTGCTGGTAACTCATCTGCCATCCTGAGATGCTTTGGCAAGAAGCTAGGATGTGTTTGAGAGAATCTGGATAGAACCTCCTGGAACCCCATTTCCCTCCCCAAACCCCTAAAGCCATATCTAAAGTCAGAGAATAAGCCACAGACCTACTTACACATTCAAATAACTGAGATCAGTGTAAAGATATTTTATATACACTCCAGGGACAAGGAACTGACCCCAGCAAAAGCTTCTTCCCAAGCCAAGCTGTTGGCAGCCCAGGATAAGCCAGCTGTAACCCTTCCCCTGCCCTCAGGGGCAGTCTTGGCCCAGTCTAGCATCCAGGTGCTGAAAGTTGAAACCAAGGCCAGGTCACACAGCAAACTTCAGGCCTGATCACAGATGAAGCCCTGGGGAAGCGTCTGTCAGGGCTGAGACGCTACAGGGAAGCTTCACGCTCTTGCTTCGTTGTTGAGAAGCCTTCTCAGGTTCCCTAGCTTCTACTCTCCACCCCTCCCACATCTCTGTATCTATACCTGCCAGTAGAAGAAGTAAGGAAGGATGCAAAGGGGCAAGTTCCCCCATCCGGACTTGTCTGGACCACCTGCCTGCGCATTGTCTCCACTCCCTTCTCCCAGAGGCTCTGACTGAAGGGACACCCTCTGGAGTGGACTCTGGATACACTAAGCAAGGCGGGCTGTCTCAAGATTCTCTGAGGACTTAGCTGACCAGGCTCCTGAGTTTGCAGTTCCAGCCTTCATTTGCCTGTAAGGGAGCCATGACTTAAAGAAATAAAGCAAACCTTTTCTGAAATTCACAGTTAGCTGGTCTCCTCTACCCACAACTAACATAGGAACATGTCTTCTGAAAAACCCTGAGATTTCTGTGCTTGAACTCCCATCTCCCTGTCTTCAGGCCACCTCCCAACCCATGACCTGAGCTTTCTGGGTCTGGGAATCCACTGGGGCCCAGTAGATGACAGTGGAAGGTAGGAGAAGATGGCCTCTCCTGGAGGCCCAGTCTACTGAGTTCCACGAAGATCATGTTCATCTTTCACCTTTGCCGTATTTCCTGTGCCTGTCACCACTCCTTAGTTGTCTGTGTAGGCATTTGGTACCTTACCTCATCGGTGGATGTTCAGTAAATTGGGATTTCACCTCTGTAGCCATTGTAAGATTTCTAATGGAATGAAGAACAGTGTGCTTAAAATCATTGTTGAGGAGGATGAGGGCAACAGAAACTGTCACGAATACGGTGGGAGTATAATATGAGCAGATACTAGAGAGGATAAACTAGCAATATCTTACAAAACAATAGATTTGTGTGCCATATGACTGGCCAATTCTGCTCCCAGATATATACTCTACAGAGGCGACCATAGATGGAGTAAAAGGACTGTTTGTAAGAATATTCATACTTTTTGTTTTATATAATCATCTATATATGCATTGATCACATGCAAACTAATACAAATTAATTTTCCAAAAAGGGTATTAACACTTATACGGTCCAACACAATAAAAACTTGGTTTGAAATAAGCAAAGATATACACCAGGGATGCATCCTATTTCCCAATTTTTCAATCTATATGCAGAACAGATCATATGGATGGATGGGCTCTATGAGGAGGAAAGTGGCATCAGGATTGGAGGAAGACTCATCAACAAACTGTGTTATGCAGATGACACCATACAGCCTTGCTTGCTGAAATTGAGGAGAACTTGAGGCATTTGTTGCAGGAGGTCAAGGACTGCAGCCTTCAATATAGACTGAAGCTCAACATTAAGAAAACAAAGATTCCCACTACTAGGCCAACTGGAAGCATGATTATAAATGGTTGAGACATTGAGGTTGTTAGCAGCTTCAGTTTCCTTGGTTCCACAGTCAACACTCTTGGTACCAGTAGCCAGGAAATCAAAATATGAATTGCACTGGGCAAGTGTGCTGCCAGAAACCTCTCCAAAGTGCTGAAGAACAAGGTCAGTCTGGAAAGTAAGATGTGACTGATCCAGGCCATAGTCTTTCACAATTACTTGATATGCATCAGAAAGCTGGACAATGACTAGGGATGACAGAAGAATTGACGCTTTTGAGCTGTGGTGCTGGAGAAGAGAATTGAATATTCTGTGGACTTCTAGGAGAACAAACAGGTTTGTCCTGGAAAGGGCAGGCTGCTCCTTGGAGGTAAAGATTCTAAAACTCCATCTGACATATTTTGGGAATGTTACAAAAAGGGACCAGCTCTTGGAGAGGGACATCATGCTTGGGAGGGTAGAGGGACAATGCAAGAGAGGAAGATCCTGGATGAGATGTATTGACTCAGTGATTGGCGGAATGGGGTAGGTGTGTTAGAGACAATGAAGTTGGCTCAACATAGAGCAGGGTTTAGAGTTGTTGTCCATAGGGTTGATATGAGTCACAAGCAACCTGAAGGCACATAAACAACAACAACAACCCTAATGCCCAATATCAAGAGAAAGACTAAATTAACTGTGTCATATTCGCACCATGAAGATAAATGAACTACACAGTGGCATGCAACAACATGGATTGTACAGAGCTAAGTGGAAGAATCATTCAGATATGACTAAGTGGGTGAGAGCAAGTTTCTGGAGATGGTATAGTACGAGAACCAAGAAAAGGTCCAAAGTAAGAAAAATTGTTACACATATGTGATAAAGCAAAGAAAATAGTGAAAAAATGCTGAACACAAAATTAGGTTCATGGTTATTTATGAAGAAAAGCAGGGAGATGAGGAAGAAGGGGTGCTTGTAAGGACATATGTTGTTATGCACTCTCATTGTGTCTAAGTCACTGTGGCAATTCATCTCATCCAGGGTTTTCCTCTCCTGTCTTGTCCCTCCACCCTTCCAAGAATAATGTCCTTCTCCAAGGACTGGTCCATTCTGGCAACATGCCCAAAGTATGTGAGACAGAACTTCAAAATCCTTGCATCCGGAGAACAACTTGCTTTGAGAAGTAATTGCAAAGACTATGGCCTGGATCAGGCACACCTTCCTCTTCAGACTGACATTGTTGCTCTTCAGTACTCTGGAGAGGTCTCTGACAGCAGACTTTCCTAATCCAATTTGTCTTTTGATTTCCTGGCTGCTGGATCCAAGAGTGGAGCCAAGCATGCTGAAGCTGTTAACAATCTCAATTTCCTCATTTTCTATCGTGATGCTACCAATCAGCCTAGCGATGAGAAACTTTGTTTTCTTGATGTTGAGGTTCAATCCATATTGAAGGCTGCAGTCCATAACTTTCTGCAGCAAACATTTCGGATCCTCCCTCAGTTTCAGTGAGCAAGGTTGTATCATCAGCATAACGCAAGTTATTTTTAGTCTTCCTCCAATTCAGATGTCACATTCCTCCTCACAAAGTCCAGCTTCTAGAATCTGTTGTGCACATAGATTGGGAAGGTATGGGGTAGGACGCATCCTTGACACATTTCTTTCACTACTTTGAACCATGCAGTGTTTCTTTGCTCTGTTTTAAAGATTGTCTCCTGGTCCAAGTATAGATTTCACATGAGCACAATCAGGTGTTCTGGGATTCCCAGTCTTCTCAGTGTTAGCCACAGTTTGCTCTGATCCAGACAGTCAAATGCTTTGCATAGTCAATGAAACACAATAGTAATTCTTCTGATACTGTCTGCTTTCAGACAATATCTATCTGACATTGAAAATTATGTCCCTAGTGCCATGGCCTTTTCTAAATCTGGTCTGTACACCTAGTAGTTCTCTGTCAATATATCATTCCAGTCATTATTGAATAATCTTTAGCAAGATTTTGCTTGCATGTGATATTAGTGATATTGTCCGATAATTTCTACACTCTGTTGGATGACCTTTCCCTTTTTTTTGGGGGGGGGGATGGGAATAAATAAGGATCTCTTCCAGTCAGTTTGCCAGGTAGCTATCTTGAGATTTCTTGGCACAACCTGGTGAGCACATCCAGGGGAGCTTCTGCTTGCTGAAGCATATCACCTGATATTCCATCAATTCCTGGGGCTTTGTTTTTTGCCAATTTCTTCAGAGCAGCTTGAACTTCCTCCTTCATCACCATTGATTGCCTCTTGATCATACATTGTTTCATGAAACTCTTCTGTGTCTGCCAATTCTTTTTGGTACAATGGCTGTGCACTCCTTCCATCTCCTTTTGATGCTTCCTGGATCTTTCAAGATTTTGCCCATAGCATCTTTAAGTATTACAATTCAAGGCTTGAATTTGTTCTTTAGTTCTTTCAGCTTAAGAAATGCCAAGCGAGTTCATCCCTTTAGATTCTCTGACTCAAGCTCTGTATATTTCGTTATAATACTTTGTTTTGTCTTTTTTCGCTGCCCTTTGAAATCTCCTGTTCAGCTCCTTAACTTCTTATTTTCTTCCCTTTGCTTTGGCTTCTCCTCTGCCTTTGTAATGACCTTTTGCATTCATCATGAGTGATATTCTTAATACTGTCCCACAGTTCATCTAGTCTTCATTCAATAGTGTACAAGGCCTCAAACCTGTTCTTGAGATGGTTTTTAAAATCAGGTTATGAAGTATGGAGCGGGGGGAGAGAGAATTGATCCTTTCCTTTTGAGTTGTGGTATCGGTAAAGCGTATTGAATATCCCATGGACTTCCAAAAGAACAAATAAATCTGTCTTGAAGAGAGCAAAGTTAGGGTGCTCCTTAGAGGGAAGGATGGGAAAACTTCTCCTCACATCCTCTCAACATGTTGCCAAGAGACACTAGTCCTTAAAAAGAAGACAGCATGCTTGGTAAAGTGGAGGGTCAATGAAAGAGAGGAAGGCCTTCTATCAGCTTGACACAGTGACTGCAGCAGTGGACTTGACCATGGCAGAGACTGTGAGAATGGCACAGGAAAGGCAAGGCAAGGTTTCAATCTCTTATTCACAGTGTCACTATGCGTCCTAGTCAACTTGGTAGCACCTAATAACTGCAAAGCTCTGGGGGCTTAGTGGTAATGAATCACACTGCTGATGTAAAGGTACACCATTCAAATCCTCTAGCTGCTCTGGGGGAGAAAGATAGGCAATCTCCTCAACTGTCTCTGAAAACCCACTGGAGGGTCAGCTATGGATCAATTCTGACTTGACAGCACACAACAACAGCAGCATAGACACTTATGCAAACCCAGCTGTGATTTCCAGTGATATACACACATACACAGGTACATGAATGTGTATGCTTGTGTGTGCGCACACACACACACACACACACACACACACACACACACACACACACACACAAGACTAAGGATGCAAGTGCCAAAGATGAAGATGGGACAGGAAATAATTGCGTTCTAAGAACCAACCTTCAAGAAGCTTATAGAGAGATTCCCTCGAGATCAGTGCTGTTTGTCGGGTGAGGGCAGGATAGATCAGCTCTCCCCAATGTCAGAAAAGGGAAGAGACTGCTGAGACTGCACAAAGGACCAGAGCCCTGACCCCCTATGAGCTCCTGACCGTTTCTCAAAAGTGAAAAATAAAGGACAGAAAGACAAACACAAATTCTTAAATTTCCTGTGTCCGAGGAAAGGTACATTTTAGAAAAGAGACTTCTAAATGCTCTTGGCAGGACAACAGTAAGAAACCCCCTTTTCTCTCCTGGCTCTGTGCACATGTACAGACTTGTGCACATGTGCAAACGAAAACAAGGATTCCGTACTGGGGGGAGGGCGGGAGAGGGAAGAAAATGTGCAAGAAGGAATGAATAATAAGAAGAATAATACTACGTGGATACACACTGAGATTTTAATCCTATTTATTTTTCCGACATGAAGCCTCACATTGCTTTTGTAAGCCACTAATGGGCCCAAACCCGGGGCTTCTGGAGAGAGGCCAATAGGAACTCACAGAGTGGGCCAGGCCAGGCCCCACCTTGGCTCACCTCTGCTCTGCCTCTGCCTCTTCTTCCCTTTGCTGCCCCCTCCTTCCCAGTAGCCCAGTGCCAGAGACTCAAACGCTCACATCAATCTAGAGATGCTTTCCTCTTCCCCACCTCCACCATCTGAGTCCTCCTCCCCTGTGGCCTGGCTCTGTGTCCATTTCCTCCCAGGAGAAGTCTCTGAACTCACCGAGTTATGTTCCTGCTCTAGCCTCTAAGGAAGAATCCTTTGCCACTTGAGCAAGATTGGTCAGCCACAAAGCTCCTGGGTTCTGTGGCCAAGTCGCACCGCTTTGTGACTGCAGTGAGCAGAGAGGTTGCTAGGTTACGCCCTGGACAACCCCAGAACCACTCCCCAAAACCCCTCTCCCTCCACTCCCCACTTAGTTCCTTTTCCCTCCTGGTTTGTGGAAGAGCATCTCTTTCCCATCTACACCTCCTCTCTACCTGACATCCAGAGTTTGCTGTGGGACCAAAGGAGAGAGCCAGGTTCTGTGTTTGCCAGCAAACAGCAGACAGAATAGCAAGCAAAGCTCATTGGTTGGGCTGAGCTCTGCTGTGCCAGCCTGAGCGGGACCGGGGAAGGCAGCTGGTGCCTGTAGAAAGATCTAGCTGCAAAACTTCATTTCTAGGGACTCAGTTCCTCTGGGTACCTTCTAGATGAAAAGATGAGAGACTGGCCATTGACAAAGGATCCCATTCAGGGTGAGACAACCAAGTGGGATGAGTCCGAGTGTCCAGTTGGACATGGATCCCAGCCTGGGCTCTGACGCTTCCTAGAGGTGTCCCTTGGGTAAACCACCCATTTTGCCAGAGTTGAAGATTAGAGACAGGAACCCTGGATTCAAATCTCAGTTCCATTACTTCCCAGCTCTGTGACCTCTGAGAACTTTGCTGGGGTCTCCAGTTTTAGTTCCTGCATTTCTAAACTGCAGATGATACTAACTCATTCTCACAGGATTATTGGGAAGATTGAGTTAACACACATTAAAGTACTTAGTTAGCAATGTTTTGTCTTGTTATACATCAGGTTGCTAGGAGTTAGCATGGACTCAACAGCAACGTACAACCACATAGCATTTAGAATAGCAAATACTAGAATAGAATTCAGCTGGCACCAGGAACTATCTCTTACTATTGTTACCTTCTCTGGGTCTGTAAAATGAGGCACTCTCACCTTTTCCTGGGAATGTTACAAAGAACAAAGAGAGGGAAGTGAAGCCCATAGTTCTATGCCTAGTATACAAGAGATGCTCCAAATAAAGATGATTCTTTAAATTCATGATTGCTGGTAACATTATTATTGATACCTTGGAGTAGGATTATATAGTTTCTAGTTTGATGATTAGCCTAGATAATTCTTTTTCTTTTTCTGAGGCTCAACCTGGGCATCTGTAAAACAGAAGTAAGGATTATTCTTAACCTACTGGGGTGTGATGTGATGTAGACCAGAGGAGAGCACACAGATGGTGTCTGATGCTGTTGTAGGAAGAAAGTTCACTTCCCTCAAGGATAAGTTATTTTGAGTGTCTTTGTTCTCAGCACCATTGGGTCCACATTGTTCTCAGCAACCTGAGATTTCTGGACTATATCTTCCTCTGGGGGAGCAAAGAGTAGCAAAGAGCTAGGGATTCAGGTTACAGTGGTGGCCATCAAGGTGGCCTCTGGTCTTGACCTGCTATCAAACTGTTTCCATCCATACAGGTCAGAATGTTATCCATTTAAGCTCTGGCTTTTCCTGGGTTTGTGTATGCAAGAAGATGATTCTTTAAAGCATTGTGAAAGCACCCTCTTTTTCAAGCATCTGGGAATTGAGTGGTGTGACTATTCTGATAAATAACATTATATTTGAAAGAAGAGAAGCCCCCTGCCCTCCTGCCCAGCCCCTGCCTATGGCTTTCAGCGCTCTTGAGAAGAATTTCCTACCTTATGAACTGCTGTTGTTATGTGCAGTCAAGTTGTCTGCTACTCATAGTGACCCTTTGTACAATAGCCCTAAACCCTGCTTTATCCTGTGCCAATCTCACTGTCTCTGACACCCGTAACTTCATTACCCCAGTCACTGAATCAATCCATCTCATCAAGGGTCTTCCTCTCCTGCATTGTCCCTCCCCCTTCCAAGCATGACGTCCCTCTCCAAAGACTGGTCCCCCTTGCAACATGTCCAAAGTATGACAGATGAAGCATCAGAATCCTTACCTCAAGGAACAGTCTGGTCTCAACCTCTCTAGGAGGAATCAGTTTGTTCTCTTAGCATTCTATTGTATATTCAATACTCTTCTCCAGCACCACAGCTTCAAAGACATCAATTCTCCTTCTGTCATCCCTAGTCATTGTCCAGCTTTCTAATGCATAGCAAGTAATTGCAAAGACTATGGCCTGGATCAGTCACACCTTATTCTCCAGACTGACAACATTGCTCTTCAGTTCTTTGTAGTGGTCTCTGAGAACAGATTTTCCCAATGCAATTAATCTTTTCATTTCCTGGCTGCTGGTACCGAGAGTGTTGATTGTAGAGCCAAGTAAACTAAAGCTGTTTACAATGTCAATCTCTTCATCATCTATCATGATGCTGCCTTATATTTTATTGTCTATGCAAATGTATTCAACTGTGTGGATTATAAAAAGTTATGGATAATATTGCAAAAATTTAATGCTGCAGAACATTTGGTTATGCTCATGAGGAATCCGTATACAGATCAAGAGGTAGTCACTTAAATAGAACAAGGGGGCTCTGCATGGTTTCAAATCGGGAAAGAATATGTGTCAAAGTTGTATTCTTTCACCATATTTATTCCATCTATATGTTGAACAAATGATCTAAGAAATTGGTCTTTATATTAAGAAGGGTGTGACATCAAGATTGGAGTAAGATTCATTAGTAACCTGAGAAATGTGACAGTCTTTGCCCATTGAAAATGAGATTGCTGTAAGGTGCTGTTGAGTAGAGTACACCTCATAGTGACCCTATAAATAGCTGATCTGAACTCCGTCCTATCCTGTGCCATCATCACACTTCCTGCCATGTTAGAGCCCATCGCGGCAGTCACTGTGTCAATCCACCTGGTCAAGGGTCTTCCTCTCCCTTTCTAACCCTCCACCCTTTTAAGTATCATGTCCCTTTCCAAGAATCAGCTGCTTCCAGCAACATGCCCAAAGCATGTGAGGTGAAGCCTCATCATCCTTGCCTCCAAAGAGCACTCTGGCTGCATCCTCTCCAAGACATATTTATTTGTTCTTTTGGCCGTCCATGGGATAGTCAGTGCTCTTCTCCAACACCACAGCTCAAAGGCATCAATTCTTAGTGGTGATCACAGTTTACAGCCCTCAAAAAGTTTAATACTTTAGCATAAAGAAAGCAAAAATATTCACAACTGCACTAATTAAGTGTCATCATAAGTGGAGGAAAGATTGAAGTTGTCAAGGATTTCATTTTATTTGGATCCACGGTCAATGCCTATGGTAGCTGTGGTCAAGAAATCAAATGACATGCTGCATTGGGAAAATCTGTTGTGACAGATTCCTTTAGAGTAGCTAAGAGCAAAGGTGCCCCTTTGAGGACTAAGGTGTGCCTGAAAGAAGCCATGATATTTTCAATCACCTCGCATGCATATGAAAGTTAGACAGTGAGTAAATAAAACCATAAGAGAATTGATGTCTTTTAATCACTGTATTAGTGAAGAATATGGACGATACCATGAATTGTCAAGAGAACAAATATATCTTTCTTAGAAGAAATACAATCAGAATGCTCCTTGGACCAAGGATGGGAAGACTTTATCTCACATATTATGGACATGTCATCTGGAGTGACCATTCCTGGAGAAGGGAATCATGTGGGTAAATAGAGGATGACCCAATAACCACAACAATGTGCTTAAAAATAGTGGTGTTTTCTGTTGCACATAATAAGGTCACTGTTAATCAGAACTGAATTGACAGTGCCTAACAGCATGAGCTGAGACAGATGAGCATAAAATCCATCTTGTTTATTCCCATTGTTTTCTCTTGATGTTCCCACTTCATTGTTTAGATCTGAGAGTGAGGACTGTTTTTAGATGGCAGTTGGTGGGGTGGGAGGCACGAAGCAGGTACCTGAGGAAATTATTTCAACAAGAAATAATTTATAAAGATGAACTGAAGAAATGCTTCAAAAGCAGGAGCAGACGTTTTCTGTCTCAGAACAATTTGAAAGATGAGGTTCCTAGTGGGTACCGTAATTTTTAAGAAGCATTACAGATTATTTATTGAATCTTTTTCTATGCCAGGTACTATTCTAACCTTTTTATCTCATTTAACTCTCTAGATAAGTAAATTAAGCATTACATATTATTGATTGAATCTTTTTTCTATACCAAGCACTATTCTAACCACTTGATCGTTCTAATGTGAAACCTATACTTGGACCAAGAGGCAGTCGTCAGAACAGAGCAAGGGCTCAAAATTGGGAAAGGCGTATGCCAGGGATGTGTCCTATCTCCATACCTTTTCAACCTGTATGCAGAAGAAATTATCCGAGAGGCTGGGCTCTATGTGGAGAAGTGTGGCGTCAGGATTGGTGGAAGATCTATTAACAATCTGCGTTATGCAGATGACACAACTCTGCTTGCTGAAACTGAGGAGGACCTGAAGCGTTTGCTGCTGAGAGTCAGGGACTGCAGCCTTCAATATGGATTGAGGCTCAATGTCAAGAAGACAGATTCTCACCACTGGACCAATTGGCAGCATCGGGATGGGATTGAGATTGTTAACAACTTTAGTCTGCTTGGCTCCACGGTCAACACTCTAGGCACCAGTAGCCAGGAAATTAAAAAACATATTGTGATGGGAAAGTCTGCTGTTAGAGACCTCTCCAGGGTACTGAAGAGCAGTGGTGTCACTCTGGAGACTAAGGTGCATCTGATACAGGCTATGGTCTTTGCAATCACTTGTTATGCATCAGAGAGTTGGGCAATGACTAAGGAGGATAGAAGGAGAATTGATGCCTTTGAGCTGTGATACTGGAGAAGAATATTGAATGTACCATGGACTGCCAAGAAAATGAACAGATTCAGCCTGGAGAGGGTTAAACTAGGCTGCTCCTTGGAGGTAAGGATTCTGAGGCTTCGTCTGACATAATTTGGACGTGTTGTAAGGAGAGAGAGGTCCTTGGAGAGGAACACCATGCTTGGGAGGGTGGAGGCATGGTGCAGAAGCGGGGAAGGCCCTCTATGAGGTGGATTAATTCAGTGACTGGGGTAATCGGGATGAGTGTGTCAGAGGCAGTGCAATTGACAGAGGATAGAGCAGGGTTTAGGCTGTTGTACATAGGGTCACTATGAGTCGAAAGCGACTCGATGGCACATAACAACAACAACCTTCTACATAAGGAAATTAAAGAAATCCATAATCAGATATATTGGTGTTGGTTGCTGTCAATTCAAATTCTTAGTGTGTAGAGTAGAATTGCTCCACAGAGTTTTCAAGAGTGTGACCTTTTGGAAGTATATTTCAAGGCCTATCTTCAAGGCACATCTGGATGGATTCAATCTGCCAATTGAACAGCTATGTGTTTAATTGCTTAGGCTTTTGTGCCTCAAATCCACCAATAATATGCATTTTGAGTTATATTCTCACCTCTGTGGCTTGCTCTTTTGACTCTAAATAGTCTTTTGATGAAGAAATAGTCTTAACTTTGTTATATTACAATTTACTATAGGACATGCTGGTGACCTAGTGTCAAGAAGCTGTGCTGCAATCTTAAAGGTATGTGGTTTGGATCCACAAGCTGCTCCATGGAATGATGGGCCATCTCCTTCAATGTGATGGACTGCTTCTGAAAATCTGTTGGAGGGTCAGCTATGGTTTGGTTCTGACTTGACTGTACACAACAACAATTTAATATAATCCAATCTTTTCTTTAATATTTAATGCTCTGCGTTTTCTTTTTAAGAACTCTTTGCCTACTCAAATGCCATAGATTTGTTTCCATCCAAAATGTATGTCAACCTTGCTGAACCATGATTCTCATAAGTTTTACATCTATGTCCAACCACAATAGAATGGATTGAGAAATTATGGTACATTCACACAATAGAATAATATGCAGCATGCAGGAGCAATGATTTTGTAAATCACTACCTAACTTGGGAGGAAATGGAGAGCATTATGCTAAGTGGACTAACTCAGTCTCATAAAGATAAATACTGTAGAACCATTATGTAGAACAAGTACAAGGATTCAAAGAGGGGAAGGAGTAGCAGAGGGGGGAGGATGGATGGGGGGACTTAATTATAGGGTCACACAATTTGATGGGTGGAGGGAAGGGTGGATTTGGTAAAGGAAAGGAAAAAGATCCTGCATGAAAAACAATGTATACAAACATTGTAAGTAAACAAGTACTATAAACAGTGAGTAAACCAATATAAAGAATGTAAAATGGGGGGGGGGTAGTTTAACAGCTATGTAATGATGTAATTTGGCAGTTATGTAATGATGTAATCATACTCCATGATGTTACCTGATGTGATCAGCCAAGCCGGTATAAGAGGGTTAGTATGGGATGCAACATTAGTACTCAGATCATAGCCCTGATCCTGTGTAAGAGTAGTTTCTCTGAGATGTGACATACACTGTCTTTTATCTTACAAGAAATAAATGGAAAGAGACATAGATTAATGGGAGGAACTTCAGTACTAACAATAAAGAAGATACGGAAGTCTAGCAAGTCCTTTAAACCTGGAGTCTCTGTGCTGAGAACCCAGAGGAAGACTGACATCAAGATGCATGTAGGTTTTCAAGAAACCCCAGTCCCGTGGATGCTGAAGGAAGATGAGAACCTTCCTCAAGAGCCAATATAAAGAGAAAAATCTTCCCTTAGAGCTTGATTTGAAGTTCTAGTCTTCCAAACTATGAGAGAGTAAATAACTACTTGTTAAGGCCAAATATTTCTGATATTTCTGTTACAGCAGAAGTAGATAGCTAAATTAATATGGCTATGAAGGTATTTTCCCATATTATTTTCTATAACTTTTTTTTATCTTTCACATTTAAGCCTATAATCAATCTGTAACTTATTAATTTTTTTATTGTGGCAAAACATTACAAGAAAATATTTGCTAATTCAACAATTTCTACATGTCCAGTTTAATGACATTGTTGATTGCATTTCCGTGTTGTACAATCTTGACCCCCTACCTATTTCCTATTGTGAAGCTGATTTTTGTGTATGGTGTAAAACAGAGATCAAGATAGGAATTTTTCTCCCTTCTCCTTGGAGGCAAGAATTTTTTTTTATATTTCTTTGCTTAAAAAATTCATATACATTGTGTTTCACACTATTCTTCATTCACATTATGTTTCATATAGCCATTCACATGCATTATGTCTTATAAAATTAATCACCATGAAACCTTGCCCATCATTACCCTGTCTTTTCAGGTCCCTACCAGAAACTTCTCATTTTCTTCACCCCCTCCCTCCACCCACTACACTGTGTAACCCTTTGGTTTTACCCCTACCCATTCCCACCCCTCCACTCTCACCCCTTCCTCCCTTCGGTCCCCATACATGTTTTACTAGTTATACTTCTATTTTTACATTAATAATCTTTTCCAGTATTTGACCTTAAGAGACTAAGTTAATTCACTCAGCATAATGCTCTCCAGTCTCTCCCAAGTTATGCAGAATTTTTTAAAAAGCATAGAGTTGCACAATTTGATGGGTGGAGGGAGAGGTGGGTAAAGGAAAAGGAAAAACAATATATATGAACTTTATAACTAAACCAGTATAAAATAAAAATTTTATTTTACTTTAAAAATAATGCCTCCAGGGAGCAGTTTGATTTCATTCTCTCTAGGACAAATCTATTTGTTTCCTTAGCAGTCAGTCTGTGGTATGTTCAAGGCTCTTCTCCATCACAACTCAAAGGCACTGATTCTTCTTCTGTCATCCTTCATCATTGTCCATCTCTCTGATGCATAGCAAGTAATTGCAAAGACCATGACCTGGATTTAAACACACTTTAGTCCTTAAACTGACATCATTGCTCTTTAATATTCTGGAGAAGTCACTGGCAGCCAACTATCTTAGTCAGTGCAACTCGTCTTTTGATTTCCTGACTGCTGGTGCCAAGAATGATGATTTTGGACCTGAGCAGGATAAAACTGTTAATAATCTCAATCTTTTCTCTATATATGATGCTGCCAAATGGCCCAGTGGTGAAAGGAATCTTTGTTTTCTTGATAGTTGAGTTAATCTATGTTGAAGACTGCAGTCATTGACCTTCTCCAGCAAACACTTCAGATCCTCCTCGGATTCAGCAAACAAGTTTTACGTCATCTGCATAAGACAAGTTGTTTATGAATCTTCTCCAATCTTGATGCCACATTCCTCCTCATAAAGACCAATTTCTCAAATTGTATGCTTCACATATAGATTGAAAAGGTATGGAGACAAGATGCATCCCTGGCATACTCTTCTTGATTTTGAATCGTTCATTGTTTCCTTGCTCTGTTCCGAAGACTGCTTCCTGTTCTAAGTATAGGTTTCACATGAGCACAATACTGGGATTACTATTATTCTCAATATTAGCCACAATTTGTTGTGATCCACACAATCAAATGCCTCTGCATAGTCAATGAAACACAAATAGACATTCTTCTGGTACTCCTTGCTTTCAGCCATCTGACATTGGTGATGATGTCCCTAGTGCCACGACCTCTCCTACACCCATCTTGTATTTCTGACAGTTCTATGTTGTTCCAGTCATTTTTTTATAATCTTCAGGAGGATTTTGCTTGTACCTGATATTAATGATAATTGTTTGATAATTTCCACACTCTGTTGAATTATTTTTTTTAAATGAGAATAAATATGGATCTCATCTTGTCAGTTGGCCAGGTAGCTGTCCTCCAGTTTCCTTGGTACAATCTGATGAACACATTCAAGGCTGCATCTGTTTGTTGAAATATTCCATGAATTCCTGGGGCCCTATTTTTGACCAGTTCCTTCAGAATAGCTTGAATTTCCTCTTTCATCACCATTGTCTCTTGTACATATGTTGTTCTTCTGTGCCAGCCAATTCTTACTGGTATAGTAACTCTATGTACTCCTTCCATCGTCTTTTGATGCTTCCTGGATGTTCTTAATTACCAAAGCTGTAAAAACATCTTGATATTGAATGGTATAACTCTTGAAGCTTTGTTTTAAATATTGTCATGAGTATTCTAAATCTTGTCCACATACATATTAGCAATTTATCTACTTTTAAAAAGAAAATATTTCAGAATTTTCATAAGAATTGAGTTTAACCTGTGTAACTATTTGTGGAGAACTAAAATCTTAGCATTAAATCACTAGCATTTTCAGATTTATTTGTTTTCCAGTCCTACTATTTTTCTACTACTCTTCAATAAGTTTGATAACCTGAGTGTTAACTTTTGTCATTATGCTGAATGTTGATCTTTTGTTCTAGTTCCATTGTTCCTGGGGCTCTGGCTCATCTTAGACAAATATGTATTTTCTTTCTACTGTTCAAATGTGGTCATTTCAATCGTTCTATCTTCTAGTTCACAGATTCTTTTTATTTCTCTGCCCCCTCCATTTTGTTGTTTAGTACACTCACTATTTTATTATAATGATGAGTTACGTACATGATAGGACAAAGTTCAGCTCTGTTGTACACAGGGTTGCTACGAGTCCTACTTCATTAGATGACACCTAACAACAGCAACAACTAAATTTTTAGTTTCAAAATTTCCACTTAATTCTTTTTCTATCTCCTATTTATTTGTTGTTCCTTTCTGTTTTCCCATATATTTCAAGTCTTTTCTTAATTGCTTATTTAAGCATTTTTGTCGTGGCTATTATGTCAGATAATTCTAACATCTCTTTCATTTCAATGTTGGTATCTATCATTTTTTTTCTAGAATTTTTCCCCTATCTAGAGCTTCATATTTATTGCACGGAGGTCGTTACAGCCTCATATTAACTTTACCTTTAGAAACTGTAGTGATGTTTCCCTTTTTACTCCTTTATTAGTAATTTTTAAAAGGTATTATTATTATTAATTTTAATGAACATCTACAGAGATTTTGGAATTCCATTCATTCATGTTGCACTTTCTCCCCACCCACCCCACCCCCAGTTCTTGCCTCTCCTTGAAAAGCAAAAGAAAAACTCCTTCATATTAGTAATTTTTAATGATCTCTTTTCCCCTTTTGGTCAATTCTTCTTTCTTTTTTCAAAAGAATCTTTTTTCATTGTTTGTTTGGGGGTTTTATTTTTCTCTCTTCTTTTTATTCTCTTTGACTTTGATTTGCTGATTTTTAATAATTTTTTAAATGGATATATAAATCATGGCCTTTCAATTTTCTTAATTTAAACGTATTACACCTTTAAAACCATAATAGTGGTATTTTACAAGTTTTTATTTTCTTTTATTTCAATATATTACAGTAATAATTCCCATTCTGAGAAGAATAGGAATCTCAGAACACTTGATTGTGCTTCTGTGAAACCTATTCTTGGACCAGGAGAAAGTCATCAGAACAGAGCAAGGAAACATTGCATGGTTCAAAATTGGGAAGGGTGTATATAAGGAATGTGTCCTATCTCCATATCTTTTCAATCTATGTGTGGAACAGATTATCTGAGAGGCTGGGCTCTATGAAGAGAAATGTGGCATCAGGATTGGAGAAAGATTCATCAACAATTTGCGTTATGCAGATAACACAAACCTGCTTGCTGAAACTGAGGAGAAACTGAAGCGCTTGCTGTAGAGGATCAAGGACTGCAGCCTTCAATACAGATTGAAACTCAACAAGAAAACAAAAATTCTTACCACTGGGCTGATTGGCAACATCATGATATATGTGAAGAAACTGAGATTGTTAACAGCTTTAGTTTGCTTGAATCCACAGTCAACACTCTTGCTACCACCAGCAGTCAGGAAATGAAAAGATGAATTGCACTGGGAAAGTCTGCTGTCAGAGACCTCTCAAAAATACTGAAGAGCAATGATCTCAGCCTGGAGACTAAGGTGCACCTGATCCAAAGCATAGTCTTTGCAATTACTTGCTATGCATCAAAGAGCTGGACAATGACTCTTTTGAGCTGTGGTGCTGCAGAAGACTATTGAGTATATCACGGACTACCAGGAGAACAAACAGGTTTATCCTAGAGAGGTTGAGACCAGGCTGATCCTTGGAGGCAAGGATTCTGAAGTTCCATCAGACATACGTTGGACATGTTTCAAGGAGGGACCAGTCCTTGGAGAGAGACATCATGCTTGGGAGGGAGAAAAGACAGCACAAGAAAGGAAGAACATCAATGAGATGGATTGATTCAGTGACTGGGGCAATGGGATAGGTGTGTCAAAGACAATGAGATTGGCACAGGATAGAGCAGGGTTTAGGGCTGTTGTACATAGGGTCACTATGAGTCACAGGTGACTTGATGGCAACAAAAATAACAACTAACAATAAAAAAATTCTAATAAATTAATGTAAAAATTGTAAGAAATAGAACAGTAAATTTTCACCTACCCATCCTCTACTCTAAAGGACACAACCTTACTTGCTGAAAGCGAGGAGGACTTGAAGCACTTGTTGCAGAAGGTCAAGGAATGCAACCTTCAATTTAGATTGCATCTTAATGTCAAGAAAACAAAGATTCTTACCACTGCACCAATAGTCAACATCATGCAAGATGGAGAAGAGATTGACATTGTAAAAAATTTCGTTTTACTTTGATCTACAATTAACACCCTTTGTACCAGCAGTCAGGAAATCAGGAGATTCATTGCACTGGGAAAGTCTGCAGAAGTATTTATTGAGAAGTAGTGATGCCAGTTTGAGCACTAAGGTGTGTCTGATTCATGCCATGGTTTCTCTGATCACTTGCTATGTGTCTGAGAGCTGGACAATCAATAGGGATGACAGAAGAAGAATTGATGCCTTTGAGCTGAGGTGTTGAAGAAGAGAACCGAATATCCCATAACCTGCCAAAAGAACAAACAAATATGTCTTGGAAAGGGTGCAGCCAGAGTGCTCTTTGGAGGCAAGAATGATGAGGCTTCACCTCACATGCTTCAGGCATGTTGCTAGGAGGAGCTGTTCCTTGTTGAGGGACATGGTGCTTGGAAGGGTATAAGGTCAGCTAAGGAGAGAAAGCCCTTCAACCAGGTAGATTGACATGGTGGCTGCCACAGTGGGTTCTAGGGTGTCAGGGCGTGTGAAGATAGCACAGGATAGGATGGGTTTCAGATTCGCTGGGGTTGTTATGAGTTGTACTCAACTCAATAGCACCTAACAACAACAACAACAACCCATCTTCACCCCTCTGCTCCCATCTCTTCACTCTTTGGATCTCTATACATGTTTTGCTAGTTATCCTTCTATTTTTATACTAATGGTCTTATGTAATATTTGTCCTTATCAGGCTGGGATAGCATAATGCTATCCTAAATTAGGTAGTATTTTTAAAAATCATTGCTCCTGAATAATGCATAGCATTCCATTGTGTGAATGTGCCACAATTTCTCAATCCTTTCAGTAGTGGTTTGTACATTAGGGCTGTTTTCATGTTCTTGAAATGGTGACTGACACTCCTGGGAACATTTGTGTGCAAATCTCCATTTGTGTCTCAGTTCTAATTTCCTTGGGTTATATTGCTAGTACTGAAATGGCTAAATCACATGGAGTTTCTATGTTCAGCCTTTTGAGGAAAATCAACTGCCTTACAGAGTGGTTGTGTCATTTTACAGTCCAACCTATAGTGTATGAGAGTTCCCCTTCTCCACATCCTCTCCAACATTTATTGCTTCCTGCCCTGCTACACTTTGCTACTGCAGCTGGAGCGAGATGGTATCTTAGTGTGGTTTTGATTTGCATCTCTCTTATTGCCAGTGATTTTGGGCATTTCCTCATGTGTGAATTGGCCATCCAAATGTCTTTCTCTGTGAAAAGTCTTTCCATGTCTCTTGCCCATTTTGCAATTGTGTTACCAGACTTTTTTAAGTTCTGTAATATTCTGTAATCTTTTGTTATAAGATCCTTGTCTAAGATGTTATTGCCAAATTTTTTTTTCATGGTTTCCTTTTCACCCAATTGGAAAAAGCTTTTTATTCAAACAGGAATTTAATCTTTAGAAGGTCCAATTTATCAATTCTATCCTCTCCAGATTGTTCATTTCTGACTGTATTTGTCAGCCTCTTTATACCATAGATAAAGCCTTCTAAACTTGGTCGCGGTTGGTCACTTAGGAACTTTATGGTTTGGGGCTTTATTCCCAGGTCTCTAATCAACTTTGGTTGTTTTTCACATATAGTGTGAGATGTGGAAGCTATTTCAAGCTTGTACAGGTAACAGTCCAGTTTCACCAGCACCATTTGTTGGAAAGGTTGTCATTTCCCTATTTGATAGGTTTTATTTCCTTTTTGAATATCAGTTGACTTTTGACAGATGGGTCCATTTCTGGGTTCTTTATTCTGTTCTATTGGTCTGTGTGCCTGTCGTTGTACCAATGCCATGCTGTTTTGGTTACTACTGATGTATAGTAGGTTTTGAGATCAGGAAGTGCTATGTCTCCCACTTCATTTTTGTTTTTCAGAAGTTATTCTGGGTCTCTTTCCTCTCCAAATAAACTTGATAATTGCCTTTTTGATCTCCGTGAAAAATTAATTTGTTATCTGTATGAAGATTGTATTGAACATTGCATTTGGTAGGATTGTCATTTTCTACTGAGTCTTCCTATCCACCATCAGGGAACATTTGTCCATTTATTTAGGTCTTTTATTGTGTCTTGCAGAAGCATTTTATAGTTTTCTTGGTATAGGTCTTTAGTGTCTCTAGTTAGATTAATTCCCAAGTATCTCAATTTGTGGTTGGCTATTGTAAATTGTATTTCTTTCTTGGTTTCCTTGTCTGAGGGGGTTTTTGTTGTTGTTTTTGTTGTAGAGGAATCCCACTGACTTTTGGATTTTGATCTTGTATCCTGCCACCCTACTAAAATGGTCTATTAGATCTAATAGAATTTTTGTTGAATCCTTGGGGTTTTCTGTGTACACTATCATATCATCTGCATATAGTGACAGTTTAACCATCTTCTTGCTGATCTGGATGCCTTTTATTTCCTTCTCTAGTCATGTTTTCATAGCAAGTATTTCCAATACAATATTGAATGGAAGTGGTGATAGTGGGCATCCTTGTTTGGTTCTTGTTCACAAGGAAAATTCTTTTAGTCTTTCTTATTTGAGAATGATAGTGGCTCCTGGTTTTGCATGCATATTTTTCACTATTTTGAGGAAATTTTCTTCTATTCCTGTTTTACTGAGTATCTTTATCAGAAAAGGGTATTGAATTTTGTCAAATGTCTTTTATGCATCAATTGCTAGGATCGTATGATTCATATTATTTGCTTTGTTAAGGTGATTAATTATGTTGATTGATTGTTTTTCTTATTTTAAGCCATCTTTGCAAACCTGGTATGAATCCCTCTTGGTCATTATGAATTATCTTTTAGATGTGCTGTTGGGTTCTATTGGTCTGTCTCGGAGTGGGCAAAATCAAGTTTGTCCTTGGAGGCTAGGATTTTGAAGCTCCCTCTCACATACTTTGGGCACGTGGCCAGGAGGGACTGATCCTTGGAGAAGGACATCATTCTTGGAAGGATGTAGATAGAGTACAGGAGAGGAAGACTCCAGATAAGAAGAATTTATATAGTAACTGGGGTAATGAGGGTAGGTGTATTGGAGTCAGTGAGACTGGCTCAGGACAGAGCAGGCTTCAGAGCTGTTGTACGTAGGGCCACTGTGAATGGCAGGTGATCAGACAGCACATTACAACAGCAACAACAACAGAATTTTGTTAAGAATTTTTGCATCTATGCTAATGACACATATTGGTCAGTAGTTTTCTTTTTTTTTTTTTGTAATGTCTTTGCCTGGCTTTGATATTAGGGTTACTTTTGCTTCCTTGAATGTGTCTGGGAGTGTTCCTTCTTTTTTATTTTTTTAAATAATTTAAGTAGAATTGGTAATCAATCTTCTCTAAATGTTTGGTAGAATTAAGCCATGAAGCCATTTGATCCAGGACAGTTTTTGGAGGAAAGAGTCTTTTTATGACCTGCTCAATTTCTTCTTTAGTGATGGATCTGTTCAAGTATTCTTTATCTGTCCATGTCAGTCTGGGTAGGGCATGAATTTCCAGGAATTTGTCCATTTCCTCTAGACTTTCAAATTTTTCAGAATATAGCTTTTCATTGTTGTTATTGTTGTTGATTGCCTTCAAGCTGAGCACAACTCATAGTGACCTCATGAACAAAAAGACTGAAGCCTTTCCATAACTATCAACATTTATCAAAATTCATAGAGTTTCTGGTGGCATGTGGTTTAGGAAGAGGATGCCACTCCTGCTTCCAATAATATTCCATTATTATAGATTTAATTTCTTATGGTTCTGTTTTAATGTCACCTCTATCATTCCTTTATTGAGTTGTTTGTGTCTTCTCCTTTTTTTATTTTGTGAAGTTTGCCAATGGTTTGTTAATTTTATTGACTCTTTCAAAAAAACCAGCTCCTGGTTTTGTTGATGGTTTCAATTGTTTTTCTATTTTCTATCTCATTGATTTCAGTTCTTGTTCTTATAGTTTCCTGCATTCTAGAGGTGGTGGAGTTAAATTGTTGTTCTTTTTCTATTTGATAGAGGTATTGAGTTAGATCATTAATTTTTCTTCTTTCTTCATTTTTTTTAATATATGGAATGCTTCACGAATTTGCGTGTCATCCTTGCGCAGGGGCCATGCTAATCTTCTCTGTATTGTTCCAATTTTAGTATATGTGCTGCCGAAGCAAGCACCTTTCTTCATTTTTTATGTGTGCAGTACCCTGAATACATCCAAAAAGTCAAATTGGCTGGTTGTATAGTTTATATCTTTTGCATCTTTGCTAAATTTCTTTTTAGTTTATTTATCCTTTGGTGAGAGTGGTATGTTAAAGTTTTCTACCACCAGTGTGGTGCTGTCTATTTCTTTCTTCAAGTCTGTTAACTGTTGTTTTATATATTCTGCATGTCTATTTTTTGGTGAATAGATGTTGACCAAGGTTATGCCTTCTTGATCTACTGTGTTTAATAATTATATAGTGCCCTTCCTTATCTTTTACAGTGGCTTTCATCCTGAAGCCTATTTTATCAGAGATTAGTATTGCCACTCCTGCTTTTTTCGTGGTATTTTTTCTGGCCTTTTATTTTGAGTCTTTCTCTTCTTTTCTTAGATATGGCTCTTGTAACAACATATTGATGGGCTTTGTTTTTTTTATCCATTCTGCTACTCTTTTCCTTTCAATTGGTACATTTCATCCAGTCACAGGCCAGGTTTTATCATTGTAAATTTACTGTTTCTTTTTCTATTGTTTCTACTTACTGTGCATCCGTCCACTTTTCTTTGGTGTCTTTGTGTAACAAACTTCCCTTAAGAGTTTTTGTAGATTTGTTCTTGTTTCAACAAATTCCTTAAGTTCCTTCTTTTATGCAAATAATCTAATTTCTTCTTTATATTTGATGGAGAGCTTTACTTGGTACAGGATCCTAGGATGACAATTATTTTCTTTCCATTTTTCTGTATATGCTATCCCAATGTCTTCTTGCTCACATGGTTTCTGCTAAGAAATCAAAAGTTAAGCTAATTAATTTTCCTTTATAGGTAACTCTTAGTTTTCTCATGCTGCTTTTAGTATTCTATCCTTATTTTTTATTTTGGAGAATTTGACTATGGTATGTCTTGATGTTTTTCTTTTTGGATCTGGTGTATTTGGTATTCACTGAGCTTCTTGAATATGGATTTTTCTGTTCTTCATAATACTTGGGAAATTTTGTCTAGTACCTCTTCCACAATTTTCCCAGTGATCTCCCTGTCCCTCTCATATTCTTGAGTTTCAATCATATGTATGTTGTTCTTTACCTCATGACTCTAAGGCTTATGATTCTATGGCTGTCTGATTTTTCCTCTAATATGTTTCCATTGAGAGTCTTGTGTTCCATCTCACTGACTCTCTACTCTTTCTCTTCTACTTTTTTTTTGTCCCTCCAGTGGTTTGGACACTTCTGTCATTTCAGTCTTAATATTCTGGATTGCATTTTCCTGCTTATCTGTTATTTTCAGTACTATGTTGGTTGTACCATCTCTGTCTTGTGATGATTTTTTAAATTCTTGTACCTCTTTATCTATAGTTTTGTTTCATTTATTTCTTGCATCTTTTGCATTTTCTTCTGTACTTCTGCAGGTTCCTTCTCACTGTATATTTCTTCTGGCTTACTGTCTCTGAATCACTTTCTTTTTTCTTTTTCTTTTTCTTTTTTATTAGTTTTTTGTGTATTGTACCTTCAAATCAGATCTGACTGGTACAGGAGGAGATTGTCCCTCCTTCTCCAGCAAAGCATATGGTGGATTCGAACCAGGCACATCTGGGATTGCAGTGCAGCTTCTTGCCACTAGGCCACCAGAGCTCCCCTGAATCACTTTCTTAATGGCTTCCATTGTTTCTTCCATCATTTGCATCTTCTTTTGTAGCTGTTCAAATAACCCCTCATCAATATATTTCTTCTGGTTCTCTACCTCTAGGGTATTCTCTTTATTTCTGGCTTATGTTATTTCTTTCATCATTTGTACCTTGTTCCATAGCTGTTCAAATGGCTGGACCTTCTTCCTTAACTCCATATCAACATACATATTTTGCCTTCCTAACTCGCATTTGACTGTGTGGATCATAACAAACTGTGGCTGACTCTGAGAAGAATGGGAATCCCAGAACATTTAATTGTGCTAATACGAAACCTATACTTGGA
>NW_006399824.1:2254390-2281143 GCF_000299155.1 Elephantulus edwardii | reverse complement strand
AGACCCTCTATGAGGTGGATTGATTCAGTGACTGGGGTAATCGGGATGGGTGTGTCAGAGGCAATGAGGTTGGCACAGGATAGAGCACGGTTTAGAGCTGTTGTGCATAGAGTCGCTATGAGTCGCAAACGACTCGACGGCACATAACAACAACAACAGTGTCAAGAGTGTTGATTGTTGAGTCAAGCAAACTGAAGCTGTTGACAGTCTCAATTTCTTCACCATCCATCATGATACTGCCAATTGGTCCAGGGCAAGAATCTTTGTTTTCTTGATATTGAGTTTCAGTTCATTTTCAAGGCTGCAGTCCTTGACCTTCTGCAGCAAGCACTTCAGGTTCTCCTCAGTTTCAGCAAACAGGATTGTGTCATCTGAATAATGCAGATTGTTGATGAACCTCCTTCCAATCCTGATGCCACATTTCTCCGCATAGAGCCCAGCCTCCGGATAATCTGTTCCACATATAGATTGAAAAGATATGGAAATAGGACACATCCTTGGTGTACACCTTTATCAAGGGAAGCTCAATATCAGCTGTGAAAACTAGACCAGGTACTGCTTATGGAACAGACTACCAGGTACTCATATGCAAGTTCAAGCTGAAACTGAGGAAAATTAAATCAAGTCCATGGGAACCAAAATTTGACCTTGAGTCTATCCAACCTGAATTTCAAAACCGTCTTAGGAACAGGTTTGAGGCCTTGAATGCTAATGAGTGAAGACTAGATGAGCTGAGGGAAGACATCAAGAATATCAGATGGAAAGAATATCCAGGAAGAATGCAAAAAGCCAGTGAAGAGACAGAGGAGAAAGAAAAGACCAAGATGAATTCCAGAAGAAACTTTATTGCACTAGAGCTCCAAAAAGCCAAAGCAAAGGGAAGAAATCAAGATATTAAGGAGTTGAATAGAACATTTCAAAGGGCAGTGTGAGAAGACAAAGTAAAATATTACAATGAAACGTGCAAGGAGTTGGAGTCAGAAAATCAAAAGGGCTGAACTCAGCATTTCTTAAATTAAAGGAACTGAAGAACAAACTCAAACCTCAAGTTGAAATACTTAAGGATGCTTTGGACAGAATATTAAATGGTCCAGGAAGCATTAAAAGAAGATAGAAAGAATATGCAGAGTCATTGTTCCAAAAGGAATTGGCAGACACAGAAGAATTTCATGAAACAATGTATGAGCAAAAGCCTATGGTGATGGAGAAAGTTCAAGCTGCTCTGAAAGAATTGGCAAAAAACAAGGCCCCAGGAATTGGTGGCATAACAGTTGACATATTTTAACAGACACTGCCCTCGTGGTGCTCACCAAGGTATACCAAGAAATCTGGAGGACAACCACTTGGCCAACTGACTGGAAGAGACCTATATTTGTGTCATTCCAAAGAAAGGTGATCCGACAGAGTGCAGAAATTATCAAACAGTATTATTGATATCACATGCAAGCAAGATTCTGCTGAAGATTATCCAAAAATTACTGGAACAGCACATCAGCAGAGAACTGCCTGAAGTTCAGGCTGGATTTAGAAAAGGCTGTGGTACTAAGGATATTATAGCAAATGTGGGATGGATCTTGGACTGAAGGGAGAAGAGTACCAGAAGAATGTTTATCTGTGTTTCATTGACTGTGCAAAGGCATTTAACTGTGTAGATAACAATAAACTGTGGCTGACTCTGAGAAGAATGGGAATCCCAGAACACATGATTATGCTTATGTGAAACCTATACTTGGTCCTGGAGGCAGTTATCAGAACAGAGCAAGAAAACAGTGCATGGTTCAAAATTGGAAAGGATGTGTATCAAGGATGTGTCCTATCTATATAATAAGGATAATAATTACACCAACTTTATTGAGCCCTTGATTATGTAAAACAATGCATATAAAACTTCTATCACAATGTCTGCTGTTTGATAAAGGCTCAATGAGTAGTAATTGGTTTTGAGTTTTTAAAATTGTTGTTTATACAAATAAAGTCTCATTCGCTATGTCTTTTCTGATTCTTGTGAAGATTTCTGGTTTTGACCAGTTCCATTGAGGAACTGGTAAAGATTGGACTGCTTTTAGAGTTTAAGTCTCTGTCAGAATCCCTGAGTACACTTACTGTCATATTGCCAGTGTCTTTGTTATCCCAGGCCTGCATGACAAGTTTTCTGATGGTCTTTCAGAGAGGAGAGAAGAAAAGAAGAGGTTGTGACTGTGGCCAAGGACCTCACGTGGCTCACCCACATCTCTCCTCTGAGATGATGAAAGCTACTCAGTTACCTGTCATCTGAGCAGGGCTCAGCTCTGAAGCTGACAGGTAAAGACTAGTCTAAGACAGCACATAGAAAAGTCACCTGACTGGAAGAACAGGCACAGAGGATAGAGTACAAGCCTAACGTTTTTCCAGTGGCCTAAAATCTTCAAGCTAAAGGACCCAAGCAGTCTTTCTCTGGCCATTCTCAAGTTTCAACTTAAATATCTCTTTCCAAATCCCCAAGGTGCCCTCATACTTTTATGGTTGTTGTTAGCTGCCTTTGAGTCAGCCCCTGACAAACGGTGATTCTATGCACAACAAAATTAGAGACTCGTCACCCATAGGGTTTCCATTAACTATTCTTGGAAGTAGGCTGTCAGGTCTTTAGTCTTAGTTTATCTCAGTATGGAAGCCCCACTGAAATTCGTTCAGTATCATAGCAATACTGACAAACTGGTGGTGGCTACACTTGAGGAGCATTGACCAGGAATCAAACCCAGGTCTCCTGCATGAAGGGTGGGAATTCAACCACTGATCCACTACTGCCCCCACACTTTCTCTTATAGTCTTTTGCTATCGGATTAATCCAGTTCACAGTGATTGTAAAGGACAAAATAGAACCATCCCATAGGGTTTCTAAGGCTGTAATTTCTGCACTCGCACCAACCCTTTGGTTAGCCACTGAATACGTTAACCACAGTCTCATTGTCTTCTTTTGTTATTGTTAGGGGCCACTGAGCTGAGCATGGCTTATAGTTATCTTGATCTAAACCCTGTCCTGTCCTGTGCCCTCCTCATCATTGCTGACACACTTCAGCCCATTGCTACTAGTCATTCTATTAAATCCATCTTATCAAGGATCTTCCTCTCTTTCATTGGCCCTCCACCTTTTCAAGCATGGTGTCCCTCTTCAAGGAATAGGCTCTTTTATTCTTTCCTAGCTTATTGGTTTTCCATTCAACCATTCATATACATTTTGTTTTAGGATATTAATTACACTATGGACAACCTAGTCAGATTCTTTTTTACTTCTTCCTTGATTCTTATTTTCATGATTCTTCTTTGTGATTCTTATTGCTTACTTCTGTCCTCCCATTTCCTGCCTTTTGAACCTTAACCCTGGTCAAATGCTACCCTTTTGATCTCAGGTGATCGATTATTTTGAGGAGTGTCTTGGTATTATTGTTAATCTTGCATACCTAATCTATTTCTTGACTGCAAGTTGAGTCAAAGAAATAGGTTTTATTACAGAATCAAAGGGTACTAGTCCTGGGAGTTTCCACTAATCTCTACTGGACTGGTAGATCTGGCCTTTTTCAAGTTTTTGAGAATTGTTCTTTATTTTTTTACCCACTCCATCCATGATACAACCCTGCTTGCTGAAACTGAGGAAAACCTGAAGTGCTTGCTGTAGAAGGTTAGGGACTGTAGCCTTCAATATTGATTGAAACTCAACATCCAGATGACAAAGATTCTCAACACTGGGCTGATTGGCAGCATTATGATAGATGGTAAAGAGATTGAGATTGCTAACAGCTTTAGTTTGCTTGGCTCCACAATCAACACTTTTGGTACCAGCAGCCGGGAAATCAAAAGACAAACTGCACTGGGAAAGTCTGCTGTCAGAGGCCTCTCCAGAGTACTGAAAAGCAACAACATCAGTCTGGAGACTAAGGTGTACCTGATCGAGGCCATAGTCTTCACAATTACTTGCTATGCATTAGAAAGCTGGACAGAGATAGGGATGATAGAAAGAGAATTGATGCCTTTGAGCTGTGGTGCTGGAGAAGAATATTGAATATACTGTGGACTGTCAAGCAAACAAACAGACTTGACCTAGAGAGGGTAAAACCAGGCTGCTCCTTGAAGGTAAGGATTCTGAGGCTTTTTCTGACATACTTTGGATATACTATAAAGATGGACCTTGTCCTTTGGAGAGGGACACGGTGCTTGGAAAGGTGGAGGGACAGTGCAAGAGAGAAAAACCCTGGATGAGATGGATTGATTCATTGACTAGGGTAATGAGAGTAGGTGTGTCAGGGACAATGAGGTTGGCACAGGATAGAGCAGGTTTCAGTGCTATTGTACATAGGGTCACTATGAGTTGCAAGCACATAACAACAACTATCCATGACCTATGGAATCTCTGCAAACAGGTATTGGTTTTAGACATGTTTTTATTGTTGTAAGATTATGTCCTCAGACAGCATTGGGAAATTCCCTTGGAGCCTTCTGTTCTCAGCTACAGTCTCTGTAAGTATTCCGTGAAGGCAGCCATCTGGAGTCAGGAGCAGGATTACTAGCCAAAAACAAGCTGTTTTAAAGGACTTGTATGGTTTGTGTATTGAAAGGATTTGTAAGAATATTTAAATGAAATTCATTTGTTTGAAAATAATGTAGTAGCTAGTGGGATTGAGTTAGATGTTTGAATGAGCAGAAAAATAATTTAAATATTTGAAGTGCTTGGGTTTCAGAACAACAACAATAAGAGTTGTTGTTATGTGCTGTCTAGTGGAGGACAACTCACAGTGACTATGAAAAACAGATCTGAACTCTATCCCCATCTCCAACATACTTGAGCCCATTGCTGGCAGTTGCTGTGTCAATCCATCTCATCAAGGGTCTTCCTTTCCTTCATTGACCCTCAACCTTTTCTAGCTTGATATCCCTTTCCAAGGAATAGCCCCTCCTTACAACAAAGTATGTGAGATGAAGTTCCACCAACCTTGCCTTTAAGAAGCACTCTGGTTGTACTTCTCTAATATATACCTGCTTATTCTTTTGACATTCCATGGGATATTAAGTACTCTTCTCCAACATCACAATTCAAAGGCATCAATTCTTCTATTATTCTTATTCATTGTCCAGTTCTCAGATGCATAGCAGATGATTGGAAAGTCTATGGTTTGAATCATCTATGTCTTAGTCTTTAAAATTAAATCATTGCTCTGCAGGATTTTGGAGAGGTTCCTGACATCAGTCTTTCCCAATTCTATACATCTCCTGATTTCCTGATTGCTGATACCAAGGGTGTTGGTTGTGGATCTAAGTAAGATGAAATTGTTGACAGTTTTAATCTTTTCATCTGTCATGGTGTTGCCGAGACACCTTAAATATGTTCAAGTGATGTATTTCTCAGCAAAACACTTTCCCCCACTGCAAAATCTGTCAGGTGATGCCTGTGTGTAAACAGAATACAGGAGTTTCCTTAAGCAAATCCACAAGGACAAGCTCCAGGTCTGCCTGCTGCTGCTTTGGGATACCAAGAGGACAATGGGCAGCACACCCCAGGATTTCTGGTGTACCCTGACTGCTCCTCTACCTCTAGTGTCCAGCCTACAGAGGTTTGGGGCTCATTTGAAGATCTATGATAGATGAACAGCATTAACACAAATGATTATTGCTGCTGCCAGTTCTATTCCGGGAGAAACCATTGAGACAGGAAGAATCTAATGTTAACTTGATGTGGATGAAAGATTGTATAAAACACAATGTACATGAATGAAACACAGTGTAAACTAATTATTGTATGCAAACCATTAAAAAAATCCAATGTTAATGGATGAGGTAGACAGGTTAACTAATTGTTTAAAAGCAACACCACCATATGTATGTTATTTGCACTGAGCTATGCATGTAATTTCCCCTGTGGTATTTTTGGCTTGAGGGTAGACATGAAGGCAGCTAGCTGAGAGATAGCTGATAACCTTTAACTCTGAGGGTCTTGGTCCATTTTCTAAATATATGCCTTTGTTCTACCCTGGTGCCAACCACCTTCATCCTTTGCTTGGATTAACGCTCACATCTCGTGACTGGTCTACTCATTTGTATTTCTTCTTAGTGTTCTCCGTGCTGTGGCAGAAGGATTCTTTGAAAATACAAAATTAATGGTGTCATGTTGTTGTTGTTGTTATGTGCCGTCGAGTCACTTGCGACTCATAGCGACCCTATGCACAACAGCCCTAAACTCTGCTCTGTCCTGTGCCAATCTCATTGCCTCTGACACACTCATCCCGATTGCCCCAGTCACTGAATCAATCCATCTCCCAGAGGGTCTTCCCTTCCTGCACCTGCCCTCCACCATCCCAAGCATGATGTCCCTCTCCAAGGACCGGTCTCTCCTTACAACATGACCAAAGTATGTCAGACAAAGCCTCAGAATCCTTGCCTCCAAGCAGCCCTGTTTAACCCTCTCCAGGATGAATCTGTTTGTTCTCAGCAGTCCATGGCACTTTCAGCACTCTTCTCCAACACCAAAGCTCAAAAGCATCAATTCTTCTTCTATCCTCCTTGGTCATTGTCCATCTCTCTGATGCATTACAAGCAATTGCAAAGACCATGGCCTGTACCAGACGCACCTTTGTACCCAGAGACACCTTGTTGCTCTTGAGTACTTTAGAGAGGTCCTTAACAGCAGACTTTGCCATGGCAATACGTCTTTTAATTTCCTGGCTACTGGTGCCAAGAGTGTTGATTGTGGAGGCAAACAAACTGAAGCTGTGAACAATCTCAATCTCTTCACCATCCATCCTGATGTTGCCAATTGGTCCAGTGGTGAGAATCTTTGTCTTCTTGACATTGAGCCTCAATCTATATTGAAGGCTGCAGTCCCTAACTCTCAGCAGCACATGCTTCAGGTCCTCCTCAGTTTCAGCAAGCAGGGTTGTGTCATCTGCATAATGCAGATTGTTTATGGATCTTCCACCAATCCTGATGCCACATTTCTCCTCATAGAGCCCAGCCTCCCGCATGCTCTGTTCTGCATACAGGTTGAAAGGTATGGAGACAGGGCACATCCTGCCGTACACCCTTCCGAATTTTGAACCATGCAGTGTTTCCTTGAAGAATGGGAATCCCAGGATACTTGATCGTGCTAATGCGAAACTTATACTTGAACCAAGAGGCAGTTGTCAGAACAGAGCAAGGAATGGTGCCATACTATGAAGAAAACACCTTCATTGGCTGCATGATATTCTAGAAAAAGAGTAGAATATATGGGAGAACCCTGAGCTCTCAAACAGAACACTTGCCATCTAAACCTGACCTTTGACTTCATTTACTTAAGAAACAATTGAATTGTTGATCTGGTTCTTTATCTGAGTGCTAACCACTACTGTTTACGCTGAAAATTCATTGAACTCTGCACTTCAGTTTGTGAACTTTTCCATACTTATGGCACATTTGAATTGTAAAAATAGTGAAAAGAATATAATCTTTTGTTCAACATTCTGGAAGTTCCTTGGGCATATTTCCCTTGGTGACTTTTTCCCCTTGACAATCATCATGCAGTCAAAGATTCCCCCTCCTCCGCCTGTACTGATGGGAAAAGATGCAGGTGGTTCAATGAGTCACATCAATGTCACAAAGACCAGGTATGCAGATTGCAATAAGAATATAACATGCACTGGTAGATTTCTTATGAACCTTCTCCTTCCAGTCCAGAAATTGTGCAGACTCACTGTTTTGTGTTGCTAAGAACAAAGAATGACTAGCATGCTGCATGAGGTCTCTCTCAAAGCAGAGGAGGAAGGGGGGCTTAGGCATCAATTCTGCTCCTGGAGGGGAGTCTTTCCCCTTTAAAGCAGCAGCTCTATTTTCTCCAAAGGGCTTAAGCCAGCAGGAGACTGTGGGCAAACACACCCATGAGTCAGCTCCAAGAAAGTGGGAATTCTGAACAGCTTGGACATATTAAAAAACAAAACAAACCGTCCAGAGATGACTGAAAAGAATGTGGCTAATAGCTGAAGGCTGCTTCTGTTGTCTTGGTTAAAGAATAAAGGGGCCAATGACAAACTCTTTAACTGGGCTCTTTTGGTTTTCTGAAACTCTTGTCACTGTCCAACATAAACAGCCAAAGTAGGTCTCTCACAGAAAACGGGAATAATCCCTGACTCTGGCAGGTTCTCAAAACATCAATATCTTAAAAGAGAATTATTTGACCACACACAAAAGATCTAGATTTTTGCTTTCCTTGGAAAATGAAGACGTTGGGAATACTTTACAATTTCTGTAATATTTCCATCCCTTGACATCCTGCCCCACACACAGGGCATAATGGGCTCTTCTGATGCTTTTCCATAGCATTTAAAGAAATGGTTTTGAGTCCACTTCTACTCCTCGTTGCCTGACAAGTAGAATTGTGTTCCATGGGGTTTCAGGAGCTGACATTTTTTTGGGGGGAAGCAGATCATCCACACTTTCTTTCAAGGCTCGTCTATTTTCACTATCCATCCTCTTGCTTTCTAATTTATCACATGGTTGTGCTGTCAGTCCATTCCAACTTCTGGTGACCCTACATGACAGCACAGACCTGCTCCACTGAATGCTTATTGGGCTCCTTACTGTGTAGTTCATTCCTTTACTGTGTTTTCCTGTGTCCTTCCCCTAGAAGGTAAACTGCAAGAGATCAGGGATCTTGTTCTTCTCGACCATGTATCCCATGTGCAGAATATTGCAACCTGCCATTCTATAGTTAAATGAGTGAGTGAGTGGCCTACATTCCCCTATTACCATGGTCACAGGATGTTATCTCCCTGGCTCCTTAAAGGAACCACACCTGTCCCCTGCTACCAGTACACTACTGTTGTTGTTCTATTGGAATAGACTCACAGCTGGTTTTCAGAGGGTTTTCAGAGGTTGTAGATTGTATGGAAGGAGACTGCTCATTTTTGTTTTTTGGAGCAGCTGGTGGATTCGAATCTTGTGTCTCTGGGTTGATAGCTTAGCTTCTTATCACTAGATCACCAGAACTAGACCTACATGGCAGCCACTGCCAGCCCTTCTCCTAACCCCTCACCTTCATGCCCGTAGTCACCTGTCTTTGTCTTCTCACAGGGCCCTGGCAAGCAGCTCCTTCATACTGCCTGGTTGACTCTGTTCAGCTTATGCTCTCACCTGATCAATCCCTTAAGCCCTGAGGATAATTCTGCCCCTAAGTTAGATATTTTTTTTTAAATAAACTTTCACTTAAATAAAATAATTCTTTTACGTGCCCTTAAAAATGGTGTGGGGTTTTTTGTTGTTTTTTTTTTACTTTGTAAGTAAACCAGTACAAAACATTTTTAAATTAAAAAAAATGTTTTTTAAAGAAAAACTCATATACACAACCAGGAGAGGATAAAAATCAATGATTGGGACCTTCTAAAAATCATGTGTATGGAAAAACAATAGGGTGAAAAGAAAACCCTGTGTACAGGGGGCAAAAAGCATTTGGCAATGATATCTCCAACAAGGTTCTCACAACAAAAGTTTACAGAATCCTACAGGACTTCTATAAGAAAAAGACTGATAGCCAAATTACAAAATGGGTAAAAGACATGAAAAGACTCTTCACAAAGGAAGGCATTTGGATGGCCAACAGACACATGAAGAAATAATCACTGGCAATCAGAGAGATACAAATCAAAGCAACAATGAGATACCATCTCATCCTAATAGTAGAAGCAAAATTTAACAGGACAGCAAGCAATAAATGTTGGTGCTGGCAGAATTGTAAAAATGGTACAACCACTTTGGAAAGGCAATTTGGCATTTCCTCAAAAAGCTGACCATAGAAATCCCATATGACCCAGCTATTTCACTGCTGGGAATATACCCTAAGGAAAATTGAACTGAGATACAAATAGAGATATGTACACCTATGTTCATAGCATATTCACAATAGCAAGAAAATGGAAACAGCCCAAATGTCCATCAACAAATGAATGGATTGGAAAATTGTTATATTCACATAGTGTAGCACTGAGGAACAATGATTTAATAAAATACTATACAACATGGGAGAGTCTAGAGAGCATTATGCTGAATGAAATAACTCAGGCTCATAAGGACAAATACTGTATTAAGACCATCACTGTAAAAATAGGAGGATAATTAGTAAGATGTGTACAAAAGTCCAAAAAGAAGAGGAAAGGGGGGAAGAAGGGAAGGATGGAAATTACAAAGAGTTTAGTGGGCAGATGGAGGTAGTGGTGAAGGAATAGGAAGAATTCAAGGGGAACTTGAAAATATGGGGTAATATTAGGCATGTTTGTTGTTGTTGTTTGATGCCATCGAGTTGTAGACGATCATAGCGACCCTATGAACGAACGGCTTGAGCACTGTTCGTACATAGATTTTCCAGAGGCAAGCCATTTCGGAAGTGGATGCCGCTCCTGCTTCCAGAATATTAGGCATAAATAAATATAATTAGATAATATAAAAGACAATGTATATAAATGATTGTATGACAAACAATGTAAATAAAAGATTGTGCAAAACACAGCATACATGAATGAAACACAATGTAAATGAATTCTTGTATACAAACCAACTTTAAAACCCTTTAATTTGGTTTTTAAAGACCAAAAACTTGTCATGGCCTTATGGAGATGGCCATCTCCCGTCTATCATGACCTCTGAGTTGGTGCAGAGGTTGTGCTGGTATCCCAAGAGGGTTCCTGTGAGTCAACCCTGGAAACCAGTTCTGCAGGGCCAGGTAGAATGCTGTGGTGAGGACTTGTAAATATCCCTTTGGTCCTCTGTTTACCTAGGACTCAGATTACACTGGGCCTCTTCATCAAGTCCCATCTGTGTCAACACGAGGGGATTGAGGCAGAGAGCAGGCCAGGCCTCCTGAGGAGTTTTGGCCACACTCAGACAACACTCAGGAACAGGAATCAACACCTTTCCCAACCAAATAGTCTCATGATGGAATTTGAAGACAGGGGAGGGTGAGGGGCATGTTTAGAAAACGGAGGCTCCCGGGAAGTGTGAATTCCAAACTGGTCAAGCTGGACAGCCGCTTTCCTTCCCTCTACCTAGTTTTGTGGAGATTTGAGACTGAGACTCAGAGAGAGAGTAATTTCTCCAAAGTTCAACAGTGTGTGAGTCCTGGAGTTACCATGAGAAAAAAAAAAGGAAAACAAGTTAGTTGCTGTTGAGTCCCTTCCAACTCATGGAGACCTCGTACCTCATACGTGTCAGAGAAGAACCATCCTCTATTGCATCTTCAGTGGTTACTTTTTTTCCAGAAGTAGATCGTCAAACTTTTCTTCTAACTTATCTCTGAATAAACTGTGACCTCTCATTCAGCAGCTAAGTATAGTAAGCCAGGGTATCACTCAAGGACTCCCTTAGGAGCTCTGGTGGCTTAGTGGTAAGGAGCTGTGTTGCCAACCTAAAAGTAAGTGGTTCAAACCCACCAGCAGCTCTAAGGTAGAAAGATAAGCAGTCTCTTCATGTGCAATTTACTGCCTCTGAAAGCTCATGGGGGTGAGGGTGGCGATCAGCTATGAGTCAGAGCCAGCTTGATGGGAATGAACAACAACAACATGGATTGCCAAGAGCTCATAGATTTCATTGAATCTTCTGAGCCTGAGCTGCTGGGGCTGCAATATTTAAGATGCTCTGATGTGGGGACTGGACATATTAGGAGAACTAATTAACTTGTGAGAATCAGATCCTAATGGAGATTAAACAAGATTGTGAGAAACCAGGTATGATGGCTTGGTTTGGGCAAACACAGGGTCTAGATTAGAATCTTGTTTGCACTCATCGTTGGCCATGAAGGAGGTTAGACTGATAAGTATTTTTTTTCCATAGAGTTTTCAATGGCTGGTTTTTCTTTTTTTTTATTAAATTTTATTAGTTTTAATGAACATTTACAGAGATTTTGGGTTTTCATTCATTCATTGTTGCACTGTTTTCTCCACCCTCATTCCCAGTTTGTTCTTCTTTCCCCCCTCCATGTCTGTTTTAATTGTCCAATTGCCACAGTGCTTGTCAAAGTCAGTTCTGATTAATCTCCTTTGTCAGTGTGTCCCTTGCCATTCCCTATCACTCCTCCCTGAGAGAGACTTCACCCTGATTCATAAGGAAAAGGGGATGGAGTATTCTCTTAGCTACTTCCTGCTGAAAAGGGACGTGTGGGTTTCAGGGTGAATGTCTTCTCTCACTACTCCAAAGGGCCCCCTTGGCAGTAGGAAACACATAGACTATTATGGAGATTGATTTTTGGAATTTAGATTCACTCTTATCAATTGTGCTTAGCCGTACATGTTCATATCCTTGAAGATGTATCATGGAAGTGTTGCAGCCTAGAAGATACAAATTTAACTAACAAGTTAAAAGTGCATGAGTCAAAAATTGAAAAGCAATAATATTCTGAGTAGAGGTTCTAATAGTGGCACAAATCAAGTTACATAGGTAAGGTGGTTCCATTGCCATCCTTACTCTAACTTATTTTTTTTTTAATTTAAATTTGTTATTAATTTCAGTGAAAATTTACAGAGGCTTTGGATTTCCATTCATTCATTGTTGTAGATTTGTCCCCTCCCAAGGATCCCCCCCACCAGACATTACCCTCTTGGAAAAGTAAAAGAAAAGATTCTTTGATTATTTTACAAACCCTCCCCTAGGTCCACTCCACCATGTAGCCATTGCTCTAGACTCCTGTCATGACAGAAATACCTAATCACATATCTCTTTTAAACAGTTTTCTCCCTTCTCTGTTTCAGAGCAGCATACATTATTGAACCCATCTTACTCAGTCTCTCCCCAACCCCAAGGACAGCCCCATTCTACAACAGTGGCACCATGTAATATTTGTCCCTTTGTGACTGGGACATTTCACTCAGCATAATGTTCTCCAGAGTCAACCATTTTGAGTAATATTGCATGAGTTCCTTATTTTTTTTTTTTTATGAGTTCCTTATTTTTTAATGCAGCATAGTATTCCATTGTGCAAATATACCACAGCTTCTCTAGCCATTCGTTTGTTGATGGGCACTTAGGTTGTTTCCAACTCCTTGCTATTGTGAACAAAGCTGCAATAAACATGGGTGTGAGACTGATAAGTATTGATTGAGTATTTACGGTGAGCCAAATCTACTGCCAGATACACTCATACTTTCTCCTACAATCCTCTCAATAGTCTTTAGGGGACATAAAACTAAAACACATAAAAATGACCAAATGGGTCTACTAGAGACTGGCGGAACTCTTGAGATTTTGTCCTTAAATCATCTTTTCTATTTTGAATCAAAACTCATCTCAAGGCTCAACAAAAGGCAGGTCTGTAGGTGAGCAATAATGCCAGAGAGGCAGGCACTCACTTCCTGGAATAAGTAATCATACAAAGTCACAGGACAGCATTTGCCAAGGATGAACCTTAAAAGGAAAGAAAGACTAACATAAAAAGGTCAATGGAAACCATTAAAGAGAGGAAGAGGAAAGAGAACTCACACTGCAGGTACTGTAATTAGTGTTATAAAACAAAATACCAATGATTATTTGAACAGGAGACCAATTTCCTTTGTAAACTTTCACTCAAGTCACAATGAAAAATATCCTTGGATGTGGTTAACATTTGTTTTACAAATAAGTAACGTGAAGTTCAGACTTTGAAAAGAACTTGTCTGAGATCATACAGTCATTTGGGGAGAAGCAGGTCTTCTTGACTTCAAAGCTGTTCCATTATCCCAGCTGGTTTCCTTCCGCCAAAAGAAGTTTATGTTTATTTGGTTTGTGATAAACAGGCATTCTGATTTTGATGATTCTAATAGCTATTGTGCAGCCTGAACAGAAACAGCAAGCTGCTTCAGGAAAGGCAGGGCTTCCTTAGAAAGTAACTCTTGGTCCTCTGAGGACTTGCCACTCTAACTTTTGATTGAATTGGTAACTGGGACGTATACCAGGGCAAGGCCAGAGGACCTTGTCAGGTATTCTAATTGGGTGACTCACAATTCTTCATTCCACTGTGACAAGTGAATGTCTGGGCACACGTTCCTTGGCATGGCTGCTCCTATGTGTGGTAGGTGGCTAGCCTCTCTGTCATCTGGTGGCCAGCTCTGTTGTAATTGTCCCAGTCGATTGCCAGAGTGAAATGATGTACTGGCTTCTTGCTCCTCCCTGGACAGGCTAGACTTAGTGAGCTGGGGACCTTGCTATTGGGGACTTTTCTATGGACCGCTCCTCTCCAGGAGGAGTTCAGAGACTGCAAAATCCCTATAATCTACTCACAGTCTTGTCCTGAGGTGAGGTTCCACAGATAGTCCTCGGGTGGACTATACAAAGGTGGACCAGAGGTGTGAGCAGTGTCAAGAAGAGGAAAGAAGACATGAATCTGGGTACTTGTATTTTAGAATAGGGAGTGCTCTTTAGTCATTATTGTCCATTTTCTTAAACAGACCAAATGTATAAGCACAGATTGTTTAAACGGGTAGATAGAAACACTGCAGTATGACCCTGCCTGCCTAAATAAAATAAGCTGGGGAAGAGGAGGAGCGGTTGCACCACAATTTTCCTTCTCACTCTTCACCTCCCACTCCACCCCCTCTGTCTTTAGAAGGAATTTTAGCATCTCATTAGATCAACTGCACGTTACCATTATTGTTGTTAGCCACTATCAGGTTGCCCAATTCATGGTGAATTCACACACAATGAAATAGAAACAATGTCTGATCCTGTGCCATCCATACTCATCATAAATTGCAGATTGACTTATTATGGTCCACAAGGTTTCCGTTGGTGTATTTTTGGAAACAGATTTACAGATCTTTCTTCCTAGTCCATTTTAGTTTAGAAGAACCACTGAAACCTGCTCAACATGACAGTAACAACCAGGTCACTGGTGACTCCTGTACAGGTCTAGCTGAGCACCTCTCAAATGGCTCCCTAAGACCTTGACTGTACTCCTAAATATGACCATTTGCCACCAGTCCTCTCATCTTCCTGAAATTTACGGGAATTTGACCATGTAGTAGTAGCCCCTTCCCTCTTCCCGAGACTCACAGGAGCTAGACCAACAGTTGGCATTGTAACTTGGCCACTACTACAGTAAGATTTTTAGTCTAGTTTTCAGCATCATCAGCTCTGCTAGTAAAAAACACTAGGTTTTCCTTCTAGGCACAGTTGGAAGCTTTGTAGCCTGTTATGCCACACTTGAGCAGTGACTCAGAAGTCCTCAGCTCATTTCTTTCTTTCACTTTGTCTCATGTAAATAGGATTAACCAACCAGCTTCTTAAAACGTCTCACCCTGACAATATTGTAGAAAAGCATAAAAAATACAATCACTCAAGAAATCTCACATGAATTATATTTTTATTATTAATATTGCTATCTCATAACATGGATTAACAGAGCCCTCTGAATTAATGGAGTCAGAGCTCTCTTTATTAGTAAAAATCAAACAAGCCTGTCTTCAAAGGAGTACAACCATTATTTTCCTGAGAAATGAGAATGAGGAGATTCTGCCTCAAGTACTTTAACTATATTCTCAGAAGTACCCAGTTTCTAGAAAACGACATCATTCATGGTAGAGGAGCAGGTCAACAACAGCAACAACAAAAGAAGACCTTCAAAACAGATAGAGGACCATGATGGATGAAATAATAGGTTCATGCAAAGCAGCAATTGTGCAGATGATTCAGGAATGGGTGGTGCATGTGTAACTCTTAGTTGGAGTCAACTCAGTGGCCACCACCAAAAAAAAAAAAAAAAATAGCACCTCTTGATGGTGCTCTTGGTGTTGAAAAGCCTAGTTGTAACTTATGATTGATAGCCTAAAAAACCCAACACAGGCTTGCCATGAGTTGGAACCGACTCAGTGAAAGTGACTCCAAGTTCAAATATGCTCCAAATAACCAATGGCCTTGATAATAAGCATAAAATCCCAGCAGAAGTACTTAATCTTTTAGCTAAATGTATGCTGTTGTTGTTATGTGCAATCGAGTCACCTGTGACTCATAGCGACCCTATGTACAACAGCCCTAAACCCTGCTATATGCTGTGCCAATTTCACTGTCTCCAACACACCCACCTCAATTACCCCAGTCACTGAATCAATCCACCTCATGCAGGGTCTCCGGAGCTGTCCTTTCACCCTCCCAAGCATGATGTCCCTCTCCAAGGACTGGTCCCCTCCTTGCAACATGTTGAAAGTATGTCAGATGAAGCTTCAGAATCTTTGCCTCCAAGGAACAGCCTGTTTAACCTTCTCCGGGACAAATCTGTTCGTTTTCTTAGCAGTCCTATCTCCACACCTTTTCAATCTATATGCAGAACAGATTATCCAGGAGGCTGGACTGTGTGAGGAGAAATGTGGCATCAGGATTGGAAAAAGATTCATCAACAATCTGTGTTATGCAGTTGACACAACCCTGATTGCTGAAACTGAAGAGGACTTGAAGCACTTGCTGCAGAAGGTCAAGGACCGCAGCCTTCAATATGGATTGAGGCTCCATATCAAGAAAATGAAGATTCTTACCACTGGGCCAATTGAAGCATCATGATAGCTGGTGATGACGTTGAGATTATTAACGGTTTTAGTTTGCTTGGCTCCACAATCAACACTCTTGGCACCAGCAACCAGGAAATTAAAAAACGTATCGTGATGGGAAAGTCTGCTGTTAGAGACCTATCCAAAGTACTAAAAAACAATGATGTAACTCTGGAGACTAAGGTGTGCCTGATACAGGGCATGGTCTTTGCAATCACTTGCTATGCATCAGAGAGCTGGACAATGACTAGGGAGGACAGAAGGAGAATTGATGCCTTTGAGCTGTGGTGCTGGGGAGAGTATTTTATATACCTTGGACTGCCAAGAGAACAAATATGTTTGTACTAGGGAAGGTGAAACTTCCCTCTAGGTTTCAGTGTGAAACCTCAAGTTGCTCCTTGGAGATAAGGATTTTGAAACTCCATCTCCCATACTTTGGGCATGTTGCCAGGAGGGACTAATCCTTGGAGAAGGACATCATGCTTGGAAGGGTGGAGGGACAGCACAGGAAAGGAAGACCCTGGAAGAGATGGATTGACACAGTAACTGTGGGTTAATGGGGGTAAGTGTGCTGGAGTCAGTGAGATTGACTCAGGATAGGGCAGGGTTCAGAGCTATTGTTCATAGGATCCCCATGAGTCATAGGTGACTTGACAGCACATAACAACAGCAATCCTCTGATAGACCGGAGATCTCATTATAATACTTCCTACTCATGCAGCAATCAAGTAGTTTCCTTCTACTTTGAAATACTTTTCTAATATAGCCCTTTCTTCCATTGCCTTCAAGTTGGAACTGAGTCCTAGCTAAACCTCCCTTGGGTTTCTGAAGCTGTAAATCACCCAAAAGGAGAGTGTTCATCTTTCTCCTACAAAGTCACTGGTAGATTCAAACCACTAGAGAGATATGGCTTTTGTGTTAGCAATATAAGTTTTCCTACTTCATACAGACTTCTCTTGGAAGATCACTGAAGACTAGATGCTAAATCTAGGCATAGTGAAGACAGTCATAGTGAAGACAGTGCATGCCACTTAAAAGTATGGTATCTATTAAAACTTGAAATAAATGCAAGTGACTGTTCAAAAGTGACTGTTTATTTTAATTACAATAAAGGACACCATCCTACGTCTGGTCAAAGTTGTTGTTAGGTGCTGTTGAGTAAGACTCACAATGATCCTATGATTTGCACTCTATCCATCTCGTGCCGTTCTCATAATTCCTGACATACTTGAGCCCTTTGCTGCCATCACCATGTCAAAATCCATCTCATTGGGTATCTTCCACTATTCTGCTTACCCTCCACCTTTCCAAGCATGTTATTCCTTTATAAGGAACAGCCACTCCTAGAAACATGTCCAAAGATGGAGCTTGAAAATCCTTGCAACACTTCACCACCTTTGCCTCCAAGAAGCACTTTGGTTGCACTTTTCCCAAGACATTTCTATTTATTCTTTTAGTAGTGATGGCGGTGTTGTGTATCATCAAGTTGCCTCTATGTACTTTAGCTTTGATTCTTGCCCTGTCCTGAGCTGTCCTCACTGTCTCTGACATACCTATCCTCATTGCCCTAGTTATTGTATCAATCCATATTGTGTCATATTGTGTCTTCCTCTCCTGCACTGTCACTCCACCCTCCCAAGCATGATGTCCTTCTCCAAGGACTGGTTCATCCTTCTCTAAGGACTAGTTCCTCCTGGCAACATGTCCAAAGTATGTGAGATGGAGCTTGAAAATCCTTGCCTCCAGGGAACAGCTTGGTTTCAACCTCTCAAGGACATGCTTGTTTGTTCTCCCAGCAGTCCATGGTACATTCAACACTCTTCTCTAGCATTATAATTCAAAGGCATCAATAGTTCACAGGATATCCAATACTCTTTCTCAGTACCACAACTCAGTTATCAATTCTTCTTCTGTTAATTTCACATTCATCACTGATCAAAAATATATGATAATCTAAAATCTGAGGCACTTGGTTTGTATAAATAAAACAGTTTGAAAGTGTAGATTTAACTCCATCTCAAATCTTGACATGACTTTGGAATACACATTGAAAGGACTTTTTCTAACAGCAATCTCTCCAAAGTTCATTCTGTGCTTAACTTTTATGGTGATTCAACTATATAACTTCAAGTATTCTTTTTTTCCATTGTCAGACATTTGGTAGATGTCATAGCCTGTTCCAAGGTGGTCTTCCGTCATCCATAGTCAAACAAGTGCATGATACCTGTGCCTGAAAGGTCCTGAAACACAGCATTATCAACAAATACTTTTCCCCAATGGATCCTCTACAGAACAATTTATACTTGAAAAGGAAGTTTTAATAACATGGTCTTAGAAAAGCATATACTTCAATTTTTCTATGACTATCCTGTAATTACTGAAAAACATGACACTTGCTGTGTATATTCCTGTAATCCGTCCTGAAATCCCGCATATAGAAATTCACCTAGTCCCAGCTAAGCCTCCACTTTCAGATGCCCCACCTTTAACTATGTCAATTACCTTTCAGGCAATCATAATATTGTAGTTTCTGTTTCCACTAGTTTTGACTGCTTGAGAGTGTTGAATTCTTTGTTTGTATAGACAAACGAGCTGCTCAAAGAGAGAAAGTTGTGGCAATATGTTGATATATAGGTTTATAGCCTTGGAGGCAAAATTATTAAAACTTCTTCGCTATAACCAAATATTCTGAAAGAATGAATTTTGGGGCCCAGGAGATCAGGACCACCATCCAGGGGGATATAGGCAAACTGGAATAACACAGTCTATAGAGACAATATTTGGCATGAGCTCTGATGACCTAGTGGCAAGAAGCTGTGCTGTAAGACCAAAGGTATGCAGTTTAAAGTCACCCACTGTTCCTTGGGAGAATGATGGGCAATTTCCTCTCATGTGATTAACTGCCTCTGAAAACCCATGGGAGGGTCAGCTAGGGCTGTTCTGACTCAACAACAAAACCTTAGGGAGTAGTGACTTGAGTTTTAAAAGTCTGTGATTGGTTACCTAAAGATGAGAAACATCTGAGAAAAGAAAAATAAAGAAAATAAAACTTTTAAAAGCTAAAGGATTAATGAGCCTATGAACTTCAATCTCCACCACCCTGACACAAGAGGAACCAAATAGTGCTTGGCTCCAGCTGCTGAATGCTGTGAAATTGCTGAATGCTGTGGAAGGGATTACAGTAGATGATCCCTGATAAAGTTGGAGAAAAATATAGGAGATAAAGCACCTCAAAACTATGAAAAACACCAGACTTAGTGATCTGACAGAGGCTGGTGGAACTCCTAAGCCTGTGTCCCTTGGCTACCCATCAGACTGGAACAGAAATCATCACTGTGACGGAACTTCCGGCCAGACAATTTTCAGACTGGTAAAGTACGGAATAATACCAGGAAGGAACACACTCCTTAGAATAATCAATCCTACACCATGAAAAGGACAACATCTGCTCAGGCAAAGCGTAATAGGCATACAAGGATAGGAAAGAAGGATGAGTGAAATAGGAAACACAGGAAGGTGTTAGGCTAAAAATAAAAATGGAGGTTGAAGATCAATTCAGAAATCCCTATGTCAGGACATTTCCCGAAACCAAAACTCAGAAAATTCTATATCAGGACATTCCCAAGAACCAGAACTTAGAAATTCCCATATCAGGACCCTTTCAAAACCCAGAAGCTTTATGCACTAATGAGCTACTGCAACATCAACTCATCTCACAACCCTCTAAAACACACTTGTTAAAATCCCATATAAGCCCCCCTAAACGCAACCCCAAGTGCTACTCTGTTTGCTGAGTAGGCCGGCGTGCAACAAACTTTGAGACAAATTCTACCTCTGCCTCAGTGTGGTTCTCGTCTTAGATCCGAAACCTTTCAAATGGTGCCGAACTTGGGCAGGAGGACACTTGAACTGGATGATCCCTCCTGGTTGATTGGCCCTTTGGGTGTCTCCTTCCCGTGCCCGCCAACACCCTGGAGATGCGGCAAGAGCTCCTTACTTGTCAGTGGAGAGATTCTACAATTCTACTAGTCTATCTTGTCTTGTTTTCTCTGTCTCAAAGCCCAGGCCTGGCTGAATAGACTCTCATGTCCCGCCCCTGTCAAAGGATGCTTTGACTGGAGTTGGCAACTTTTCCATGGAGTCCTGTCAGGCACACGGGACGCTCTCTGTCTTTCAGACTCCTTCCAACTCTGCTACTCTCCATCCCTGTCATGGACTCTGACCCATCTGTTGTTGTTGTTATATGTTGTCGAGTCATCTGCGACATAGTGACCCTGTGTACAATAGCCCTAAACCCTGCTCTATCCCTTGCCAATCTTATTGTCTCTGACAACTTATCCCCATTACTGCAGTGATTGAATCAATCCTTCTCATTGAGGGTCTTCCTCTCCTGCACTGTTCCTCCACCCTCCCAAACATGACGTCCCTCTCCAAGGACTGATTCCACCTTGCAACATGTCCAAAGTATGTCAGACAAAGCTTCAGAATCCCTGTCTCCAAGAAGCAGCCTGCCTTCGCCCTCTCCAGGACAAACTTTGTTCTCCTAGCAGTCCATGGAATATTCAATACTTCTCCAGCACCAAAGTTCAAAGGCATCAACTCTCCCATCATCCCTAGTCATTGTCCAGCTCTCTGATGCATAACAAGTAAATGCAAAGACCATGGCCTGTATAAGGTGCACCTTAGTCTCCAGACTGACATTATTGCTCATCAGTACTTTGGAGATGTCTCTGAAAGCAGACTTTCCCAATGAAATTTGTCTTTTAATTTCCTGGCTGCTGGTACCAAGAGTGTTGATGGTAGAGCCAAGCAACCTAAACCTGTCAACAATCTCAGTCTCTTCAACATCTATCACGATGCTGTCAATTGACCCAGGGTGAGAATCTTTTCTCGATGTTGAGCTTCCGTCATATTGAAGGCTGCAGTCCTTGACCTTCTGCAGCAAGTACTTCAAGCCCTTCTCAGTTTCAGCAAGCAGGGTTTTGTCATCCGCATAACGCAGATTGTTGATTAGTCTACTTCCAATCCTGATGCCACATTTCTCCTCATAGAGCCCAACCTCCCAGGTAATCTGTTCTGTATATAGATTGAAAAGATATGGAGGGAGGACACATCCTTGATGCACACCCTCACTTTTGAATCGTGCAGTGTTTCCTTGCTCTGTTCTGACAACTGCCTCCTGGACCAAGTACAGGGTTTGCATAAGCACAATCAAGTGTTCTGGGATTCCCATTCTTCAGAGTCAGCCACAGTTTGTTGTAATCCACACAGTCAAATGCCTTTGCACAGTCAATGAAACACAGATAGACATTTCTCTGGTACTCTCTGCTTTCAGCTAAGATCCATCTGACACTAGCTATAATATTCCTAGTCCCATAGCCTCTTCTAAACCCAGTCTGAACTTCAGGCAGTTCTCTGTTGATGTGTTGTTCCAGTTGTTTTTGGATAATCTTCTGAAGAATCTTGCTTGCATGTGATGTTAATAATATTGTTAAATAGTTTCTGCACTCTGTCAAATCACCTATCTTTGGAATGGGAACAAATATAGATCTCTTCCAGTCAGTTGGCCAGGTGGTTGTCCTCCAGATTTCTTGACACAACTTGGTTAGCACATCCAGGACAGAGTCTGTTGAAATATGTCAATCAAAAAAAAAAAAAAAAAGAAAGAAAGAAAGAAAGAAATATGTCAATTGGTATTCCATCAATTCCTGGGACCTTATTTTTTGCCAATTCCTTCAAAGCAACTTGAACTTCTTCATTACCACAGGCTCTTGCTCATATGTTGTTTCATGAAATTCTTCTGTGTCCACCAATTCCTTTTGGTACAATGACTCTGTATACTCTTTTTAATCTTCTTTTAATGCTTTCTGGATCATTTAATATTCTGTCCAAAGCATCCTTAAGTATTGCAACTTGAGGCATCTAAGCCATCTAAATCGACTCCCTTAGGCTACCTCGTTTCCAAACTTTTGTCCTTGGGATTGGAGGAATATGTCAAACTAAAGAAAAAACTTATTAAACTTTGTATTTGGACAATTTAACTCCTAGGTCAGAAAATTGAACCTTTGACTTTAATATCCTACAAGACCTTACTAACTTTTGCAAGCCAACTGGTAAAGTTGGTAAAATTCCTTATGTCCAAGCCTTCTTCTACCTTAGCTCCCCTTCAAGCCTTCCCCACCCACCCAGTCCTTCTGGCTAAATATTCCCCTGATTCTACTGTTTCCTCTCCCTCCTCTGTCTTCTCCACAAACCCTCCTAACCCACAACATCTATCCGCCAATAACCCTGACTTTGACCCCTCTGATTAAGCCCCCCTCCTTATGTTCCTATCTCTGCCCTCAGCCAAGCTCCTGGTTCTAGTCCTACAGACTCTTCAAACCAAGCCTCTGGCTCTACTGACCCTCTGAAAAATCCCCTCTCATTCCCTCCTCTCACATGCTTGTGACGACCCCCACCTACCCCCTTTGCACTAAACTCTTCTACCCAATCGTTAGCCCCCTTCTACCCCCTCCGTGAGATGATAGGAGCTGAGGGTATAATCTGTGTTCATATTCCCTTCTCTCTCACTGCTCTATCGCAGTTAGAGAAGTGCCTTGGCACTTTCACCAGTGTCTCCGTAATATACACCAAAGAGCTTAAATATCTTATCCAATCCTATAATCTTATATAGTATGACCTGTATTGATCTGCCTCCAGACTGCCCCTCTTTGAACTATCAAGAAAACACCCTTTTCAGGGGTTTTCTGCCTGTTGCCATTGCTGGCCTTCTGAACACCGCCAGAGCAATGAAGGTAGGTAGCAGTGGTTCTCCTCTCTCGAATCTCCTGCCCACATCGTGAGCAGACCTTCTCATGAAGACTAAGGTAAATAAGGAATGTCTTATTCCCTCGAGTCTCTCTATCTCTCTGGGAACCCCTACTACTTACCCCTTCCCAATCATGAGAGCCAACCAATCCTGCCCTTCTCGGTACCCTCCACTGGGGGTGTCTCCTTCGCTACCTTGATACTCTCTTATTGCAAGAACAGAGCATAGCCTCAATATCAATTAAATAAGAGGTCTCAATAGCCCTAAAATGGGACACTTGAGTTCAACACTCTCAGAGGCTTCAACAATTTCTACTAATGCAATGGCAAATAGTAAAAAACCCATTTCTTTGCTCTCTGCTCTCTGTCCTTCACTTTGTCAAAACCACTATATTTAGCAAATTCTAACTCTTTCTAAGCCCTTTCCTATTTCTGATGAAAAACTTTCTCACCATTGATCTCTCTGATTGCTCAAGTACCTCCTACCCCACTGCCATACGCAAAAGCCTCATTCCTTTTTTCTCCCTCCGGCCTCTCTCAGACACAGCCTAAAACTACAGCCAAAATTTTTATCCTAAGATAACTAACCTCCCAGTTAAAAAAGAAATCTTAAACAAACCTTCTGAAACTAAAACATCACCTTCCTTTTCCAACCCTAACCCACAGATAAAACATCTTCTCTTTCCTTTTTCTGACCCCACTCAGTAAATAAACCCACATATCATCCTCCCCTAGTCTCCAGACTAAACCTCACAGATAAACAGGCCAAACTCCTCTGCTCCTCCCCGTCCTCCTCCCAACCCACCCACCTACTCCATGCCAGCACGTTACACTCGATCAGAATTCAGCCAACCAAACCCAAATCTATCCAGCAAAACCCTTCTTTCTCTTTCTTGCTAAAACCTATTTTTTTCTCTTTTCAAGGTAAATTCTAAAACACAGAAAAAGAGTCTTAAATATTATAATTTCTTCTGTTTTCCTAACTCACTCTCTGTACTGATAAGCTAATGCTTCCTCTCAGGAAAAAATAAATTAATTTTTTTTACTTTATTAAAACAAGTTTAAGAATTTTATTTTATTTCCTTTTTCCTTAAGGTATTTTCAACCCACTTTACATTTTCAGCCAGAGCACAGAACTGAAAAATTTTTCACATTTATCTTTTCTTTTTTAAGTTTAATATAATACTAGTTTAAAGCTCATATGTTCTCTATATTTTAAAATTATCAATTAAAGAATTTTAAAAATAGCTACTAGAAATTATATACAAACTTGTCTCATTAAAATAAATAATATTCATGTAAAATCAGTAAACTACTCTAAATTAGCAGACCACCAAAATAGCTCTGACTAATTTTTAACTGTTGCTATTTCAGTATTAATCAATAATAACTTAGACCAGGAAAAGAAGTACTAGATAAATGCCAAATTTCTTAAAACTGCTATTGCAGAATATTTACAACCTTTTCATCCAGCAAATGCATCCAAAACCTCCAAGTTCAAAGCTTTAACTTCCAGAATAAAAGGCTTCGTCATTGTCACATAAGCCACGAATATCAAAACATGCTGCAACAAAAAGTAAAGAGGCAAAAGGGAAGCCTCTTGCCACTTGCTTTCAATGCAGTCCTCATAAACACCTGGCTCAGCAATGCCCCAAACCAGTCTTGGTAGCAAAAGAGCAATCAAACTAACAGGGCTTTAGCCCCCTTAAGGGTGGCATGAGTGACCAGGATAGCATCACCGTAAGCCTGGAAAAGCCTTGAGTATGCATGGACACTGCTGATAAAAGAAATTAAATTTCTTCTGGACTCTAGTACAAGTCCTCTGTCTGGAGATTTTTAGCAACCTTCTTTCCTTCTGCCAGCTTACTATTGCAGACATTAAAAAAAAACAACAACAAAACAAACCCTGTACATATGTCTGTTTGTTATTTGAATATCTTCCTCTGTGAAAATTCTTTCCATGTCTTTTGCCCATTTTGTAACTGGGTTATCAGTCTTTTTCTTGTGGATACTGAGGAGTATTCTGTAAACTTTTGTTGTAAGACTCTTGTCTGAGATGGAATTACCAAATGTTTGTTCCCAGTCTGTAGGTTTTCTTTTCACCCTGTTGGAAAAAGATTTTGATGTGCATAGAGATTTAATCTTTAGAAGGTCCCATGCATCCTCTTTAGATTGTGCATTTCTGGTTGAAGAAATGCTCCAAATCACTGGCAATAAGAGAGATGCAAATCAAAACCACAATAAGGTACCATTTCACTCCAGTAAGAGTGGAAAAGTTTAACAGGGCAGCAAGTAATAGATGTTGGAGAGGATGTGGCAAGAAAGGAACCCTTATACATTGTTGGTGGGATTGTAAAATGGTGCAACCATTCTGGAAGGCAGTTTAGAGCTTCCTCAAAAGGATGAACATAGAAATTCCATATGACCTAGTTATTCCACTACTTGGAATATACCCTGAGAGTATGAGAACTGAGGCACAAACTGAGATTTGGACACCAATGTTCGTAGCAGCATTATTCACCATAGCAAAACCATGGAAAAAGCCCAAATGGTCTAGGTACAAACGAATGGATTGAGAAATGATGGTACATTTACACAATGGAATACTAAGAAGCATGCAGGAGCAGTAACATTGTAAATTATTACCTAACTTGGGAGGGACTGGAGAGCATTATGCTTAGTGAACTAACTCAGTCCCATAAGGATAAATATTGTATAAAACTGTTATTGTAGAATGAGTATAAGGATCCAGGAGGGGTGGGAGAGGCTGGAATAGAGGGATGTGGTTATGCAGGGGGTATTAATAGTTGGGTTGTATAATTTGATGGGGGGTGAGAGAAATCAAAAGAATTTGTTCAAATTTGTATTTGAATTTTGTAAATAAACAAGGAGGGAATAAACAAACAAACAACCCTGTACAAATACCTACCTACCCCTCCTCCTGGTCATCTTTATGACCTCTTATTCCCAGGTGTTGTCCTACATATAATGTTTAATCCTACATTCCTTTTAAGCAGTTCTTTTCTTTATCTGTTCCAATGCAATGGTCATTATCTAGTCACTCTTTCCCTGTTCTCCTCCCAACCTCCTGAGTCAGCCCTGCTTTATAATAGTGATACTATGTAGCACTTTGTAACGAGAATATTTCACCCAGCATAACATCTTCTGAGTTCCCTATGTTCATAGTGTTTTACAAGTTGATTATTTTTCAGTAATACATAAAATTCCATTATATAAATATACCATCTCCTTATAATACTCACATCTTCCTAGCCCAGAAGCCATATAATATTCTTTACTATATCTCTCCACTCTGACTCTTATCCTTTATTTGTCTTTACTAACCCAGAACAACAACAACCCAGAAACCTTGGCACCAGTAGCCAGAAAATGAAAAGGCGCATTGCCATGGGAAAGTCTGCTGTTAGGGACCTCTCCAAAGTACTGAAG